>NC_091286.1:496175132-496503465 GCF_032444005.1 Ranitomeya imitator
TATATTATACTTTTCAGCTAATTTTTCCACTTCTGATTTTGTCTTACAAATACTGATGTGTAATACTGATCAATACTGATCATCATGTGAACGTGGACTAACTCAGATGACCATGACCATTTCTATCTGCCCTCGGTCTGATGTTGTGTATGTTACCTGAAATGAAGCATTCTGACAAGGTGATTTTTTTTAGAGCAGGTCTGCTTCAACAAACACCTGACAAATTGCTAAAACATTTCCTGTTAATTAGTATTTGTAAAACCACTTTGCTGTTCATATGTTCTGTGTTTGGATGATTTTTTTTCAGCTTCGGGTTTTGAAAAACACAAGGAGGAAAAATAAATGTATGTCACTTCTTTGAAACGACCCCTAAACTATGCACTGTTAAGTTAAAAGACTACAAGAACCATTACAGGGAAAGTCTCTTCTAAACAAAAATTGGGGTTTTGTGTGAAATTATGTCCAATTTGCCTTTTTTTCTCAGTTTTTTTTTGTTCCAATTCACACAATAGATATAAACATGTGCATAACAAAATATATGCAATTACAATAATTTTCTTGGTCAAATACTTCATTTTCTGGAACAACTTCAACACTTTTGCCCATGACTGCAGTGTATACAGATAATACTGTAGCAGTTACAAGTTGTGGTTTGCTACTTGAGATTAACAATTCGTCTATACAACATATCTGGTCTGCACATTCTTCCTCTTTCTAAGTTTTTCTCTACTGTATTGCTTTAGCACAATGTCCAATGTAGAACCAGACAAAGCTAGTGGTTCTCAGTCCCACCTCATTGTGGCTCTTTCCTACCCACAATGACTCTTGGACTATTAGGCACTTCACTCATCTGAACTATTCATCACCTTCTCTCTGTAACAAATCTAAAAGGAGATATCAGGGGTTTTGATCTTCTTTTCTCTGTGTTGTGTCTTCTCCTTAAATCTTCCAAATTCCTTATAAGTAGTGTTGAGCGATACCGTCCGATACTTGAAAGTATCGGTATCGGATAGTATCGGCCGATACCCGAAAAATATCGGATATCGCCGATACCGATATCCGATACCAATACAAGTCAATGGGACATCAAGTATCGGAAGGTATTCTCATGGTTCCCAGGGTCTGAAGGAGAGGAAACTCTCCTTCAGGCCCTGGGATCCATAGGGATGTGTAAAATAAAGAATTAAAATAAAAAATATTGATATATTTACCTCTCCGGCGGCCCCTGAACTCAGCGCGGGTAACCGGCAGGCTTCGTTGTTCAAAATCAGCGCTTTTAGGACCTGAGAATCACGTCCCGGCTTCTGATTGGTCGCGGGCCGCCCATGTGACCGCCACGCGACCAATCACAAGCCGCGACGTCACCGCAAGCTATTAACGCGCTCATTTTTAAAAATGAGCGCGTTAATGACTTTCAAAGACGTAGCGGCTTGTGATTGGTCGCGGCCACGCGACCAATCACAAGCCGCGACGTCACCGCAAGCTATTAACGCGCTCATTTTTGAAAATGAGCGCGGTAATGACTTTCAAAGACGTAGCGGCTTGTGATTGGTCGCGGCCACGCGACCAATCACAAGCCGCGACGTCACCGCAAGCTATTAACGCGCTCATTTTTAAAAATGAGCGCGTTAATGACTTTCAAAGACGTAGCGGCTTGTGATTGGTCGCGTGGCCGCGACCAATCACAAGCCGCTACGTCTTTGAAAGCCATTAACGCGCTCATTTTTAAAAATGAGCGCGTTAATAGCTTGCGGTGACGTCGCGGCTTGTGATTGGTCGCGTGGCGGTCACATGGGCGGCCCGCCACCAATCAGAAGCCGGGACGTGATTCTCAGGTCCTAAAAGCGCTGATTTTGAACAAAGAAGCCTGCCGGTTACTCGCGCTGAGTCCAGGGGCCGCCGGAGAGGTAAATATATCAATATTTTTTATTTTAATTCTTTATTTTACACATCTCTATGTATCCGATACCGATACCCGATACCACAAAAGTATCGGATCTCGGTATCGGAATTCCGATACCGCAAGTATCGGCCGATACCCGATACTTGCGGTATCGGAATGCTCAACACTACTTATAAGTTCACCTACCCCAAAACTCTCTACTTCCAGCTTACCACCCCCTCTGTTGCATGTTATTTTTGTACCAAGTACTAAGTTCTGCTTTTCTATTGTATCAAATACTTATTTCAGACAATAAAAATGCTAATTAATTATATAAAATTCATACAATGTGATTTTCTGGATTTTTTTTAAGATTCTGTCTCTCACAGTTGAAGTGTACCTACGATAAATTTGCATTTTTATTGCATGAAGAAAAGTATTTGATACAATAGGAAAACAGAACTTAATATTTGGTACAGAAACCTTTGTTTGCCATTACAGACCTGTCCATTCTTTGTAGGCAGGAAAACTTGCAAAATCGGCAAAGTATGTTGTCATCGCTAGGGTTGAGCGAAACGGGTCGAACATTTTCAAAAGTCGCCGACTTTTGACAAAGTCGGGTTTCATGAAACCCGATCCGACCCCTGTACGGGGTCGGCCATGCGGTACGCGACTTTCGCGCCAAAGTCGTGTTTCAATGACGCGAAAAGCGCCATTTCTCAGCCAATGAAGGTAAACGCAGAGTGTGGGCAGCGTGATGACATAGGTCCTGGTCCCCACCATCTTAGAGAAGGGCATTGCAGTGATTGGCTTGCTGTCCGCGGCGTCACAGGGGCTATAAAGGGGCGTTCCCGCCGACCGCCATGTTACTGCTGCTGATCTGAGCCTAGGGAGAGGTTGCTGCCGCTTCGTCAGAAGCAGGGATAGCGTTAGGCAGGGTCCATTAACCACCAAACCGCTTGTGCTGTAGCGATTTCCACTGCCCAACACCACCTTCGGTGTGCAGGGACAGTGGAAGCTACATTTTTTTTTTTCCCTCAGCGCTGTAGCTCATTGGGCTGCCCTAGAAGGCTCCCTGATAGCTGCATTGCTGTGTGTACACCGCTGTGCAAACCAACTGCTTTTTTCAAAGCACAAATCCTCTTGTTCCTTCCTTTCTGCACAGCTATCTTGTTTGTTTGTCCACACTTTTTATTTAATTTGTGCATCAGTCCACTCCTTATTGCTGCCTGCCATACCTGGCTGAGATTACTGCAGGGAGATAGTAATTGAAGGACAGTTCCTTTTTTTTTTTTTTTTTTTGTGGGAGATTAAGATTGGCATTTCTGCTAGAGTGCCATCCCTGTCCGTGTCATCTCTCACTCAGTGGGCCATAGAAAGCCTATTTATTTTTTTGCTTGATTTGGGTTCTAAAATCTACCTGAAAAAATCACTACATCAATCAGTGGGAGAAAAATATTGGCCTCAGGGCTTGTGTGCCACTCCTTACTCCTGTGTGTGCCATCTCTCAGTGGGCCATAGAAAGCCTATTTATTTTTTTGCTTGATTTGGGTTCCAAAATCTACCTGAAAAAATCAATAAATCAATCAGTGGGAGATTAATATTGGCTTTTGGGCTTGTGTGCCAGTCCTAAGCGTGCCATCTCTCTCTCTCAGATAGTGGGCCATAGAAAGCCTATTTATTTTTTTGGTTGATTTGGGTTCTAAATTCTACCTGAAAAAATCAATAAATCAATCAGTGGGAGATAAATATTGGCCTCTGGGCTTGTGTGCCACTCCTGACTCCTGTGTGCGTCCTCTCTCACTCAGTGGGCCCTAGAAAGCCTATTTTTTGTTTTATTTGTTTTCTAAATTCTCCCTGAAAAAATCATTTTATTTTATTTGGTTTCTAAATTATTCCTGAAAAAATCATTTTTTTTTTCTAAAGTCTCCCTGAAAAAAAAAAAAAAAAAAAAAAAACAGTGGGAGATTAATATTGCCCTTTCTGCTTGTGTGCCAGTCTTGACTCCTGGGTGTGCCATCTCTCTCTCTCCAATTGTGGGCCATAGAAAGCCTATTAATTTTTTTGCTTGATTTGGGTTCCAAAATCTACCTGAAAAAATCACTAAATCAATCAGTGGGAGATAAATATTGGCCTCTGGGCTTGTGTGCCACTCCTGACTCCTGTGTGCATCCTCTCTCACTCAGTGGGCCCTACAAAGCCTATTTTTTGTTTTATTTGTTTTCTAAATTCTCCCTGAAAAAATCATTTTATTTTATTTGGTTTCTAAATTATTCCTGAAAAAAATCATTTTTTTTGTATTTTTTTTTTCTAAAGTCTCCCTGAAAAAAACAAAACAAAACAAATCAGTGGGAGAATAATATTGCCCTTTCTGCTTGTGTGCCAGTCTTGACTCCTGGGTGTGCCATCTCTCTCTCTCCAATTGTGGGCCATAGAAAGCCTATTAATTTTTTTGCTTGATTTGGGTTCCAAAATCTACCTGAAAAAATCACTAAATCAATCAGTGGGAGATAAATATTGGCCTCTGGGCTTGTGTGCCACTCCTGACTCCTGTGTGCGTCCTCTCTCACTCAGTGGGCCCTACAAAGCCTATTTTTTTTTCATTTGTTTTCTTAATTCTCCCTGAAACAATCATTTTATTTTATTTTGTTTCTAAATTCTTCCTGAAAAATTCATTTTTTTTTCTTTTTTTCTAAAGTCTCCCTGAAAAAAAAAAAAAAAATCAAATCAGTGGGAGATTAATATTGCCCTTTCTGCTTGTGTGCCAGTCTTGACTCCTGGGTGTGCCATCTCTCTCTCTCTCCAATTGTGGGCCATAGAAAGCCTATTTATTTTTTTGCTTGATTTGGGTTCCAAAATCTACCTGAAAAAATCAATAAATCAATCAGTGGGAGATTAATATTGGCCTTTGGGCTTGTGTGCCAGTCCTAAGCGTGCCATCTCTCTCTCTCAGATAGTGGGCCATAGAAAGCCTATTTATTATTTTTTTTATTGGGTTTATAAATTTTCCCTGGAAGAAAAAAAAAAAAGTGGGAGATTAATATTGGCCTCTGGGCTTGTGTGCCAGTCCTGAGCGTGCCATCTCTCTCACAAATAGTGGGCCATAGAAAGCCTATTTATTTATTTATTTTTGGTTTTATAAATTCTCCCTTAAAAAAAAAAGGAGATTAATATTGGCCTTTGGGCTTGTGTGCCAGTCCTAAGCGTGCCATCTCTCTCTGTCTCTCAGATAGTGGGTCATAGAAAGCCTATTTATTATTTTTTTTATTGGGTTTATAAATTTTCCCTGGAACAAAAAAAAAAAAGTGGGAGATAAATATTGGCCTCTGGGCTTGTGTTCCACTCCTGACTCCTGTGTGCGTCATCTCTCACTCAGTGGGCCATAGAAAGCCTTTTTTTGTTTTATTTATTTTCTAAATTCTCCCTGAAAAAATCATTTTATTTTATTTGGTTTCTAAATTCTTCCTGAAAAAATCATGTTATTCTATTAATTTTTTTTCCTAAAGTCTCCTTGAAAAAACAACAAAAAAAAACAAATCAGTGGGAGATTAATATTGCCCTTTCTGCTTGTGTGCCAGTCTTGACTCCTGGGTGTGCCATCTCTCTCTCTCTCTCCAATTGTGGGCCATAGAAAGCCTATTATTTTTTTAGCTTGATTTGGGTTCCAAAATCTACCTGAAAAAATCACTACATCAATCAGTGGGAGATAAATATTGGCCTCTGGGCTTGTGTGCCACTCCTGACTCCTGTGTGCGTCATCTCTCACTCAGTGGGTCATAGAAAGCCTTTTTTTGTTTTATTTGTTTTCTAAATTCTCCCTGAAAAAATCATTTTATTTTATTTGGTTTCTAAATTCTTCCTGAAAAAATCATTTTATTCTATTTTTTTTTTTTCCTAAAGTCTCCCTTAAAAAAAAAAAAAAATCAAATCAGTGGGAGATTAATATTTACATTTGTGCTTCAGTGACAGTCCTGCGTGTGTGGCATCTCTCTCATTTGTTGCCACCAACAACAGAGTGTGTAACATTGTGCCTGATTTTCGTTGTGGTCTCACTCACCTGTAAAGGGGTAGCTAAATCATACTGAAGTTATAGCTCACCGTGTAATTTGTGTGACAGCAACAAATACCGTTAGTTTGTTTACGTTTTTAAAGCAATGAGGAAGTATGGTGGAAGAGGTCGTGGCCGGGGGCGTTCATTGTCAGCTGGTAATGAGGGTAGTGGTAGTGGTGGAGCATCAGCTGGTCGTGGGAAAAAAAATATTGCACCTAAGTCTGGAGCTGTGGAGCCAGGTTCGTCGTCAGGCTACACAAGGCCTCGAACGCTCCCTTTTCTGGGAGTAGGAAAACCGCTTTTAAAGCCGGAGCAGCAAGAGCAAGTTTTGGCTTATCTTGCTGACTCAGCCTCTAGCTCTTTTGCCTCCTCTCGTGAAACTGGTAAATGTCAAAGCAGCGCGTCGTTAGTGGATGTTCACGGTCAGGGACAAGTCGCTTCCTTGTCCTCTTCAGCAAAAACAACAACAGAGAAGAATGCAGCAGGTGACACAACGGGTTACTCCATGGAGCTCTTTACACATACCGTCCCTGGCTTAGAAAGTGAAGCAGTTAACAGTCCATGCCCATTACAAGTTGAATCTGACATGGAGTGCACTGATGCACAGCCACAGCCAGACTACTATGCTGGTCCTTTGACTCAGACCACAACATTGCCCTCGCAGGGTGCTGATCAAGAATCAGACCCTGATGAGACTATGTTGCCCCATCACGAACGCTATACCACCGACCGACACGGTGACACAGACGAAGTTGCACACGAGCTACAAGAAGAGGTAATAGATGACCCAGTTCTTGACCCCGATTGGCAGCCATTGGGGGAACAGGGTGCAGGCGGCAGCAGTTCTGAAGCGGAGGAGGAGGGGCCGCAGCAGGCATCAACATCGCAACAGGTTCCATCTGCCGGGCCCGTATCTTGCCCAAAACGCGTGGCAAAGCCAAAACCTGTTGGAGGACAGCGTGGCCATCCGGTTAAAGCTCAGTCTGCAATGCCTGAAAAGGTATCCGATGCTAGAAAGAGTGCAGTCTGGCATTTTTTTAAACAACATCCAATTGATCAGCGCAAAGTCATCTGTCAAAAATGTTCAACTACCTTAAGCAGAGGACAGAATCTGAAAAGTCTCAATACACGTTGCATGCATAGACATTTAACCACCATGCATTTGCAAGCCTGGACTAACTACCAAACGTCCCTTAAGGTTGTAGCACCCTCGGCCAATGAAGCTAGTCAGCAACGCAACATCCCTTCCGGCAGTGTAGGGCCACCATTTTCCGCACCACCTGCAGTATCTGTGCAGGTTTCTTTGCCAGGCCAAAGCAGTCAGGGTCAGGGAATCACCAGTTTCGTAGTAGGAAACACTGCATCTAGGGCACCGGCGGCAACAATACCATCTCCCACCGTCTCTCAGTCTGCCATGTCCACCGGCACCCCCGCTAGTTCCACGATCTCCAGCTCTCCAGTCCAGCTCACCCTACATGAGACTATGGTTAGAAAAAGGAAGTACTTAGCCTCGCATCCGCGTACACAGGGTTTGAACGCACACATAGCTAGACTAATCTCTTTAGAGATGATGCCCTACCGGTTAGTTGAAAGCGAAGCTTTCAAAGCCCTGATGGACTACGCTGTACCACGCTACGAGCTACCCAGTCGACACTTTTTTTCCAGAAAAGCCATCCCAGCCCTCCACCAGCATGTTAAAGAGCGCATCGTCCATGCACTCAGGCAATCTGTGAGCACAAAGGTGCACCTGACAACAGATGCATGGACCAGTAGGCATGGCCAGGGACGTTACGTGTCCATCACGGCACACTGGGTAAATGTGGTGGATGCAGGGTCCACAGGGGACAGCAAGTTTGGGACAGTTCTGCCTAGCCCACGGTCTAGGAAACAATTGGCTGTAGCCGTTCGCACCCCCTCCTCCTCCTCTTCGTCCTCCTGCAGAAGCGAGAGCTCGTCCACAGACCGCAGTCGCACAACCACTCCATCCGCAGCTGCCACTGTTGCACACCAGGTCTCCCATTATGGGGCAGCTACTGGCAAACGTCAGCAGGCTGTATTGGCTATGAAGTGTTTGGGCGACAACAGACACACCGCGGAAGTTCTGTCCGAGTTCTTGCAGAAAGAAACGCAGTCGTGGCTGGGCACTGTAGATCTTGAGGCAGGCAAGGTAGTGATTGATAACGGAAGGAATTTCATGGCTGCCATCTCCCTTTCCCAACTGAAACACATTCCTTGCCTGGCTCACACCTTAAACCTGGTGGTGCAGTGCTTCCTGAAAAGTTATCCGGGGTTATCCGACCTGCTCCTCAAAGTGCGTGGACTTTGCTCACATATCCGCCGTTCGCCCGTACACTCCAGCCGTATGCAGACCTATCAGCGTTCTTTGAACCTTCCCCAGCATCGCCTAATCATAGACGTTGCAACAAGGTGGAACTCAACACTGCACATGCTTCAGAGACTGTGTGAACAGAGGCGGGCTGTTATGTTTTTGTGGGAGGATACACATACACGGGCAGGCAGTAGGATGGCAGACATGGAGTTGTCAGGTGTGCAGTGGTCGAAGATTCAAGACATGTGTCAAGTCCTTCAGTGTTTTGAGGAATGCACACGGCTGGTTAGTGCAGACAACGCCATAATAAGCATGAGCATCCCCCTAATGCGTCTGCTGATGCAAAGTTTGACGCACATAAAGGATCAGGCGTCTGCAGCTGAGGAAGAGGAAAGCCTTGATGACAGTCAGCCATTGTCTGGCCAGGGAAGTGTACAGGACGAGGTAGCGGGCGAAGAGGAGGAGGAGGACGAGGAGGATGATGGGGATGATTATATTTTTAATGAGGAAGCTTTTCCGGGGCCACTGGAAATTGGTGGCGCGGCAAGGCCGGGTTCTGGTTTTTTGAGGGACACAAGTGACGTGGATTTGCCTGAAACTGCCCCTCAACCAAGCACAACCGCAGATTTGAGAACTGGAACTTTGGCCCACATGGCGGATTATGCCTTACGTATCCTCAAAAGGGACACACGCATAACTAAAATGATGAATGATGACGATTACTGGTTGGCCTGCCTCCTTGATCCTCGCTATAAAGGCAAATTGCAAAATATAATGCCACATGAGAACTTGGAACTAATATTAGCAACCAAACAATCAACTCTTGTTGACCGTTTGCTTCTGGCATTCCCTGCACACAGCGCCCGTGATCGTTCTCACACGAGCTGCAGGGGCCAGCAGACCAGAGGAGTTAGAGGGGCAGAAATCAGAAGTGGCATTGGCCAGAGGGGATTTCTGACCAGGTTGTGGAGTGATTTTGCTATGACCGCAGACAGGACAGGTACTGCAGCATCAATTCAAAGTGACAGGAGACAACATTTGTCCAGTATGGTTACAAACTATTTTTCATCCCTTATCGATGTTCTCCCTCAACCGTCATTCCCATTTGATTACTGGGCATCCAAATTAGACACCTGGCCAGAATTGGCAGAATATGCATTGCAGGAGCTTGCTTGCCCGGCAGCTAGTGTCCTATCAGAAAGAGTATTCAGTGCTGCAGGTTCAATACTAACAGAAAAAAGGACTCGTCTGGCTACCCAAAATGTAGATGATCTAACCTTCATTAAAATGAACCACAACTGGATTTCGAAATCTTTTGCCCCACCTTGCCCGGCTGACACCTAGCTTTCATATGAAAAGGTCTTGCCTGTGGACTATTCTGAATGCCTTTTCCAATCTCGTAATTTTCTGCACCTGATTGTCCAGCATACGACATGTTTACACCTCACTAAATGGCCAAACTCCCCACACGGGGCCGTGGTATCGACACTTGGCGACAGCACCCGTGAGAGTGCAGTTTGTCTGAAGAGGTGGGTGAGCCCGCTTTTGGTCGACGGCACTGCCACTGGGTCCCTCCTAGTACAATAAAGTGTCTCTGGCGGTGGTGGTGCGCACCCAACGTCAGACACACCATTGTAATATGAGGGGCCCTGGGCCTGTACCGCCGGCCACAAGACAGTTCCCCCCCCAGCTCAAACAGTGCTCTACCACTTGCAAAATTATCTCACAGCTCCACCAATGTTTAGTCTATGCGCTGACATCCTTCAATGCCTGCCACTGACAATACCATTGTATTGACATTTTTGTTATGTTAGGCCTTCGATGCCTGTCTGTGGTCACTCCTTCCACTAGGCCTCCACTGACCACACCACTGCTGCCCGTGTACCCCTGGAACCAATTTAAAATTGCCTACAGCCATGTGTTATTATTTTAGGCCTTCGATGCCTGTCTGCGGTCACTCCTTCCACTAGGCCTCCACTGACCACACCACTGCTGCCCGTGTACCCCTGGAACCAATTTAAAATTGCCTACAGCCATGTGTTATTATTTTAGGCCTTCGATGCCTGTCTGCGGTCACTCCTTCCACTAGGCCTCCACTGACCACACCACTGCTGCCCGTGTACCCCTGGAACCAATTTAAAATTGCCTACAGCCATGTGTTATTATTTTAGGCCTTCGATGCCTGTCTGCGGTCACTCCTTCCACTAGGCCTCCACTGACCACACCACTGCTGCCCGTGTACCCCTGGAACCAATTTAAAATTGCCTACAGCCATGTGTTATTATTTTAGGCCTTCGATGCCTGTCTGCGGTCACTCCTTCCACTAGGCCTCCACTGACCACACCACTGCTGCCCGTGTACCCCTGGAACCAATTTAAAATTGCCTACAGCCATGTGTTATTATTTTAGGCCTTCGATGCCTGTCTGTGGTCACTCCTTCCACTAGGCCTCCACTGACCACACCACTGCTGCCCGTGTACCCCTGGAACCAATTTAAAATTGCCTACAGCCATGTGTTATTATTTTAGGCCTTCGATGCCTGTCTGCGGTCAATCCTTCCACTAGTCCTCCACTGACCACACCACTGCTGCCCGTGTACCCCTGGAACCAACATCAGAAAATATAAAAATAAGTATTTTGCTTATAAAAAAGAAAATACTGGAGAGATATCAAATGCAGACATTTTAACATTAAAAACAAACACATACAACAAAAATCTGGTACAGTACTAAAAATGGCCACCAGCTACAATAACTTTCTCCTGCAAGTAGTTAACTGAAAGGTTTTTTCAATTTTAAACACAGATATGGCATCCACCGAGTTTTGTCCTGTCGCGTCTTCTTTATATTATTGCCAAGAAGATGCAAAACAATGAAAATAATAAAATCATTATTTACCAAAAAAATAGAGTAAGTCAAAACCACATTGCAAATAAACATTCATTACAAATAAAGAAGCAGGGCGCGTCCGAGGGTGAGTATATACCTAATAAGAATATAATCACCCTCGGACGCGCCCTGCTTCTTTCCGACAGCCTTCCTTCCTAAGAATCAGCCCTTCCGTGGTGTAGAGAGAGGGTTTGTTACACTCCAAGGTGTTCTCCAGGTTGCCTTTCCTGAGCTTCGATCTTCCGGCTCTCGTTTAGTAGTTGTTGGAAACTACGCTGCATTAGGCCTACAAATTGGGTATGGGGTGTAGAGAGATGGTGTGTTCCACTCCAAGGTGTTCTCCAGGTTGCCTTTCCTGAGCTTCGATCTTCCGGCTCTCGTTTAGTAGTTGTTGGAAACTACGCTGCATTAGGCCTACAAATTGGGTATGGGGTGTAGAGAGATGGTGTGTTCCACTGTAGAGAGATGGTGTGTTCCACTCCAAGGTGTTCCCCAGGTTTCCTCGCCAATGCTTCGATCATCATGCTCTCGTTTAGTAGTTGTTGGAAACTATGCTGCATTAGGCCTACAAATTGGGTATGGGGTGTAGAGAGATGGTGTGTTCCACTCCAAGGTGTTCCCCAGGTTTCCTCGCCAATGCTTCGATCATCATGCTCTCGTTTAGTAGTTGTTGGAAACTACGCTGCATTAGACCTACAAATTGGGTATGGGGTGTAGAGAGATGGTGTGTTCCACTCCAAGGTGTTCCCCAGGTTGCCTTTCCTGAGCTTCGATCTTCCGGCTCTCGTTTAGTAGTTGTTGGAAACTACGCTGCATTAGGCCTACAAATTGGGTATGGGGTGTAGAGAGATGGTGTGATCCACTCCAAGGTGTTCTCCAGGTTGCCTTTCCTGAGCTTCGATCTTCCGGCTCTCGTTTAGTAGTTGTTGGAAACTACGCTGCATTAGGCCTACAAATTGGGTATGGGGTGTAGAGAGATGGTGTGTTCCACTCCAAGGTGTTCCCCAGGTTTCCTCGCCAATGCTTCGATCATCATGCTCTCGTTTAGTAGTTGTTGGAAACTACGCTGCATTGGGCCTACAAATTGGGTATGGGGTGTAGAGAGATGGTGTGTTCCACTCCAAGGTGTTCTCCAGGTTGCCTTTCCTGAGCTTCGATCTTCCGGCTCTCGTTTAGTAGTTGTTGGAAACTACGCTGCATTAGGCCTACAAATTGGGTATGGGGTGTAGAGAGATGGTGTGTTCCACTGTAGAGAGATGGTGTGTTCCACTCCAAGGTGTTCCCCAGGTTTCCTCGCCAATGCTTCGATCATCATGCTCTCGTTTAGTAGTTGTTGGAAACTACGCTGCATTAGGCCTACAAATTGGGTATGGGGTGTAGAGAGATGGTGTGTTCCACTCCAAGGTGTTCCCCAGGTTTCCTCGCCAATGCTTCGATCATCATGCTCTCGTTTAGTAGTTGTTGGAAACTACGCTGCATTAGGCCTACAAATTGGGTATGGGGTGTAGAGAGATGGTGTGTTCCACTCCAAGGTGTTCCCCAGGTTTCCTCGCCAATGCTTCGATCATCATGCTCTCATTTAGTAGTTGTTGGAAACTACGCTGCATTAGACCTACAAATTGGGTATGCGGTGTAGAGAGATGGTGTGTTCCACTCCAAGGTGTTCCCCAGGTTTCCTCGCCAATGCTTCGATCATCATGCTCTCGTTTAGTAGTTGTTGGAAACTACGCTGCATTAGACCTACAAATTGGGTATGGGGTGTAGAGAGATGGTGTGTTCCACTCCAAGGTGTTCCCCAGGTTTCCTCGCCAATGCTTCGATCATCATGCTCTCGTTTAGTAGATGTTGGAAACTACGCTGCATTAGGCCTACAAATTGGGTATGGGGTGTAGAGAGATGGTGTGTTCCACTCCAAGGTGTTCCACAGGTTTCCTCGCCAATGCTTCGATCATCATGCTCTCGTTTAGTAGTTGTTGGAAAGTACGCTGCATTGGGCCTACAAATTGGGTATGGGGTGTAGAGAGATGGTGTGTTCCACTCCAAGGTGTTCTCCAGGTTGCCTTTCCTGAGCTTCGATCTTCCGGCTCTCGTTTAGTAGTTGTTGGAAACTACGCTGCATTAGGCCTACAAATTGGGTATGGGGTGTAGAGAGATGGTGTGTTCCACTCCAAGGTGTTCCCCAGGTTTCCTCGCCAATGCTTCGATCATCATGCTCTCGTTTAGTAGTTGTTGGAAACTACGCTGCATTAGACCTACAAATTGGGTATGGGGTGTAGAGAGATGGTGTGTTCCACTCCAAGGTGTTCTCCAGGTTGCCTTTCCTGAACTTCTATCTTCAGGCTCTCATTAAATTGTGGTTAAACGGAACAACTGCATTTGGCGTACTAGTTGGTTTGGGGCCTACTATCGGTGTCTGCCGCTCCTTGCTGTTCTCCTGGTTTCCTGTCCTGAAATTCCGTTTTCAGGCGCTCGTTAAGTAGTTGTTAATGTTAGACTGCATTTGGCCTACTAGTTGGGTTGGGGCCTACTATCGGTGTCTGCCACTCCTTGCTGTTCTCCTCCACTGAACAAAGCTGTGCCGCCTGTTTACTACTGTTGCCAATTTTGAACTGCATTTCGACTACTTACTGATTTAGGCCTACTCTCTGTGTCAGCCTCTCATTCCAGTTGTCCTCCACTGCAATGCCCCCTGATTAGTCCTGCGTTACCAATTTTGAACTGCATTTAGCCCACTTTATTCTTTGGGCCTATATCTGTGTTTCCTTCTCATCCTGCCCATTGCCCAGCCAGTGATAGATGAGTCTGCTGGTACATTGACCCATAACGCAACATTTCCCGTGCACGCTACACTGCAAGATTGTGACCCTGCTGAAAGTCAGGTCCCCCTTCCCGCATACCATACCACCTTACACGGGGACAAACAGGAAGGTGCAGATGAAAGTGCAGGTTCCTTCATCAGGTGGGGGGAGGAATACTAGTTGGCGACGTCACTGGCACAGGGCCTCTCATAGTACGCAAAAGTGTTGCTGCCGGTGGGAGGCGCCCCCGCCGTGCAAACACACCGCTGTACTTTGAGGGGCCCTGTGCCAGTGCCAATGCCAACGAGCGGGCCCCCCCTGCTTGCTCAGGTTCACAGCACTTGCAAAGTTGAAATACTTACCTCTCCCTGCTCCACTGCCGTGACGTGGTCCAGATTTCCTGGGCCCACTAATTACTTGAACCAGCCCTACCCACCACAACTTTAGCCAAATGAACCCCAATTTCAAATGCCTTCCAATTATTATAAGGTAAATTACGCTTGACAAGCTTCATTAAGAAGAATGGATGGTTTTGACATTAAAATGGGCACTCTAGGTGTTTTCCTGGCCCCCACTCACTGCCGACTATGCTGCCCCATTGACTTGCATTGGGTTTCGTGTTTCGGTCGATCCCGACTTTACGTCATAATCGGCCGATTTCACTCGACCCAACTTTTGAGATAGTCGGGTTTCGCGAAACCCGGCTCGACTCTAAAAAGGTCAAGGTCGCTCAACTCTAGTCATCGCTACCACTCTCTTACATTTGTATAATACCCTAATGGAAGAAAACCCCAATGGAAGATGCACTTCAGTCAGCATTACTGCAAGAACATTTCAGCTACATCCCAGCCAGAGGGATTGAGATGTTCATGGAAGATAATAGCAGATTTACTTTTCTACCTATTGTGTTAATAATATAGAGGTGCCAATCCATCTTGTCTATCTTTCCAAATATCAGCCAGCAAAATCATTTAATTCCTTCCTAATCGATAACACTCACAAGGTCATTTAATTTATTCCTATGAAGAGCGAAACAACATCCCAAGACATAATCAAATTTCCCAGCTCCTTATCACTCTGTAGATTTTTTAATCAGGTCCAAAATAATCAAATTATAACAAGGAATAATAAATATAATTGGATTTCTCGATTCAAGGCAGATTAAAATAGGTTTGTCATTGTAGTGGGTCCATTAAATTCAACCCCACCATGTGGGTAATGCATTATATTTTTAACTTGCTTATTTTAAGTAGAATTTTATCTCTAATAGTAATGTTTCAAATGTACTAATGATTCTGATAGAGAAAGACAATGTGATTACATTGATGAATTATGTATCATGGTAAACGGTGACCTTGACCTATTTCTCACAATTATGGAAGCAAAAAGCTTTCTAGGCCACAAAGCATAGAACCTTATCATCTTCTCACCTCTCATCTGCGTTGATGCTCAACATGCCATCTGTACTTAGATTATTCTGAAAATGCCATCATGACCAATGATTCATGGTCACGTTAACTTACTTTATTTTCCAGGAGAAAAGAGGTGTCTTTGCTATATATATTTATAGAAGACCTGTCACTGGGTCAAAAGTGCCCAGTTTTTGCTTATTTTATTCCCAGTGTTCCCAAGTATTCCACTTTGTTTACATTTTTTATAATCCTGTTTTTTATATCCACTACTAATTGCTAGATTTTTTTTTATCAAGGTACATGGTAATTTCGATAAGTAGGGTAAACACAAGCCCCCATAGATTCCTATGATCTGTGCCCATTAGTAAAGAATACAAAAATTAGGTCTAATAAAAAGGCCGATATCTCGGGAACTGTATTGTAGATTTAAAAAAAAGCATAATATTCAGAATAGCATCAGGTATTAATTAATAGCAAAAATGACCACATTTGACATAGTGACAGGTCCTTTTTAAATCTCTGTGCTCGCATAGTAAGGAATATCAGGGTTTTGATGTATTTTTTATTGACCTATCAGCTCTTTATGACAATCTGTATTTTGACACTATATTACAGGTAGTTCTTAAAGAGGATCTGTCAAGTTTATTTTGCCTTATCTGAGAACAAAATAAACCAGAGGCAAAGATCCTGATGCTAATCCTGGGTTACCTATGGGGCTTCTTGCTTTAATCATGATAGAAAATTGCTGCAGCCCTGCTAGATTTCTCAGCGATGAGCTCCTGCTATGCAGTCCATGATATTTATGAGTTTTGTATGTCTCTGTCCACACCACTGACTGGCAACTTTTTGTCTATGCACAGTGTAGACAAAAAATGTGTTTTCTTGGTGTGGGTGGGGTTCAAAATAACTTATTATTATTGACAGGTTTAACAGAGTTGTGGTAGATAAAATAGTGATTTTATCAAAATGATAATTTTGGAATTAGGGTCACTGTCTTCATTGTATGTTCCCCCACAGGGAAAAATAAACCAGGTGACAAATTCCCATAAAATACAGTAGAACATAATGTCTGTTTTTCGGTAGTTTGTGTATTTAGTTCATTGATAGAACAAGCTGGTGAAAAAGAACCCCTCTAATGGGTTCACAAGAAATCCATTGGTCATATTTACATATGTTATATTACTGAAATTTTACCCAACATTGTGTGTGGGTCATCTTTTTTTCTTAAAAGATTAATGATTAATAGAACTAAAACTATATTGCCAGCTAAAATGGAAACTGGCCGTTGGTTAAATGGAAGCTGTAATCAGAAAATGATCTTATGTTGAAATCAGGTTTTTGCGTCACATTTTTTAAACATTTTTGGCATGGTTTTTTTTTCAAATGGATCATTTTCTAATTATTTGTTTCTTTTATTAAGCAGTCAGACATTTTGGGACTTTAGCAAGGAGCCTAATTATCTGAATCCTATCAGTGTATAATGCACTCACCAGAGGCGTAGCTAGGGTTTTGGTTCGGGGGGAGGGAGGAGGGGTGAAACTTCTGAGTGGGCCCCTAACCAGGTAACCTTGATTACAACTGGGTGACGCACCCCAATACTGGAGGAGAACCTCAGCAGATGACTGCGCTGTTACTGAAGATAATCACTATATAAAATGCAAGTGACTAGCACACTCCAAAAGTGTTGTGATGCAAAGTGGGGGTTTTATTTACATACAGTATTCACAAACGTTTCAGTCGTTACTGGCCCTTCAGCAGTGTGCAATAAAAAGCCTGAAGACATATAGGTCGCAGGGGTAGGCACAAGCTGCAGAGATACAATGGTGTGTCACAAGTGACACTAACTGCTGGACGGAGCAGGAGCCACGCGGAATGTACTGCCAGTATGGGCTGCAAAATAGTGCGCATGAGGTAGAAACAACTACTGAGATAGGGTAATGTGTCATGGACTGACACTATCTGCTGAATGAAGCAGGAGGCACGCGGTATGTACCGCCAGTATGGGCTGCAAAATAGTGCTCAAGGGGTAGGCACAAACTGCTGAATGAATCAAGGGCCACACGGTATACACCGCCAGTCTGGGCTGCAAGAATAGTGCGCACTATCCGCCTCATCAGCAACAGGAAGCACGCGGAGCCTGCACTTGCGGTGGACACCGCGTGCTTCCTGTTGCTGATGAGGCGGATAGTGCGCACTATTCTTGCAGCCCAGACTGGCGGTGTATACCATGTGGCCCCTGCTTCATTCAGCAGTTTGTGCCACCCCTTGAGCACTATTTTGCAGCCCACACTGGCGGTACATACCGCGTGCCTCCTGCTTCATTCAGCAGATAGTGTCAGTCCATGACACATTACCCTATCTCAGTAGCTTGTTTCTACCTCATCCGCACTATTTTGCAGCCCATACTGGCAGTACATTCCGCGTGGTTCCTGCTCCATCCAGCAGTTAGTGTCACTTGTGACACACCATTGTATCTCTGCGGCTTGTGCCTACCCCTGCGACCTATATGTCTTCAGGCTTTTTACTGCACACTGATGAAGGTCCAGTAACGACCGAAACATTTGTGAATACTGTATGTAAATAAAACCCCCACTTTGCATCACAACACTTTTGGAGTGTGCTAGTCACTTGCATTTTATATAAAGGCTTGGGAACCTATGACCGTGCACCTCCTCCTTTTGGCTGTGCTGAACATTTTCTATATAATCACTATATAAAGACCAACATAGATATTACCGCCATATGGTCAGTGGTAGATACCAGCCCTACAGAACATGTAAGAGATCACAGCACAGTTACAGATAATGACTTACCGCTGACATTCTTTCTGATGAAATCGTTCACGTTTCCTGTCTTTCCCATCTGGCCCAGACCGACACGACAACTTCTTCCACCCAGGACTCGTCTGCAGAGAATACAACAAAGACACGTTTCACGCCTCATATTTTCAGCCATCGCCATCTATTCCCAACCTGAACAAACACCTCATCCTGCTGATATCCCAATACTGAGCCGCTGCTGACGTATGTGTCCCTATTACTGCACCTGCTGTGTGGTATTATGTGCCTTCTAAATTCTAAAGCAACCCTTTATAATACAGTAATGCCCGGTGCAAGTGCCGTAGAAAAAAGGGCCCATATTTTGCCCCCTAGAAACTAATAATACCCTGTGTGTGCCCCTTTGATAGTCACAGCAACCTGAGTTCCCCTATAACAATAAGTGCCCACTTTACATTTAATAATATCCTGAGTTTCCCCCCTGTACAGCCCCCCTATACACAGTATGATGCTCTCTTATACAGAATATAATGCCCCCTCACTGTATAGTACCACCCAAACAGTATACTGACCCCTTAGTAGCCTCCAAACTGTTTGATGGCTCCAACACTGTATGATGGCTCCTTCACTGTAATCTCCATACTGTATGATGGCCCCCTAAATAGTGTCTGCAGCACCCCAGGTCCTGGTCGTTGCAGTAATATCATTCACCTCTAGGAGAGGGTGATGTTACGTTTGGAGGCAAAGAAGGACAACGGCATCCAGGTATCACAAACATGCAACACATTTCACACTCCAGGCCACCAGGTGGAGCCCTACTCCTATTTATTAGGTCACTCCCCACACTTAGGTAAAACTGGTGACCTGTAGGGAACGTCAGTGAGTTGCTGGCTGAACCTCGCTCAGTTAATTGGTTCCTGGAAGGGGTGGGATCCTGTCAGAGAGCAAAGGAGAAGGACACGGAGCTGTGCATGCCCTCAGAGCTGCAGCTCCTAGAAAGAGATATTGAAGGCAGAACTGTATTGCAGCGAGCGTGCAAAGAAGTCATAGCAAAGAGTGGATATAAGAAGGGGACCAGCCCTACACAGGCTGCCTCCTTCTGGGGTGCAGAATCCTGGTAGCCAGAACACCAAGGGAGTAACGACCTTTATGCCTTGCTCCATAGACCGGCAGGACAGCTAATTTCACGTTACCTGTTCGCCCTACACCCAGGAGGCACAGTGGCACCCCTTAGAGGCTGGGGCATGATAGAGTCCCTATAAACCGCCTCAAGCCACCAGTCATACGGGTTTGTCCTATCCTATCTGGGGGACAGAGAGAGACATAACATCTACAACAGATGTGAGGACCTTATGAGAAGCTTAGCAGTAAGGAACTACAACACTGCAGCACAAGGGAAGGCTACTGATTTCCACCTGGACAAGGGGACTCTGGACTTGTCTCCAAACCGGCCGGACTCTGCCTGCCCTGTGATCTGGTGCCCTTGACTGTGGATGCTGAAGTCTTCAGTAAAGGTAAAGAGACTGCAACCTTGTGTCCTCGTTCTTCACTGCACCTCTCACCATCCACCATCTACACACTGGGAAGCCCTGGGGATATACTTCACCGGTGGGAAGGTATACCGTCTAGCTGCCATAACATCACCCCAGCGGTCCCCTTAAAGCAGCGTCGGTCACCCTGACCGAGTACCACAGGTGGCGTCATGAACATTTGACCCCTTTAAAGACCTTTCCCTTTTAAACGGACATCCCCGGGGCCACAGACCGGGTCAGCCACCGTAACATTCCCCTGTGAACCGAAGGACCCAGTACCCCACGGCCCCATGGGGGCGCTCCACGTCCAAATAGTATAATGAACTATATAGTCCTAAACCCCCGGAAGAAGGCACGTAGCCGAAAGGCGCGTTGGGGTGGGTGGCATCGTGGTCTCCGCAGGTAAACCTTCTCTTGCTTTAATTAAAGTTCATTTGTGCACGTCCTTTATGGACAGAGTTACTCCTTGTTGGTGCTTTATACACTTAGTATTTATTCAAGCACTACCATATACTTTTGCACGGTTGCTTTATTTGGGTACAGATTAACAAGGTATCTTATGATTATTGCCTATTGTATGTACTATGGTTTGCCTGGTGGACACCACGTTGCCACTCTTTATGGTGTGATCCCTGACATCTTTCTTGTGCTCCTGTTGTGTTACGTTTTAATTTTTGTCTCAATAAAATTTATTACATGTTTCAGATATTGGTTCTTTTGGTGCTTTTTCCTTTTCGGTTTTAGCCCTAAATGTACAGTATTATAATGCACTCCCTATAAGCCTCCATATAGTATAATGCACTCCCCATAAGCCTCCATATAGAATAATGCACTCCCCATAGGCCTACTCTATACCTGTACGTAACCCCTTTTCTCATATAGAGCACCATGGAATCAATGGCGCTATATGAATAAATAATTGTAATAATAACACTCTATATTGTATAATGCACCCTTCATAGGCAGACTCTGTAGCACAAGGCAGCAGTGTAAAGCAGCACCCCCATAGGCAGACCCTGTAGTGTAAGGCAGCACCCCCATAGGCAGACCCTGTAGTATAAGGCAGCACCCCATAGGCAGACCCTGTAGTATAAGGCAGCACCCCTATAGGCAGACCCGTAGTATAAGGCAGCACCCCACAAGCTGACCATGTAGTATAAGACAGCACCCCCATAGGCAGACCCTGTAGTATAAGGCAGTACCCCCATAGGCAGACCCTGTAGTATAAGGCAGCACCTCACAGGCAGACCCTGTAGTATAAGACAGCACGCCCATAGGCAGACCCTGTAGTATAAGGCAGCAACCCACAGGCAGACCCTGTAGTATAAGGCAGCACCCCTATAGGCAGACAATGTAGTATAAGGCAGCCCACATAAAAAATAAATGCTCACCTCTCTTCTTCCTGGTTCCTCCACAGCTCTGAGCGACCACTCATCTCTTGACAGCGGGCGCCGGTTAGTGACCTCATCGTGCCCGCTGTCAGTGTCAGCGTCGGTGACGTCAGATATTGACAGGGGGATGATGGGAGAAAGAGCGTAGTGCTTCTTCTCCCAACAATGCTGCGTGCCAATACAGTTACAGTAGTGTAGCTCTGGGTGGGCCCCCTTAGAGCGCAGGGCCCTGGGCGACCGCCCCTCTGCCCCCCCCCCCCAGTAGCTATGCTACTGGCACTCACTGTTATGATTCAGCTGCTTCTCTACTCTCGGCGCTCCCCACGTGACCGCCCATACAATATGCATACTTGACAACAAGTGCCGATCGCTTTTGACCTCAATTGAGATAAGCGGAAAAGAAAGTGGTGGCCATGAGAACTCTATGAGAGTCGGCGTGTTTTTAGTAAGAAGTGGAAGTGTTGCATCGCTCCTGAATTCTTTTGTAAGAAATCAAAGTGCTCTGAGTAGATAGAGAATAGAAAATGTAATTCTTCATCCATGAAACGTTGCATGTGGTTTTGCAATACAGCATTCACATACATAAGTTCTACAGTGCAAAGCTTGTATGGTATGTATAGTGATACTATAGGATGTATTATCATTTTTAGTATGTATCTCTGAGTCATTATTTAATTCCAGTATATTAACATATTATTCAGAGATATACCATTATACAGACATCAGGGATTATGACTTGAAAAATTATTTGGGACCTGAATGACCTATTTATTGGTGCAGGTTCCAGACCCATATGGCTGATTTTCATTGAGGATATATTTATGGTTATTTTGTTATAAAAGTTGATTTATCGTAAACCTATCCATAAAGGGGTGGTTCAAAACTAACATTTACTTTAATCCCAAATGTCAGTCTATTTAATGTAATAACATAACCTATTTTTCAATATACTTTAACCCCTTAAGCCCCAAGTGTGGTTTGCACATTAATGACCGGGCCAATTTTTACAATTCTGACCATTGTCCCTTTATGAGGTTATAACTCTGGAACGCTTCAACGGATCTTGGAATGTTTTCTCGTGACATATTGTACTTCATGATAGTGGTAACATTTCTTAGATATAACGTGCGTTTATTTGTGAAAAAAATGGAAATTTGGTGAAAATTTTGTAAATTTTGCAATTTTCCAACTTTGAATTTTTATGCCCTTAAATCACAGAGATATGTCACACAAAATAATTAATAAGTAACATTTCCCACATGTCTGCTTTACATCAGCACAATTTTGGAACCAAAATTTTTTTTTGTTAGGGAGTTATAAGGGTTAAAAGTTGACCAGCAATTTCTCATTTTTACAACACCAATATTTTTTAGGGACCACATCACATTTGAAGTAATTTTGAGGGATCTATATTATAGAAAATAACCAAGTGTGACACCATTATAAAAACTGCACCCCTCAAGGTGATCAAAACCACATTCAAGAAGTTTATTAACCCTTCAGGTGTTTTACAGGAATTTTTGGAATGTTTAAAAAAATGAACATTTAACTTTTTTTTCACAAAAAATTTACTTCAGCTCCAATTTGTTTTATTTTACCAAGGGTAACAGGAGAAAATGGACCCCAAAAGTCATTGTACAATTTGTTCTAAGTATGCTGATACCCCATATGTGGGGGTAAACTACTGTTTGGGTGCATGGCAAAGCTCGGACGGGAAGGAGCGCCGTTTGACTTTTCAATGCAAAATTGACTGGAATTGAGATGGGACGCCATGTTGCGTTTGGAGAGCCCCTAATGTGCCTAAACATTGAAACCCCCCATTTGGAAAGTAAACCCCTTAAGTTCTTCACAGAAGTTTATAATGCAGAGCCGTCAAAATAAAAAATCATATTTTTTCACAAATATGATCTTTTCGCCCCCAATTTTTTATTTTCCCAAGGGTAAGAGAAGAAATTGGACCCCAAAAGTTGTTCTGCCATTTGTCCTGAGTACGCCGATACCTCATATGTGGGGGTAAACCACTGTTACGGCGCATGGCAGAGCTCGGAAAGGAAGGAGCGCCATTTGATTTTTCAATGCAAAATTGACTGGAATTGAGATGGGACACCATGTCACGTTTGGAGAGCCCCTGATGAGCCTAAACATTGAAAACCCCCACAAGTGACACCATTTTGGAAAATAGACACCCTAAGGAACTTATCTAGATGTGTTTTGACAGCTTTGAACCCCCAAGTGTTTCACTACAGTTTATAACGCAGAGCCGTGAAAATAAAAATTATTTTTTTTTACCACAATTATTTTTTAGCCCCCTGTTTTGTATTTTTCCAAGGGTAACAGGAGAAATTGGACCGCAAACGTTGTTGTCCAATTTGTCCTGAGTACGCTGATACCCCATATGTGAGGGAGAAGTACCTTTTGGGTGCATGGCAGAGCTTGGAATGGAAGGAGCGCCATTTGGAATGCAGACTTAGATGGATTGGTCTGCAGGCGTCACATTGCATTTACAGAGCCCCTGATGCACCTAAACAGTAGAAATCCCCCACAAGTGACCCCATATTGGAAACTTATCTAGATGTGTTGTGAGAACTTTGAACTCCCAAGTGTTTCACTACAGTTTATAACGCAGAGTCGTGAAAATAAAAATTAATTTTTTTCCCACAAAAATGTTTTTTTAGCCCCACAAATTTTTATTTTCCCAAGGGTAATAAGAGAAATTGGACCCCGATAGTTGTTGTCCAATTTGTCCTGAGTGTGCTGATACCCCGCATGTTGGGGTAAACCCCTGTTTTGGCGCATGGGAGAGCTCGGAAGGGAAGGAGCACTGTTTTACTTTTTCAACGCAAAATTGGCTGGAATTGAGATCGGACACCATGTCGCGTTTGGAGAGCCCTGATGTGCCTAAACAGTGGAAACCCCCAATTCTAACTGAAACCCTATCCCAAACACACCCCTAACCCTAGTCCCAACCATAACCCCAACCACAAACCAAACCCTGACACACCCCTAACCCTAATCCCAACCGTAAATGTAATCCAAACCCTAACCCTAACTTTAGCCCCAACCCTAACTTTAGCCACAACCCTAACTTTAGCCCCAACACTAACCCTAACTTTAGCCCCAACCCTAACTGTAGCCCTAACCTTAACTTTAGCCCCAACCTTAACCCTAACTGTAGCCCCAGCCCTAACTGTAGCCCCAGCCCTAACTGTAGCCCCAACCCTAACTGTAGCCCTAACCCTAACTGTAGACCTAACACTAGCCCCAACCCTAGCCCCAACCCTAACTCTAGCCCCACCCCTAACCCTAGCTCTAGCCCTAACTCTAGCCTCAACCCTAACCCTAGCCCTAACCCTAACCCTAGCCCTAACCCTAGCCCCAACCCTAACCCTAGCCCCAACCCTAACCCTAGCCCCAACCCTAACCCTAGCCCTAGCCCTAGCCCCAACCCTAACCCTAGCCGTAATGGGAAAATGGAAATAAATAATTTTTTTTACCTGACTAAGGGAGTGATGAAGGGGGGTTTTATTTACTTTTATAGCGTGTTTTTTAGCGGATTTTTATGATTGGCAGCTGCCACACACTAAAAGACGCTTTTTATTGCAAACAATATTTTTTGCGTCTCGATATTTTGAGACCTATAATTTTTCCATATTTTGGTCCACAGAGTCATGTGAGGTCTTGTTCTTTGCGGGACGAGTTGACATTTTTATTGGTAACATTTTCGGGCATGTGACATTTTTTGATTGCTTTTTATTCCGATTTTTGTGAGGCAGAATGACCAAAAACCAGCTATTCATGAATTTCTTTTCGGGGGGCGTTTATACCGTTCCACGTTTGGTAAAATGGATAAAGCAGTTTTATTCTTCGGGTCAGTACGATTACAGCGATACCTCAATTAGTTTATTTTTTTATGTTTTGGTGCTTTCATACAATAAAAACTATTTTATAGAAAAAATAATTACTTTTGCATCGCTTTATTCTGAGGAGTATAACGTTTTCATTTTGTTGCTAATGGTGCTGTTTGGTGGCTCATTTTTAGCAGGACAAGATGACGTGTTCAGCAGTACCATGGTTATTTATATCCGTCTTTTTGATTGCATGTTATTCCACTTTTTGTTTGGCGGTATGATAATAAGCGTTGTTTTTTGCTTCGGTTTTTTTTTATGGTGTTCACTGAAGGGGTTAACTAGTAGGCCAGTTTTATAGGTCGGGTCGTTACGGACATGTCGATACTAAATATGTGTACTTTTATTGTTTTTTTTATTTAGATAAAGAAATATATTTATGGGAACATTTTGTTTTCTGTTTATTTAGGATATTTTTTTTTTACACATTTAAACATTTTTTTTTACTTTGTCCTAGGGGGGACATCACTGTATAGTGACAGATCGCTGATCTGACACTTTGCAGAGCACTGTGTCAGATCAGCAATCTGACGTGCACTGCTCCTGGCTTGCCAGCACCTGCTCTGAGCAGGCACTTGGTAAGCCACCTCCCTGCAGGACCCGGAAGTAGCCCCGCGGCCATTTTGAATCCGGGGCCTGCAGGGAGGAGATGCTCGGTACAATGTGAGCACATCGCCTTGTACCAATCGTCTCAAGGAAGCCCGCAGGGAGCCCCCTCCTTGCGCGATGCTTCCCTGTACCGCCAGAACATTGCGATCATGTTTGATCGCAGTGTGCCGGGGGTTAATGTGCCGGGGGCGGTCCGTGACTGCTCCTGGCACATAGTGCCGGATGTCAGCTGCGATAGTCAGCTGACACCCGGCCGCGATCGGCCGCGCTCCCCCCATGAGAACGGCCGATCGCATATGACGTACTATCCCGTCACTGGGAGTTAAGTCCCAGGTCACCTTGACGGGATAGTACGTCATATGGGATTAAGGGGTTAATTAAAAGTCCCTAATAGGAAGTAGGTAAAAAAAATACAGCAGTTATACAGCATACTGAGGAAAGGGTAGGGAATTTTTAATTAAAGTACCGTATATTAGAAAAGAAATTACATTTTTACTAGAGATGAGCAAACCCGAACCGTGAAGTTCCGGTGCTGAACTCTGAACAAGGACTTCTCCTGGAAGTCTGTTTCATAGTTCAGGAGATTGGGAGAGACAGAGAGGGATAGGAAAGTGAGAGGAGAGAGGGAAGAGATAGAGGAGGGAGGAGAGAGGAGGGAAGAGTGAGGGGAGAGAGAGGGAGAGAGAGATTCCAGCTCCCGAACTTTGGGCTGCAGTTTGGTAGAGTACCAGAACCAGAACTTCCACGGTTTCGCTCATCCCTAATTATTACATTAAATAGACAGGCAATTAGGATTACAATAAATGTTAGTTTCGTACCACCTTTTTAATATGTATTTTATGCCTTGGGATTCGTGCCCTGGAGGTTGCCATTTTATCTCCTAGAATCACTGACATTTCTGTCTGTGTAACACCGGCGCTATCTTAACGATATTGGCACATTTAGCTACCCAGACAAGCGATACACTAGCCAGGTGGCTATTCTAATTAGTGGCCTTATGGTGTATAAAACGCGAACATGAAATATACTGTAAAGCATGTCATTTGTAAAGTTAGAGGTTTATCGATATTTATCACCCGCAGGTAAGACTACCAAGGTGCTGCAGAGAGTTGCTAGGCAACAGTTCCACTATGCTCTGCTGTTCACTTCTCCTTCCCATGCCAGATGTTAAATGACTGTACTGTAAATGAAAAGTGTTTGATGTCAACATTGATGCAGTCACAGCAAGCAAAAAAGAATAAGAGAATTACAAAAATGATAGAAACCCTTTAGATGTACAAAGGTGTGTATGTGACAAAGCTACAAATGCCAGCAGATGACAGTGGTCGCTGTGCAAGTGACGGGGCTTTGAAAAAGCACTATGGGCAATCTTCAAGTTTAAGGCTACATTCACACATATGTGTGAAATATCCGTGTGCTGCCCGATTTTTTTTTATTGGACAGCACACAGACCCATGGAGTTTCATAGATCTGTATGGATTTACTCACACATCCATGAAAATCACAGATCCAAATATCAGATCAGAGCATGTCATATTCAGATCTGATTTTCCAACTTTGAGGATCAGAATAGGGCATACTTAATAGGTCTATGTGTTCTTCAAGAAAAAAATATGATAGCACGACCAACACTTCACACAGATGTATGCATGTAGTCCTAAGGAAAATAAATATTTACCCTAATACACTCCATGACAGAAGTCATGTCGCTTATCCATGTTATGAAAATAAAAGCTTATTACCTGATGTTAAATTCATCCATTGGTTGTATAAATTATTCTTTTGAAAGCTGAAACCCTCCGAAATGTGGTTTAGGTTAATAAAATAAATTGCCATCAATACAGAAATATTGATCATATAATGGACACAGAATGGTCAGATATGACTCTAATAGCACCACAACATCATTCACCAATGTAATGCAATTATATATTTTATACACACACACTAATTAACCGATCATTTACTGAGCACAGGTGAGGATGTAAACTAGGATTAGGTGCAGTATATGACCAGGAGACAAAACTTTTGTCTTGCCAAAATCTGACCATTCTGTGTCCATTAACCGATCAATATTTCTGCATTGATGCCAATTTATTTTCTTAACCTAAACCACATTTTGGAGGGTTTCAGCTTTCAAAAGAATAATTTATACAACCAATGGATGAATTTAACGTCCGGTTATAAGCTTTTCTTTACATAACATGGATAAGCGACATAACTTCTGTCAGGGAGTGTATGTTCACTTTAAAGTTATTCATATTCTATGGGGATGCGGCAAGTCCCTACTGTTACCTGCTGAAATAAGTGATTTTGATCATGTAACCTGTTATAATTGTCCAGACTGATCCGATTCATTATATGCAGTTTGTATATTCTTAAGTAATTTTGCTTTTCTTAGGCAATCCCAATGTTATACTTATGATAGTGGTATCTGTATTAGGGTATGTGCACACAACATCTTTTTCAGGGGGACTTTGTCTGGAACCAGTCCAGAAAAGCATTCAGTAAGCATTGAAATAATGAATATATGCCCAGTAATGTCAAATCAACTTGCAGTGCATACGTTCCATCTTTGTTTACATTTTTTTAACCATTTCAGGCTTCAAAAGCTATGCAATGGCAAAAAGAAGTAATCTGACCATTCTTCAGGAGCCAGTAAATGATATATGAAATAAAATAAAAAAGACACCAGAAAAATGGTCAAAAAGATGCTTCAGCGTCTAGTAGTGCACCCTAATGGATAAGTACAATTTTTTTTCCCCACAATATCTTCATAATTCATTAACTGCAATGAAAGAATATAGAAATACAATATATTTTAGAACTATGATCACTTTGCTAAAAAGGAACCTGTCACATTGTACATGCAATCTCATCTGTGGCTATCATGGTACAGAAATGGATAAACTGAGCAGAATTACATACAGTTAGGGCCAGAAATATTTGGACAGTGACACAATTTTCGCGAGTTGGGCTCTGCATGCCACCACATTGGATTTGAAATGAAACCTCTACAACAGAATTCAAGTGCAGATTGTAACGTTTAATTTGAAGGGTTGAACAAAAATATCTGATAGAAAATGTAGGAATTGTACACATTTCTTTACAAACACTCCACATTTTAGGAGGTCAAAAGTAATTGGACAAATAAACATAACCCAAACAAAATATTTTTATTTTCAATATTTTGTTGCAAATCCTTTGGAGGCAATCACTGCCTTAAGTCTGGAACCCATGGACATCACCAAACGCTGGGTTTCCTCCTTCTTAATGCTTTGCCAGGCCTTTACAGCCGCAGCCTTCAGGTCTTGCTTGTTTGTGGGTCTTTCCGTCTTAAGTCTGGATTTCAGCAAGTGAAATGCATGCTCAATTGGGTTTAGATCTGGAGATTGACTTGGCCATTGCAGAATGTTCCACTTTTTGGCACTCATGAACTCCTGGGTAGCTTTGGCTGTATGCTTGGGGTCATTGTCCATCTGTACTATGAAGCGCCGTCCAATCAACTTTGCAGCATTTGGCTGAATCTGGGCTGAAAATATATCCCGTACACTTCAGAATTCATCCGGCTACTCTTGTCTGCTCTTATGTCATCAATAAACACAAGTGACCCAGTGCCATTGAAAGCCATGCATGCCCATGCCATCACGTTGCCTCCACCATGTTTTACAGAGGATGTGGTGTGCCTTGGATCATGTGCCGTTCCCTTTCTTCTCCAAACTTTTTTCTTCCCATCATTCTGGTACAGGTTGATCTTTGTCTCATCTGTCCATAGAATACTTTTCCAGAACTGAGCTGGCTTCTTGAGGTGTTTTTCTGCAAATGTAACTCTGGCCTGTCTATTTTTGGTATTGATGAATGGTTTGCATCTAGATGTGAACCCTTTGTATTTACTGTCATGGAGTCTTCTCTTTACTGTTGACTTAGAGACAGATACACCTACTTCACTGAGAGTGTTCTGGACTTCAGTTGATGTTGTGAACGGGTTCTTCTTCACCAAATTAAGTATGCGGCGATCATCCACCACTGTTGTCATCCGTGGACGCCCAGGCCTTTTTGAGTTCCCAAGCTCACCAGTCAATTCCTTTTTTCTCAGAATGTACCCAACTGTTGATTTTGCTACTCCAAGCATGTCTGCTATCTCTCTGATGGATTTTTTCTTTTTTTTCAGCCTCAGGATGTTCTGCTTCACCTCAATTGAGAGTTCCTTTGACCGCATGTTGTCTGCTCACAGCAACAGCTTCCAAATACAAAACCACACACCTGGAATCCACCCCTGACCTTTTAACTACTTCATTGATTACAGGTTAACGAGGGAGACGCCTTCAGAGTTAATTGCAGCCCTTAGAGTCCATTGTCCAATTACTTTTGGTCCCTTGAAAAAGAGGACGCTATGCATTACAGAGCTATGATTCCTAAACCCTTTCTCCGATGGATGTGGAAACTATCATATTGCAGCTGGGAGTGTGCACTTTCAGCCCATATTATATATATAATTGTATTTCTGAACATGTTTTTGTAAACAGCTAAAATAACAAAACTTGTGTCACTGTCCAAATATTTCTGGCCCTAACTGTATAGGTGTGTTGAAAGAGATTCAGTATAACTTTTATGTTATTCATTGAAATCCCAGGTTTGTATGTGTATAAGACAATGGGAAGTCTACTAATGATTTACAGCAATGTCTGCATGTGTAGTCATACAGGGAAGACTGACAATTATTGAGTAGGACTGACCAGTGGACTCATATGTATTTCAATGAATAAAATCTAGTTTTAGTAAAACTTTTACTAAAAATGTGCATATCAATCTTATCACACTGCCTGCACATCAGATACCATTTTCAACAGGAAAAGTTCTCTTTAACATTGTCGACATGTGTGGTATATATATGGCGCCACGAGAACTGCGTTCCTGCAAATCGCCATATATACATGGCAACATGATCACGTGGGCTGAGCGCCGCCATGATCAAATGCGGGTGTCAGCTCTATATGAGAGCTGATACCCTGCAGCAACACCAACAATCAGTGTCAGTTGTGGGCCAAATTTTGGTGCCATTTTCACCAATTTCCCAGAGTGAAAATATAAAATCTTAGAATAAAACAAAATTTTGTTGGTTAAATGGTATAAAATTATGTGGTGTCAATATGATCACTACATCCGTAGATGAAATCATTGATAGGTGTAGTTTGTAAAATGGGGTCACTTTTTGGAGGTTGTGGCACCTGAGGAGCTCAACCAATGTGACATGGCACCCACAAATCAGTCCAGCAAAATGTGAACTCCAATATAGCGCTTCTTCCCTTCTGAGCATTGCAGTGTGCCTCAAAAGTAGTTTTCGACCACATATGGGGTATCAGTGTATTCAGGAGAAATTGCACAATAAATTTGGTGTCCATTTTTCATATTAACCTTGTGAAAATAACAAATTTAGGGCTAAATGAACATTTTTGTGGGAAAAAATGTGATTTTTATTTTCATGGCTCAAAGTTATAAACCTCTTTGAACCACATGTGCGTTAAAGGTGCTCACCACACATCTAGATATATTCCTTGATGGGTCTAGGTTCCAAAATGGGGTCACTTGTAAGGGGTTTCCTCTGTTTAAGCACATCAGGGACTCTCCAATTGTGACATGACACCCGCAGAACATTTAATCAAATTCTGTGTTCCAAAACGTCACTCCATCCTTTCTGAGCCCTAATGCGTGCCCAAACAGTAGTTTCCCCCCACATATGAGGTATCTGTGTATTCAGGTGAATTAGCACAACAGTCTTTGGGGTCCATTTTCTCCTGTTACCCTTGTGAAAATAGGCTTAAAAACAGTTTTCTACTCTTTAAACACATCAGGGGTTCTTGTGACATGATGTCTGCTAAGGATTATAGCAAATTTTCCATTCCAAGTCCTGCCATGCGCTCAAACAGTAGTTTTCCTCCACATATTGTATATTGACATACTCAGGAGAAATTGCACAACAAATTGTATAGTGCATTTTTTCGTGTTACCCTTGTGAAAATAAAAACTGGGGCTAAAAGAAATTTTGTGGGAAAAATGTGATTGTTTTTTATTTTCACAGCTCAATGTTATAAACTTTTGTATAGCACCTGGGAGTTGATGGTGCTCACCACACATCTAGACACATTCCTTGAGGGGTCTAGTTTCCAAAATGGTGTCACTTGTGGGGGGTTTCCTTTCTTTAGCCACATCTGGGGCTCTCCAAAAGTGACATGATGTTCGCTAATGATTCCAGCAAATTTTGCATTTAAAAAGTCAAAAGGTGGTCCTTCCCTCCTGAGCCCTGCCGTGTACCCAAACAGTAGTTTTCCTCCGCATATTGAGTATCTGCATATGGACACGGTGTTTGCTAATGATTCCAGCAAATGGGGTATCGGCGAACTCAGGAGAAATTGAACACCACATTTTGTGGTGCAATTTCTCCTGTTACTCTTGTAAAAAAATAAAAATTTGGGACTAAAAAACATTTGTATGTGAAGAATGTGATTTTTTTTATTTACATGGCTCAATGTTATAAACTTTTGTGAAGCACTTAGGGGCTCATGGTGCTCACCACACATCTAGATAAGTTCTCTGAGGGGTTTCCAAAATGGTATCACTTGTGAGTGGTTTTCACTGTTTAGGCACATCAGGGGCTTTCCAAATGTGACATTGCATCCGCTAATTATTCCAGCAAATTTTACATTAAAAAAATCAAATGTCGCTCCTTCCCTTTCAAGCTTTGTTGTGCTCCAAAATAGTAGTTTTACCCAATATATGAAGTATCGGCATACTCAGGAGAAATTGCACAAATTTTGGGGTCCATTTTTTTCTGTTACCCTTGTGAAAATAAAAAAAATCTAACGTAAATTTTTGTGAAAAAAAGTTAAATGTTTATTTTTTCTTCAACATTCCATTAATTCCTGTGAAGCACCGGAAGAGTTAATAAACTTCTTGAATATGGTTTTGAGCTCCTTGAGGGGTGCTGTTATTAGAATGGTGTCAATTTTGAGTGTTTTCTGTCATATACTTCTGTCAAAGTCACTTCAAATGTGATGCGGTCCTTAAAAAAATGGTTTTGTAAATTTTGTTGGAAAAGTTAGAAATTGCTGGTCAACTTTTAACCCTTATAACTTCCAAAAAATAATTATGTTTCAAAAGTTGCGCTGATGTAAAGCAGTAAATGTTATTTATTAACTATTCTATGTGACATAACTCTCTGATTTAAGGGTATAAAAATTATAGATTTGAAAATTGCTAAATTTTAAAATTTTTTTGCCAAATTTCCAATATTTTCACACATACAGGTGCTTCTCACAAAATTAGTACATCATCAAAAAGTTAATTTTTTCAGTTCTTCAATACAAAAAGTGAAACTCATATATTATATAAAGTCATTACAAACAGAGCGCTCTATTTTCAGTGTTTATTTCTGTTAATGTTGATGATTATGGCTTACAGCCAATAAAAACCCAAAATCATTATCTCAGTAAATTAGAATAATTAACAAAAAACACCTGCAAAGGCTTCCTAAGAATTAAAAAGGTCCCTTAGTCTGTTTCAGTAGGCTGCACAATCATGGGGAAGACTGCTGACTTGATAGATGTCCAGAAGGCACTCAATGACACACTCCACAAGGAGGGTAAGCCACAAAAGGTCATTGCTAAAGAAGCTGGCTGTTCACAGAGTTCTGTATCCAAGCATAAAAATGGAAAGTTGAGTGGAAGGAGAAAGTGTGGTAGAAAAAGAGAAAGTGTGGTAGAAAAAGGTGCACAAGCAACCGGGATAACCACAGCCTTGAAAGGCTTGTTAAGAAAAGGCAGTTAAATAAATTGTGGGAGATTCACAGGAGTTGACTGTTGCTGGAGTCATTGCTTCAAAATCAACTACATACAGAGGTACCCAGGACATGGACAACAAGTGTCACATTCCTTGTGTCAAGCCACTTATGAACTATAGACAACGCCAGAAGCGTCTTACCTGGACCAAGTAGAAAAAGAACTGAACTGTTGCTCAGTGGTACAAGGTGTTGTTTTCAGACAAAAGTAAATTTGGCATTTCATTTGGAAATCAAGGTCCCAGAGTCAGGAGGAAGAGTGGACAGGCAAACAATTCAAGCTACTTGATGTCTAGTGTGAAGTTTCCACAATCAGTGATGGTTTGGGGAGCCATTTCATCTGTTATCAAGACCAAAGTCAGCGCAGTCATCTACCAGAAAATTTAAGAGCACTTCATGCTTCCCTCTGCCGACAAGCATTTTGGATATGGAACTTTTATTTTCCAGCAGCACTTGGCACCTGTCACCATTGTCAAAAGTAGCAATATTAGGTTTAAAAACAACAGTATCACTGTACATGATTGGCCAACAAACTCGCCTGACCTTAACCCCATAGAAAATCTACTGATACTGTTGTTTTTAAACCAAATATTGATACTTTTGGCAATTGGTACTATTGTCAAGAGGAAGATGAGAGACACCAGACCCAACAATGCAGAAAAGCTGAAGGTTGATAGCAACCTTGGCTTCCATAAGATCTCAGCAGTGCCACAAGCTGATTGCCTCCATGCCACATCGCATTGATGCAGTAATTGATGCAAAAAGAGCCCTGACCAAGGATTGAGGACGCATTTGCTGAACATATTGCACGACTCGTTAAAGGGTTGATTGTGACTTGTAGGATCGCTACTTCCAACAGGTGGTGCTATAGAGTTTAAGTCCTCTTTTTCTCTGAAGAGGCAATTTGCATTTACTGAACATACATTTCAGTAGGACAACATTTCGGATTTTAAACTCATTTTTCAAGCTGGTGTTATAAAGTATTCTAATTTACTGAGATAATGACTTTTGTGTTTTCATTGGCTGTAAGCCATATATCATGAACATTAACAGAAATAAACACTTTAAATAGATCACTCTGTTTGTAATGACTCTATAAAATATGAGTTTCACTTTTTGTATTGAAGAACTGAAATAAATTAACTTTTTGGTGATATTCTAATTCTGTGAGAAGCAACTGTAATTGCAAGTCATGTGGAACAAATTTTGCCACTATCATGAAGCACAATATATCTAGAGAAAACAGTCTCAGAATCAGTGGGATCCATTGAAGTGTTCCAGAGTTATTACCACATAAAGTGACACTGGTCAGAATCATAAAATTTAGCCTGGTCCGGAAGGTGAAAATAGGCTTTGGAGTGATGGTGTTAAAGCAGTATTTTGTTTTTATTTCATTTAGACAGATTTTCTTTAGATGACATGACTAGCACCATGGTCAATTTGGTCAACACTGAAATAGATATAACTAAATAGGCTACTATAAAACAAATGCTAACACAAAGAGGCATCTTAGGTACTGTATTTTTCGGACCATAAGACGCACTTTTTTCCCTCCAAATTTGAGAGGAAAGTGGGGGGCAGTGGTGGAGTGGGATTGCACTTGGATCGCACTCTCAGGGGGCAGGAAAATGTCCCCACTGCAGGAACGCAGCTCTGGGGAAACCATGTGGTCCCGTTGATTAAATTGAAGTGAATATTCATTAGCTGCATCCCGCCCACCTGTCAGCGCTGAGCAGTGAGCAGGCCCAGATGGTTTCCTGTTGTGAATTCTGTTGTCAAGCTCCCTCCTGTGGTCATGAATGGTACTTCGGCTGGTTCTTTCCATGGGCTTCCTCTGGTGGTTGTGAGTGGAGCTGCTGCTTCTGAGTTTCCTTCCACAGGTGACGAGGTTAATTCGTTAGCTGGCTGCTCTATTTAGCTCCACTTAGATCATTGCTCCATGCCACCTGTCAATGTTCCAGTATTGGTCTTGTTCTCTCCTGGATCGTTCTTGTGACCTGTCTTCCCAGCAGAAGCTAAGTTCCTGCTTGCTTTTCTCTGGTTTGCTATTTTTCTGTCCAGCTTGCTATTTTGATTTTGTCTTGCTTGCTGGAAGCTCTGGGACGCAGAGGGAGCGCCTCCGCACCGTGAGTCGGTGCGGAGGGTCTTTTTGCGCCCTCTGCGTGGTCTTTTTGTAGTTTTTTGTGCTGACCGCAAAGTTACCTTTCCTATCCTCTGTCTGTTCAGTAAGTCGGGCCTCACTTTGCTAAATCTATTTCATCTCTGTGTTTGTAATTTTCATCTTTACTCACAGTCATTATATGTGGGGGGCTGCCTTTTCCTTTGGGGAATTTCTCTGAGGCAAGGTAGGCTTTATTTTTCTATCTCTAGGGCTAGCTAGTTTCTTAGGCTGTGTCGAGTTGCATAGGGAGCGTTAGGAGCAATCCACGGCTATTTCTAGTGTGTGTGATAGGATTAGGGATTGCGGTCAGCAGAGTTCCCACGTCTCAGAGCTCGTCCTATATTATTGTAACTATCAGGTCTTTCCGTGTGCTCTTAACCAACAGGTCCATAATTGCCCTAACCACCAGGTCATAACAGTTTCCCCAGAGCCGGCTTCCAGCAGCGGCTGGGAAGATTGTGTTTCCGGTGGAGGAGGGGGCAGGAGAAGGTTGCCACAGGAGAGATCGCCTACCTGACAGCAGATCCCTGGCCGGGCTGTGCTGGATGCTGAGTGATCCCTGCTCAGGCATAGGACCTGTGTGAGGTCATGAAGAGGGCTGTCTGGAGCATCACATGACAGCACAAAGCCCTCCTTCTTCACTATGTCATCAGGTCCTGAAGACATGTACTAGAATCTGCAAGCTTCTTAATACATGAGCTGTGGAGAGTCAATAAGAGGGAGGGCTCTGTGTTGTAATGGGATGCTGCAGCTCTTCATTACTTCATCACAACGAGGCTGGCTGTGGGACCTGCACAAGTAAAAATTAATTAATATTACAACACATAAAAGTGCCCTCTGCCACTCCTGTGGTGAACTATAACTCCCAGCATGTCATAGGATCTGCAGAACAAGCTGGGAGTTATAGCTCTCCCATGGGATCTTAAAGCAGCACTCCAGTGTTATTTTTCACTGTTGGAGTGGTGCTTTAAATATAAGCCCTGTGCCCCCATTCTTATACTCACCCTCCAGCATCTTCTTATAGTACTTTACAGACACCACACTGGTCCGCAGCACCATCTTCTACCCGTAGCTTCCAACATAATAACATACTATTATATAGAATAACACCACATATGATAGTATGTTATTTATGTTATTAAATATTTTACCACATTTTTTGCTTCAAATATTTTTTTTCCTACTTTCACCTCTAAAACCTGGGTGCATCTTATAGTCCGGTGCATCTTATAGTCCAAAAAATATGGTATTCCCATTTCCAGGCAATTTTCAGATTTTAGGTTGAAATGTTCTAAAATTTTCTTTATCAAAAGAATATACAAGGACACATAAAATGTAAGCCGCTCAGCCCTTACAGTATTTTGGACTTGGCATGTAATTGGATTTGAAATCAATATGCCCCCTGAGAACTACTTTAGCTACAGTATGAACCATAATTGTAAGTGCACATGCCTAATGTAATAACATTTTCTGTGCACATGAGTGACCTATGCAATAGATATGACATTGCTTTACCTAAATGACATTGTTTTGCATAATGCTTCAGATTTAGGCTCATATTGTTCTGTATTCAGTGAAGGAATAAGTTGCCCTTCAGCAGAAAGAAGAAAAGCTAGTTTGTTGCCTAAGGAACGAGTATCATAATGGTCCATGCTTCCCCTTGGCCCTTAAGGTTTTTTCAGGATCAGCAACATAGGCTAAAGGAAGTAAAGCAGGGGTCCCCAACTCCAAGCCTCGAGGCCCGCCAACAGTGCAGGTTTTCAGGATTTCTTTAGTATTGCATCGGTGGTAATGTGATCATCTGCACAGGTGATGATTCCAACCCCTGTGCAATACTAAGGAAATCCTGAAAACCTGCACTGTTGGTGGCCCTTGAGGCCTGGAGTTGGGGACCACTGAAGTAAAGTATATGCTGTACAATAACAAAATAACTATTACTGTGTGCAGGGCTGGCGTTAGCGGCAGGCATACCAGGCAGCTGCCTAGGGCCCTCATTCCCCCAGGGGCCCCCAGCCAGTCGCCTGCCGCCAGCGCCGACTCCCCCTGCCAGGGCCGACTCATTCAACTATACCAGTGTCTAAGACACCGGTACAGTTTAATACAATGATGGAGGAGTGTCAGCTGACTCTCCCTCTCCCATCATTCCCCTCTGCCTCTGACACTGCAGGTGCGCGATGATGTCACATAATTGCATACCTGCTGTGTGCCAGGCAGAATGCAGCTGCTGAGACAGGAGCAGAGCCGGGAGCAGCGCAGGGCACGACGAGAGGTGAGAATTGTGTTTTTTTAATATATGAATTTGTGAGTACTGGACTGTGGGGCCATTCTCGGGGGGGGGGCGGGGCTATATTATATTCTGTGTGGGAGGGCTGTATTATATTCAATGAGGGCCTACATTGTATTCTATGGGGGTGTATTAGATTCTATGGGGGGCTACATTATATTCTATGGGGAGCTGTATTAGATTGTATGGGAGGCTATATAACATTCTATGGGGGGATGTGTTATATTCTATGGGGGCTGTATTATATTCTATGGGGGGCTGTATTAGATTATATTGGGGCCTACATTATATTCTATGGGGGTGTATTAGATTCTATGGGGGGCTACATTATATTCTATGGGGAGCTGTATTAGATTGTATGGGAGGCTATATAACATTCTATGGGGGGATGTGTTATTTTCTATGGGGGCTGTATTATATTCTATGGGGGGCTGTATTATATTCTATGGGGGCCTACATTATATTCTATGGTGGGGCTGTATTATATTCTTAGGGGGGCTGTATTATACTCTATAGTTGATGGCTGTATTATATTTTATGGGGGTGTATTCTATGGGGGGCTGTATTATATTCTATGGGGGAGGGCTGTATTATATTCTAAGGGGAGGTGGGCTGTATTATATTCTCTGGGGGCTACATTATATTCTATGGGGGGCTAGATTATATTCTATGGGGGCTTTATTATACTCTATGAGGGGCTACATTAAATTCTATGGGGGCTGCATTATACTATATGAGGAGGGCTAAATTGTTTTTCTATGGAGGGGCTACATAATATTCTATGGTGGGCTGAATATTATCCTATGAGGGCTGCATTATACTCTATGAAGGGGCTGCCATATATTCTATGGAGAGGATGCATTATGCTATATGAGTGGGCTGCATTATATTCTATGGGGGGTTACATTATATTGCATGGCGGGGCTGCATTATACTCAGGGGGCTACATTATATTATTTGGGGTGGCTGCATTATACTCTGTGGGGTGGCAGCATTACACTATATGTGGGCTGCATTATACTGTATCGAGGAATATGGGGAATACATTAACCTATATGAAGAACTATGGAGTGCATTAGACTATATGGAGCACTATGAGGAGTGTATTATACTATATGGAAGACTGATCAGTTTATTTTAATATATGGAGGACTATGAGGAGTGTATTATACTATATGGAGGACTGAGTAGTGTATTATACCATATGGAGGACTGAGGAGTGTATTATACTACATGGAGGACTGAGTAGTGTATTTTAATATATGGAGGACTATGAGGAATGTATTATACTACATGGAGAACTGAGTAGTGTATTATAATATATGGAGGACTTAAGTGTATGTTAATATATGGAGGACTATGAGGAGTATATTATACTATAGGGAGGATTGAGCAATGTATTCTAATATATGGAGGACTATGAGTAGTGTATTATACTATATAGAGGACTGAATAAACAAAGTCACAACTTCAATCAGCATAACTACTAACTATAAGATTATTTCTAAGGTAGAGATGAGGATAAATATCCGCTGAAAACAATACTGGATAAAACGTACAGACCGGTCGCTAATAAACAAGGAGCAAAAAGAGAATGCGTCAAAAGAACGACCATGAAGTCCACAGATAATAGTAAAATATAATCCATCTTTATTATATATAGTATAGTAAACAGGTGAGGACTAGTGTTGAGCATTCCGATACCGCAAGTATTGGGTATCGGCCGATATTTGCGGTATCGGAATTCCGATACCGAGTTCCGATATTTTTGTGATATCGGGAATCGGTATCGGGATTAAGATTCATGTGTAAAATAAAGAATAAAAATAAAAAATATTGATATACTTACCCTCGGACGCGCCCTGGTTGTCACCGCTGCAACCGCCATGCTTCCGTTCCTAAGAATGAGCGCGTTAAGGACTTGTGACCGCTCACACGACCAATCACAAGCCGCGACGTCATAGAAGGTCATTAACGCGCTCATTCCTAAGAATTCCTAACCATGCGGCGGTTGCAGCGGTGACAACCAGGGCGCGTCCGAGGGTAAGTATATCAATATTTTTTATTTTTATTCTTTATTTTACACATGAATATGGATCCCAGGGCCTGAAGGAGAGTTTCCTCTCCTTCAGACCCTGGGAACCATACAGGATACCTTCCGATATTTGTGTCCCATTGACTTGTATTGGTATCGGATATCGGTATCGGCGATATCCGATATTTTTCGGATATCGGCCGATACCATCCGATACCGATACTTTCAAATATCGGACGGTATCGCTCAACACTAGTGAGGACACAGTGCCACACTAAGCACAAAACACCGCACAATTGCATGACTGCACCAGGGGCGCACAGAGCCAGGGGACCATAGTTGCTTATACTTCAATCAAGTTATCAGAACCATTCCCTCCCCAACAAGGGGATGTGGTAATAATAGATAGATAACATGTGGTAATAATAGATAACATATTGAAGTAAGAAGTTATATCTACATATATGTAGTGTATAAAGTCTAAAGAAAATGCCAAATTGAGCAAAAATATGTATTACTTATAGTATAAGAAACCTAATGCCACCAAAGGAAGACATTTTTGCCACAGGGGAGTGAAAGTTATTACCTCTAATCAAATGCAGACGTCCAGGTTTCCAGGGTCTGTGTGCCCACCCCGACACACGTTTCGGAAGCACTCCTTCTTCAGATATAACAGATATAATAGATATAACTTCTTACTACAATATGTTATCTATTTTTACCACACCCCCTTGTTGGGGAGGGAATAGTTCTGATAACTTGACTGAAGTATAAGCAGCTATGGTCCCCTGGAGCTGTGCGCCCCTGGTGCAGTCATGCAATTGTGCGGTGTTTTGTGCTTAGTGTGGCACTGTGTCCTTATATAGAGGGCTGAGTAGTGTATTATACTATATGGAGGACTGAGTGTATTTTAATATATGGAGAACTATGAGGAGTGTATTATACTCCTCTCTCCTACTGTATCAGTCGTGACTTGTATTGTTTGAGATTATTGTACTTGTTTTTATTTTGTATACCCCTCCTCACATGTAAAGCGCCATGGAATAAATGGCACTATAATAATTATTAATAATAATAATAATACTATATAGAGGACTATGAGGAGTTTATTATACTATATGGAGGACTGAGAAGTGTATTTTAATATATGGAGGACTAAGAGGAGTGTATTATACTATATGGAGGACTATGGGTAGTGTATAATACTATATGGAGGACTATGGAGTGTATTTTAATATATGGAGAACTATAGGGAGTGTATTATACTATATGGAGGACTATGGGGCACATTATATTATATGGAGGACTATGGGGTTTGCATTTTCCAATATGGAGGACTGTGGTGCACGTTATACTATGTGGAGGACTATGGGGTGTATTATACTACGCAAGCAAAATGCTGCATATTCATCGAGTAATTGTTTATGCGGGAACAAAAATTATTGTTCTCAGCAGCACATCGCCGGTGTAAACTGTAGATGTGCTGCTGATAACATGATACGGTATGGGGACAGATTGATCTAATTGTGATTGTTCTGTTCCCTTCATTCTTTCTCAGTTCGTGTAAAGAGGCCTGAAACAAGTGAATGACTTCAATATTGTCCATCACACTCGTTTAGTGGACTGAACTCAGCACATGTAAATACTCAGAAATGCTTCTGTGCGATGTGCAATATGTTAGCATTTGAGGCCCCATTTTAAACTTTTGCCTAGGGCCCCACTTTGCCTAAAACTGGCCCTGACTGTGTGAGGGGCGGAGACAAGGTCATATTCATGGCCGAGGTCAGCTGTGTAGCTGTGCCCTGGTCTCCCATCACATGAAAACAGTAGTCATTGCTCTGCATGAGTCAGGAGTAAGACTGCCTAGTGCAGTTGAAACGCGTCGACTGGGTCATGTCGACCATGTAAATTTCTCTTTTGTATGCACTATATTTTCTTTTGAAAAAGAAAAAGAAAAGGAAAATCCAGTCCTGTTGAGCCGAACTCCAATTTTTTCTATTTTCATTGCTCTGCATACCTGTGGCTTCACTTTCGGCACCCACAGGGTCACCTCTGGGTTTCTCTGGGTTCCCTCTAGGCGGCTTTGCAGAAATCGAGATACAGTCCATTTCAACTTTCAAATGAACAACTTTACTGGTTTCCTTACACAGCACATCCATATTCATTACAGCATCATCAACAGCTCCAATTATACATGCTTTCTCCTCTTTCTCTGTACTCCTTCCTCGGTCATACAGCACGTGCATGGGACGGACCGTAGCATATGGTTCCTCAGAGTCCTCCCTGCCCAGAATTACTTTGCTCGGGAGTTCCCTCAGCCAATTCACCCAGATATAAGGGCATCAGACCATGCTATAAGTTGCCACATGGTGAGCGACCTGCCATTCTCTACTGCCATGATGTTCCTATCAGCTCCAGTTCTCACTACTGCTGTACTGCTGCTGTTCTGTTCAAGCGATACTGGATGGCTGGGCTCCAACTTAGAACATTATGTGGTCACTGCTTCTATCCCGGGCTCTATAGCCCGTCCAGACGGTTTGGGCAGCCTGGCTCGACTGACTCTTAGAGGAAGTCCTGCCTCCCTTAACTGCAGCTGACCCCTCCTATGGTAAACTATGTACAGTGTATGAATTAACTACAGTCTGTCAGCACTCCATCTTGAGGACTACATGGGTACTGCACTTTCCCTATGTAAGAACTATCATACATAGCAAGACAAGTGTATACATTTAGACCAATATAGGCAAAGGGGAATATTTAACATTAAAGGGAATGGAGTATTACATGATCCCAGTATACCCCTTACAACTGCATAAATCCAATGATGCTCCAGCGACTGTGTCCGGTACTCTCTTCCGCTTTTTGTTAACTTCCTTGCAGTGGTCACATGACATCTACCCACATGGATGCAGCAGCCAATTGCTGCTCTTGACAGTCACCAGAGTGGCCAATAGACCAAGCGTGATTGGCTGCAGAATTCATACAGGTAGAAGGCACATGATCACTGCATGGAAATAAACAAAGACTAAGGCCGGCGTCACACTCGGCGTAAGACAATACGGTCCGTATATTACGGCCGTAATACGCTGAAAAGTCCCCAAAATAGTGGTCCGTAGCTCCTCCGTAGGCAGGGTGTGTCAGCGTATTTTGTGCATGGCATCCTCCGTATGTAATCCATATGGCATCCGTACTGCGTGTTTTTCTCGCAGGCTTGCAAAACCGACATACGGCTATACAAGGGATCCATATGTAAAAAAAACATAAAAACATATATACTGTCTATATATACATATATATATATATTTACTGTATATATGTCAGTAGACACATATATGTATATATATTATTATTTCATACAGCGCGAGATAGCTTTAAAGCCGGTAATTCAATTGCCGGCTTTTGCTATCTCCTTCCTAAACCCGACATGATATGAGACATGGTTTACATACAGTAAACCATCTCATATCACCTTTTTTTTGCATATTCCACACTACTAATGTTAGTAGTGTGTATATGCAAAATTTGGCCGTTCTAGCTATTAAATTAAAGGGTTAAATGGCGGAAAAAATTGGCGTGGGCTCCCGCGCAATTTTCTCCGCCAGAGTAGTAAAGCCAGTGACTGAGGGCAGATATTAATAGCCTGGAGAGGGTCCATGGTTATTGCCCCCCCCCCGGCTAAAAACATCTGCCCCCAGCCACCCCAGAAAAGGCACATCTGGAAGATGCGCCTATTCTGGCACTTGGCCACTCTCTTCCCATTCCCGTGTAGCAGTAGGATATGGGGTAATGAAGGGTTAATGCCACCTTGCTATTGTAAGGTGACATTAAGCCAAATTAATAATGGAGAGGCGTCACTTATGACACCTATCCATTATTAATCCAATAGTAGTAAAGGGTTAAAAAACACAAACAAATTATTTAAAAGTATTTTAATTAAATAAAAACAAAGGTTGTTGTAATATTTTATTCTACGCTCAATCCATCTGAAGACCCTCGCTCTGTAACAAAGAAAAAATAATAAACCAACAATATACATACCTTCCGAAGATCTGTAACGTCCCACGATGTAAATCCATCTGAAGGGGTTAAAATATTTTACAGCCAGGAGCTCTGCTAATGCAGCGGTGCTCGTGGCTGCAAAACCCCGGGGAATGAAGGTAAAGTAGGTCAATGACCTATATTTACCTTCATTTGCGGTGAGGCGCCCTCTGCTGGTTGTCCTCATATGAGCTCGAGCCTGGGAGCATTCTAGGAAAGTTCCCACGCTCGAGGGACAACCAGCAGAGGGCGCATCACCGCGAATGAAGGTAAATATAGGTCATTGACCTACTTTACCTTCATTCTCTGGGGTTTTGCAGCCACGAGCACCGCTGCATTAGCAGAGCTCCTTTCTGTAAAATATTTTAACCCCTTCAGATGGATTTACATTGTGGGACGTTACAGATCTTCGGAAGGTATGTATATTGTTGGTTTATTATTTTTTCTTTGTTACAGAGCGAGGGTCTTCAGATGGATTGAGTGTAGAATAAAATATTACAACCACCTTTGTTTTTATTTCATTAAAATACTTTTAAATAATGTGTTTGTGTTTTTTTAACCCTTTACTACTATTGGATTAATAATGGATAGGTGTCATAATTGACGCCTCTCCATTATTAATTTGGATTAATGTCACCTTACAATAGCAAAGTGGCATTAACCCTTCATTACCCCATATCCCACCGCTACACGGGAATGGGAAGAGAGTGGTCAAGTGCCAGAATAGGCGCATCTTCCAGATGTGCCTTTTCTGGGGTGGCTGGGGGCAGATGTTTTTAGCCAGGGGGGGGGCCAATAACCGTGGACCCTCTCCAGGCTATTAATATCTGCCCTCAGTCACTGGCTTTACTACTCTGGTGGAGAAAATTGCGCGGGAGCCCACGCCAATTTTTTCCGCCATTTAACCCTTTAATTTAATAGCTAGAACGGCCAAATTTTGCATATACACACTACTAACATTAGTAGTGTGGAATATGCAAAAAAAAGGTGATATGAGATGGTTTACCACATTGGACGTGGTATATCTCGATTTTTCCAAAGCGTTTGATACCGTGCCGCACAAGAGGTTGGTACACAAAATGAGAATGCTTGGTCTGGGGGAAAATGTGTGTAAATGGGTTAGTAACTGGCTTAGTGATAGAAAGCAGAGGGTGGTTATAAATGGTATAGTCTCTAACTGGGTCGCTGTGACCAGTGGGGTACCGCAGGGGTCAGTATTGGGACCTGTTCTCTTCAACATATTCATTAATGATCTAGTAGAAGGTTTACACAGTAAAATATCGATATTTGCAGATGATACAAAACTATGTAAAGCAGTTAATACAAGAGAAGATAGTATTCTGCTACAGATGGATCTGGATAAGTTGGAAACTTGGGCTGAAAGGTGGCAGATGAGGTTTAACAATGATAAATGTAAGGTTATACACATGGGAAGAAGGAATCAATATCACCATTACACACTGAATGGGAAACCACTGGGTAAATCTGACAGGGAGAAGGACTTGGGGATCCTAGTTAATGATAAACTTACCTGGAGCAGCCAGTGCCAGGCAGTAGCTGCCAAGGCAAACAGGATCATGGGGTGCATTAAAAGAGGTTTGGATACACATGATGAGAGCATTATACTGCCTCTGTACAAATCCCTAGTTAGACCGCACATGGAGTACTGTGTCCAGTTTTGGGCACCGGTGCTCAGGAAGGATATAATGGAACTAGAGAGAGTACAAAGGAGGGCAACAAAATTAATAAAGGGGATGGGAGAACTACAATACCCAGATAGATTAGCGAAATTAGGATTATTTAGTCTAGAAAAAAGATGACTGAGGGGCGATCTAATAACCATGTATAAGTATATAAGGGGACAATACAAATATCTCGCTGAGGATCTGTTTATACCAAGGAAGATGACGGGCACAAGGGGGCATTCTTTGCGTCTGGAGGAGAGAAGGTTTTTCCACCAACATAGAAGAGGATTCTTTACTGTTAGGGCAGTGAGAATCTGGAATTGCTTGCCTGAGGAGGTGGTGATGGCGAACTCAGTCGAGGGGTTCAAGAGAGGCCTGGATGTCTTCCTGGAGCAGAACAATATTGTATCATACAATTAGGTTCTGTAGAAGGACGTAGATCTGGGGATTTATTATGATGGAATATAGGCTGAACTGGATGGACAAATGTCTTTTTTCGGCCTTACTAACTATGTTACTATGTTACTATGTTTTACTGTATGTAAAGCATGTCTCAAATCATGTCGGGTTTAGGAAGAAGAAAGCAAAAGCCGGTAATTGAATTACCGGCATTAAAGCTATCTAGCGCTGTATGAAATAATAATATATATACATATATGTGTCTCACTGACATATATATATATATATATATATATATATATACCTATTCTATGTGTACACATTTATTCTACCTATTCTATTGTAAGCTGTCAGTGTGATTTTACTGTACACCGCACTGAATTGCCGGCTTTTCTCTCTAACACCGCTGCGTATTTCTCGCAAGTCACACTGCTGGTCCGTGTGTAATCTGTATTTTTCTGGCTTCCATAGACTTTGATTGGCGTTTTTTTTGCGCAATACGGTGACAAACGCAGCATGCTGCGATTTTCTACGGCCGTAGAAAGCCGTATAATACTGATCAGTAAAATACGGCAGATAGGAGCAGGGGCATAGAGAATAATTGGGACGTTTGTTAGGCGTGTTTTACGGACTTATTTTATGCGCTCTTACGTCCGTAATACTCACTAGTGTGACGCCGGCCTAATGGGGAGCAGGGTAGCAGTGCTTGACTGGGAGGGATTTATCAGGTAAGAATGGTTCTTATGTTAATTACTCCCTTTAACCCAATTTTTGCTAATCCCAATACCTCTTTATGTTCAGCTTCGTAACCGGGCAGCACGGTGGCTCAGTGGTTAGCATTGCAGCCTTGCAGCGCTGGGGTCCTGGATTCCAATCCCACCTTGGACAACATCTGCAAAGAGTTTGTATGTTCTCTCCGTGTTTGCGTGGGTTTCCTCCGGGCACTCCGGTTTCCTCCCACATGCCAAAGACATACTGATAGGGAATTTAGATTGTGAGCCCCATCGGGGACAGTGATGATAATGTGTGCAAACTGTAAAGCGCTGTGGAATATGTTAGCGCTATATAAAAATAAAGATTATTATTATTATTAACTGTTGACTAAACATAATTTATTTATGTACTTACAATTCCCTCCTTTTCCATCACCAATCTTTATAGTTCTTGTTTATGTAAACTATGATATATAACCATTTTAGGAACGTAGTACATTTTTTTGTATTACTTAATTTCCCTGAAATATTTGGTCTCCATTTGTTTTATAGCTCAGATCTGCATTTATAATTGTAATGAAACCAGACAACTGTGACATCATTGGAATCTGTCGTTTTGACAGACAAGTCCATTTTTCTACACATAAAGATACTGTACAGTATCAGACATAATAATAAATCGAGGGCTACATTTACTGCTTACATTGTCCTAGGCACTAAAGGTACCGTCACACTCAGCGACGCTGCAGCGATATACACAACAAGCTGACCTAAACTAGATCGCTGGAGCGTCGCTGTTTAGGTCGCTGTAGAGACGTCAAACACAGCAACTCCAGAACGATGCAGGAGCGATCCAGTGATGTAACGGCGACTCACTTCTCGTTCTAGCTGGTTGTTAGCTCCATGTCAAACAGCCGGAGTGTACCGATCCGACACACATCTAGGGGCCCTATGCTCGTTGCTGGCGTCGTTGCTTTTGATGTCAAACATGACGATACACGCTGACCTGGTGACAAAATAAAGTTCTGGACTTCTAGCTCCGACCAGCGATGGCACAGCGGGATTCAGATCGCTGCTGCGTGTCAAACACAATGAGATCGCTATCCAGGACGCTGCAACGTCACTGATTGTTGTCGTTCTCTTTGCAAAGTTGCTGAGTGTGACGGTACCTTTAGCCTTATGGCGTATCCATTAAAAAGTAACTACATCATTTTTTATTTAATTGTGCTCTGGGCATTGCAAAGTTCAGAATTTTTCTAACATCCTTCATTACCCTACTTTGCTTCTTTCTCTCCCAAACACGATGCTGCAGCCCTTTTCTCATGCCCAATTGATACTCCTTTAAAACTCCTTTCAACTGCTGCTCAGCAAAGATTGATCTCTATATTCAAATGATCTGTCTCAGCATATCTGCTCCCCAATATTCTACTCAGATTAGAATTTATGTGAACAGATTGTTGGCAAATAGAGTAGAGATCTTGAGGAGATCGACATGCTAAGCATGCTGAGATGAGGAGACTTAAAGCTGCAATGCTTCTCTGGGTAATATGCTAATTATGCAAATTGTCTCTTCAGAGAGGAAGAGAGCTAGAACTCTAGTGCCACCTATTGGAAGGTAGCAATCCTACAAGTCAATGTTGACCCTTTAACGAGCCTTGTCACATGACTTAGGATAATAGTACACCGAAACAGTGTCTGCAAATTGAGATTCTGGCTTGGCTATTATCCTAAGTCATGTGACAAGGCTCGTTAAAGGGTCAACAGTGACCTGTAAGATTGCTACTTTCCAATAGGTGGCACTAGAGTTCTAGCTCTCTTCCTCTCTGAAGAGACAATTTGCATAATTAGCATATTTCCCAGACGAGCATTGCAGCTTTAAGTCTCCTCATCTTGGCATTCTTAACATGTTGATCTCTGCAAGGAGAAACGACACTTCTTGGATAAATAATAACAAGGATATTTTAATTGAAGAATCCAGCATTACTTTTTTTTCTCTTTGGATACATTTATGCGCCCAGCCAACGGGTGGCTGTGTTCCTCATCTACATGGATCAGTCAGGTCAAAGAATTTTCTGGTGAGCAACATACCATCTACTGAGTTTTAGTTAATCAGTTCAGTTAATCTCCTGGAGCTCTCCAACCTGGATTGTCTGAGCTGTTCAGTATTGGCCACACTCCTCTGCTATATATGCTCACTGCTGACACTTGGGAATTGCCAGTGATAGTTCTTACGGCCTTGTTATGATTTGCAGATGAAGTTGAGTTTGGAGTTGGCGTATGGAGAGATGTTCAGGAGATAGTTGCTTGGAGTTTGTTTATGTGTTCATCCTCTCCTATTTGGTTTCACCTTCCTATACCTCCCATGTGTTCCACTCTGTTCGATGAGTGTATTTTTAATGATTGTTTTTTTAATTTACCCCTGTGCATCTTCCCTTGTTTGTTTGTATATTGTTATCCCATATACTTCTGTCTCACACCCCACTGGGGGAGGGAACAGATAAGGGTTAATATAGGAGCATAGCAAGCCACATGACCATGGCTTCTACACCTTCAGGAGTAATCCGAGGGACAGAGATAGACTGGGGCACCGCTAATTCGAAGAATTGGGTAGGCACCCACAGTCCCTAGGCACTACCTGACAATATCTTTAATTTGACCTAAACAGTATAAGAACTGAAAGCTGCACTGCGATTGGTTTCTATGTGCTATGGGGAGCAAAGACAGATTTTCTTTTAGACAGAGTTCATAAGAGAGTGGTGGTGTGCATGCCATGATTTCTTTCAGCATTTAGTGGTTTTGGTGGATTAAGCTTCTGTTTCTAACAATGTGATCGAAATGGCTGCAAGGGGGTGTTGTAATTCACCTGACAACTTTTGCTACATTTGCTGTTGTTTTGTAGTGAATAAACAAAGAAGAATCATTAAGGTCTTCGTTAGAAAAAGTATATTATGTGTACTTTGGTGTAAAACGGTGATCAAGACAAGTCGTGGACTCCACATGTAGTGTGTTCTGTTTGTGTAGAAAAACTATGACAGTGGTCTAAAGGGAAGAAGGAGAGCTTTATTTTTGGTGTGCCTATGATCTGGAGGGAACTACAAAATCATAGTGGTGACTGTACTTTTGTAATTGCAAAGTGGAGGGATTTAACATTAAAAATAAGATGGAAATGATATACCCAGACCCATCATCAGTGATTCACCTTGTGCCTCCAGGAATATCTATCCCTTCACCTCCAGGGAAACTTGAAGATACACCTGATTCATAAGATTCAGAACATGAAGATCAGGATTCTGAAGAAGATTTTCATGCTAGTCCTAAGGAGCCACAGATTTTTTTCACACCTCGAATGAACTGATTTAGTCTTGGACCTTCCCAATGATTCTGCAGAGCTGTTAGGCTCTAGACTAAACAAAGGAACTTTCTAGCTCCTGGTACCTGGTTTTCATGGAAAACAGAGGTTTTCATAGAAGCAGAGATTATTATTATTATTATTTGTTATAGCGCCATTTATTCCGTGGTGCTTTACATGTGAGGAGGGGTATACATAATAAAAACAAGTACAATAATCTTAAACAATACAAGTCATAACTGTTATAGGAGGAGAGAGGACCCTGCTCGCGAAGGCTCACAATCTACAAAGGATGGGTGAGAATACAGTAGGCAAGAATAGAGCTGGTCATGCAGCGGTTTGGTTGATCGGTGGTTACTGCAGATTGTAGGCTTGTCGGAAGAGGTGGGTCTTCAGGCTCTTTTTGAAGGTTTCGATGGTAGGCGAGAGTCTGATGTGTTGTGGTACAGGGTTCCAGAGTAGGGGTGATACGCGAGAGAAATCTTGTATACGATTGTGGGAAGAGGAGATAAGAGGGGAGTAGAGAAGGAGATCTTGTGAGGATCGGAGGTTGCGTGTAGGTAAGTTCCGGTAGACGAGGTCACAGATGTATGGAGGAGACAGGTTGTGGATGGCTTTGTACGTCATGGTTAGGGTTTTGTACTGGAGTCTCTGGGCAATGGGGAGCCTGTGAAAGGATTGACAGAGGGAAGAGGCCAGGGAATAGTGGGGGGACAGGTGGATTAGTCAGGCAGCAGAGTTTAGAATAGATTGGAGGGGTGTGAGAGTGTTAGAGGGGAGGCCACAGAGCAGGAGGTTGCAGTAGTCAAGGCAAGAGATGATGAGGGCATGCACTAGGGTTTTTGCAGATTCTTGGTTGAGGAATGTACAGATTCATGAAATATTTTTGAGTTGAAGTTGGCAGGAAGTGGAAAGGGCTTGGCTATGTGGTTTGAAGGAGAGATCAGCGTCAAGGATTACCCCGAGGCAGCGAGCTTGTGGGACTAGGGAGAGTGGGCAGCCATTTACTGTAATGGATAGGTTCATTGGGGGGGGTCGCGTGAGATGGGGGAAAGATGATGAATTCTGTTTTGTCCATGATAAGTTTCAGAAATCTAGCGGAGAAGAAAGATGAAATAGTGGACAGACATTGAGGGATTCTGGTTAGTAGGGAGGTGATATCTGGAACAGAGATGTAGATCTGTGTGTCATCAGCATAGAGGTGATACTGAAAGCATTGAGATTCTATGAGATGTCCCAGGCCAAAGGTGTAAATGGAGAAGAGCAGGGGCCCTAGGACTGAACCTTGTGGGACTCCGACAGATAGTGGGCGAGGTGAGGAGGTGGTGTTTGAGTGGGAGATGCTGAATGTCCGGTCTGTTAGGTATGATGAGATCCAGGATAGGGCCAAGTCTGTGATGCCAAGGGATGAGAGGGTCTGTAATAATAGGGAATGGTCCACTATGTCAAAGGCAGCCGACAGGTCGAGGAGGAGGAGGATAGAGTAGTGTTGCTTGCTCTTGGCAATTAAGAGGTCATTGGTGACCTTAGTTAGGGCAGTTTCAGTGGAATGGTGTGACCGGAAACCAGATTGTAAGCGGTCAAAGAGGGAGCGTGAAGAGAGATTGGAGGACAGTTCAAGGTAGACGTGTTGTTCCAGTAGTTTGGAGGCATAGGGGAGAAGTGATATAGGGCGATAGCTAGATACAGAGGATGGGTCAAGAGAAGGCTTTTTGAGGATAGGTGTGATGGAGGCATGTTTAAAGCTTGAGGGGAAAACACCAGTTGTTAGTGATAGGTTGAAGAGATGGGTTAGGGTTGGGATGAAGACTGTGGTGAGGTTTGGGATGAAGTGGGATGGGAGCGGGTCAAGTGCACAGGTGGTGAGATGCGATCTTGAGAGTAGAGTGGAGAGTTGATCTTCTGTAATGGTGGAGAAGTTGGTTTTGGAGGCATAGGGCTGGGAAGTCGGGAGGAAGGGCTGTGGGTATTGTTTACCAAAACTGTCTCTGATGTTATCAATCTTCTGCTTGAAAAATGAGGCAAAGTCTTCAGCTGAGATAAGTGGGGAGGGAGGAGGTGCTGGGGGACAGAGGAGAGAATTGAAGGTGTTGAATAACTGTTTAGGGTTGTGAGACAGGGAAGATATGAGAGATGAGAAAAAGGTTTGTTTAGCTGTGGTGAGTGTGGTATTGAAAGTACTGAGGGGCTGTTTGAATGCGATGAAGTGCTCGTTGGAGTGGGATCTTTTCCATCTGCGCTCAGCAGCCCTGGAAGCTCGCCTCATTTCTTTGGTCAGGCTGGTGTGCCAGGGCTGTCTATTGATTTTGCGAGCTTTGGTATGTGTAAGTGGGGCAGCAGATTTCAAAGCTACAGCTATTGTGGTGTTATATAGAGCGGCAGTGTCATCCGCATTGTGTAAGGAACTTATATCTGTGAGAGGGAGGAGGGATTCAGAGAATGAATGTAGGTCAAGATGTTTAAGATTTCTGCGAGGGTGTGAAAGTTTGTGGGGTGGGGATTGTAGACATGGAGTGGAGAGGGAAGAGAATGTGAGAAGGTTGTGGTCAGAGAGAGGAAGAGGTGAGTTAGAGAGGTTAGATAGGGAGCAGAGGCGGGTGAAAATGAGGTCCAGTGTGTGACCATCTTTGTGGGTGGCTGTAGAAGACCATTGAGTGAGGCCAAAGGAGGAAGTGAGAGATAGAAGTTTAGTGGCAGCTGAGAGGGAAGTGGGAAGAGGGAAGAGATAAGTAATTCCTCCCATACTTTTCTCAAGATGGCGCTCTAGTGTATTGCAGTGATGTTCCTGGGCTGATGGAAAAATGTAACATTGAGTGCATTGTGAGCATGTGGAGACTCCCTATTGATTCATCCAAAAAAGTCTAAAGCTGTGCTAGTGCACAATGGCAGAAAGTATGCTTCAGTGCCCATAGGGCATTTTGTGCTCTTGAAGGAAAGCTATGAGAATTTAGACTTTATTCTAAAGAAACAACTATGAGACTCAAGGAAGGTTAGTATGTGGTGATCTCAAAGTTCTCTCTCTACTCCTTGGGCAGCCAGGAGGATACACAAAGTAACCATGCTTTTTGTGTGTATAAGAAAGCGGGGATAGAAATATAGCAAATCGTCACTTTTTGATCAGAGACAAAGTCCTCAGCAAGCCGGTACCCCAGATAGACAACAAAAGCTATAGCAAAGAAAAAAGGGGTTCTTATGAAGAAAAAACTTATAACATTTAACTTTTAATTTTATAAGTTAAAACAGACACACAACATACAGATGATCCAACCAATAGGACTATGTAGTTAAAACTTCAAGGCTGAAGGGAGAGAGCGATTGCTCACCTACAGCTATCATAGGCACAAAATACAAAAGGTGAACAGATTACACCAACAAACATTAGCTCTCAATCACCACAAAGATCGCAAAACCACACAGAAAATAAGTTGCAATGCAAAAAATTCTGTGTAACTATATGTAGAAATTGTGGCATATGGCTATAGTAAAAAGCATGGTGAGACCATTATAAAAAATTAGAACAATCTCACCCAATAATGACATTTTCAACTCCTGTAAAAACCCTAAATAAGGCCCATCAGGACATGGAATTCAACCATCATCTCCTAGATTAGTCCATTCTCAAGGGGCTTAAGGGGTAGTGTAGTGGAGCATAAGACCACCTCGAATGAACTGATTTAGTCAGGGACTTGGACCTTCCAAAAGATTCCGCAGAGCTGTTAGGCTCTAGACTAAACAAAAGGAACCTGGTTTTCATGGTACAGAAGCAGAGATAAGTAATGCCTTCCATACTTTTCTCAAGATGGCGCTCTAGTGTATTGCAATGATGTTCCTGGGCTGATAGAAAATTGTAACATTGAGTGCAATGTGAGCGAGTGGAGACTTCCTATTGATTTATCCAAAAAAGTCTAAAGCTGTGCTAGTGCACAATGGCAGAAAGTATTCTTCAGTGCCCATAGGGCATTCTATGCACTTGAAGGAAAGCTATGAGAATTTAGACTTTATTCTCAAGAAACTTAACTATGAGGCTCAAGGATGATCTCAAAGTTTTCTCTCTGCACCTTGGGCAGCCAGGAGGATACAGGAAGTAACCATGCTTTTTGTGTGTATAGGAAAGCGTGGAAAGCCATAAAAGTTGGCCAATGAGAACATCTTTGCAACCTGGACTCAAGAACATCGTGGCAGAAAATTTACTTGATCCCACTAAAGTTCTTCTGCCATCATTCAATATTAATCTTGGACTGATGAAGCAGTTTGTGAAAGCTCTACTGAAAGGTGATACTTTTAAGTAACTGAAGGAAGGCATTTTTGTGGGCCCGCATGTTAGGAAACAGATGAAAGACAAGGTATTTGAAACAAAAATGAAAGCTATTGAGAAAAAGGCTTGGGATTCTTTTATAGAACTTGTGAAGAAATTTCTAGGTAACAACAAAGATCCAAAATTTACCGTATTTTTCGGACTAGAAGACGCACTGGACCATAAGATGCACCCCAAATTTTCAGAAGGAAAATAGGGAAGAAAATAATGTGTCAAATGGGGGTCCGTCTTACTGTCCGAATTCAGCTTGCCAGGGAAGGGATCGGCACAGGTGGAGGAGTGGTCACAGGGGTCGTTCGGTGGTTCAGGCTGCCGCTGTGGCCTCTGGGAAATCCCATCCCAAGCTGGTGCAGTGGTAGCAGCTCTGTGCTGGGGTAGGGGCTCTATGCTGGGGCAGGGACTCTGTGCTGGGGCAGAGGCCCTGTGCTGGGGCTCTGTGCTGGGGCAGGGGCTCTGTGCTGGGGCAGGGGCTCTGTGCTTGGGCAGGGGCTCTGTGCTCATGCTCTGTGCTGGGGCAGGGGATCTGTGCTGGGGCAGGGGAACTGTGCTGGGGCTCTGTGCTGGGGCAGAGGTTCTGTGCTGGGGCAGGGGGGCTGTGTTCCGGGGCAGGAGCTGTGCTCTGGTGCAGTGGCAGCAGCTCTCTGTGCTCCATTGGGGGCTCCACTGGCATTTCGTCAAAGCCCAGAGGCCCCCCGCATATCCGTTACTGCCATATTGCGGTGGCCTCCGGGAACATGGCCACCGGGCTGGGGGCGGTGCATGCTCAGATTCAAATCTCAGCAACAAGATCTCATCCCGAGATCTCATCTCCTGAGATCTCGGGACGAGATCTGAATCTGAGCATGCGCCGCCCCCGGCCTGGTGGCCATCTTCCCAGCGGCCATCTTCCCAGAGGCCACCGGAACATGGCAGTAACAGATGTGCGGGGGCCTCCGGGCTTTGACAAAATGCCAGCAGAGCCCCCCACAGAGCACAGAGAGCCGCTGCCACTGACCTGGAGCACAGCCCACCACCACCATCACACCACAGAGCTCCGCCGCATTGCCACAGCCGCAGCATTTGTAAGTATATTGCGACCATAAGACACACCCCCATTTTTCCCCAAAATTTTGGGCACGAAAAATACGGTAAGTCCATCGTGGAGAGCATACTGAAACATTTCAAAGCCTTAGGTTGCCTGATGAATTTGAAGTTACATTTTTTACATTCCTATTTGGAATACTTTCCTGAAAACCTTGGTGCTGTTAGTGAAGAGCAAGGAAAAATTCATCAGGATAGCAAGGAGCTGTAACTACGATCAAGGTAGATTGAATGTGAACATTATGGGGGATTACTGCTGGATGCTTCACAGAGAAGATCCGCAGGCCTTCAATAAGAGAAAAGTTATCAAGAGAAATAGAATTTCCAATAAACTTGCAGAATGAATTTTTAATACATTTTTATATATAATATTGCGTATATTCTTGGCTACAATAAAGATTTTTCCCATTCATCTCGCTTGTGCATAATTTCACTCTCGTTTTGTGCAAAATCCATACATGATGGTTAAAAATAGAAGTGATTTTTTTTAAATCAGGGCATAAGAAAACATAAGAGTCAGTCATTGAATTTGAAACAATTTTCAGAAAAATATTTAGAATTGAGAGTCCTCAGTGGTTGATACCTTTTAATGGCCAACTGAAAAGATGGTTACAAATTGCAAGCTTTCGAGACTACACAGGTCTCTTCATCAGGCAAAGACTAAAACAAATTCTGAAGAAATTATGTGATTCTTCAGAATTTGTTTTAGTCTTTGCCTGATGAAGAGATGTGTGTAGTCTCGAAAGCTTGCAATTTGTTACCATCTTTTCAGTTGGCCATTAAAAGGTATCAACCACTGAGGACTCTCAATTCTAAATATTTTTCTATCTACTGGCTAACACGGTACCAAGATATATTTCTTTCCTGTAAACAATTTTCATAAACCCAAATTTTGCATACCTGTGTAATTACCTCGTATCATTCTCGGCTGAAATAGATTACAGACTACACATGTATTTCGTAAGTCATCTGCAAGAATGTATTCTCACATTTACTTCTAGACAGATAAATAGATTGATAAACATATATGATCATGCTTCATTGTATGGGCATGTAGAATTCTATGTAAACGCCAACATTCTGTTTTAAGAGAAAAATATAGGTACCGTATATCCTTGAGTATAAGCCGAGATTTTCAGCCCATTTTTTTTAGGCTGAAACTGCCCCTCTCAGCTTATACTCGAGTCATTGTCCCAGGGGGGTGGTGGGGGAGGGGGAGCAGCAGGAGTCGGCGGCGGTCACATCATACTCACTCATGAATATGGACACGCCTCCACTCCCATAGGCGTGGAGTACATATTCATTACTTTAATGAGCGGTACCATGTGACCGCTGAACACAGAAACAAGCTGCCGGCACCAGAGACCATCGGAGAAGCAGAGACATGCAGAGACTGTGGCAGGAGGGGATGAGTATGATGGGGGAGGGCGAGCCATGCGATATTCACCTGTCCCCGTTCCACCGCCTAGCTGTGTCTTCCGCATCCTCTGGCTGTGACATTCAGGTCAGAGGGCGCGATGACGTGTTTAGTGTGCGCCCTCTGCCTGAACAGTCACAGCCAGAGGACCCGGAAGACACAGCGGTGCGTGGTTGTGGAATGGGGACAGGAGAATATCGCAAGTGCCAGGGGTCTGAGCCAGCAGTGACACCGGCATCTGGCCCCTATCAATGAGAGGTGAGTATGTCATTTTTTTTTTAAATCACAGCAGCAGCGTTTTATGGGGCATATTATTCTATGGAGCATCTTATGGGGCCATCAAGCTTTATGGAGCAGCTTATGGGGCATATTATTCTATGGAGCATCTTATGAGGCCATCAACCTTTATGGAGCAGCATATGGGGCTTATTAATAATAATAATCTTTATTTTTATATAGCGCTAACATATTCCGCAGCGCTTTACTGTTTGCACACATTATCATCGCTGTCCCCAATGGGGCTCACAATCTAAATTCCCTATCAGTAAGTCTTTGGAGACACGGGGAGAACATACAAACTCCTTGCAGATGTTTTCCTTGGTGGGACATGAACCCAGGACTCCAGCGCTGCAAGGCTGCAATGTTAACCACTGAGCCACCGTGCTGCCCCTATGTCTATGGAGCATCTTATGGGGCCATCAACCTTTATGGAGCAGCATATAGGGCATATTATTCTATGGAGCGTCTTATGGGGCTATCAACCTTTATGGAGCAGCGTATGGGGCATAATATTCTATGGAGCACTTATGGGGCCATCATTAACCTTTTATGCAGCATTATATGGGGCATATTTTAATATGGAACATCTTATGGGGCCATTATTAACCTTTCTGCAGCATTATATGGGGCATATTTTTTGTATGGAGCATCGTATGGGGCCCATAGTGAACTTTATGGAGCATTATATGGGGTGTATTTTGTATGGAGCATCTTATGGCGCCCATCATGAACTGTATGGAGCATTATATGGGGCTCCTGATTCAATATGGATATTCAAAAACATTGATGTCTCAATTAATTTTACTTTTATTGGTATCTATTTTTATTTTTGAAATTTACTATTAGCTACCGCATTTCCCACCCTAGGCTTATAAGTTTTCCCAGATTTTTGTGGCAAAATTTGGGGTCTCGGCTTATACTCGGGTAGACTTATACTCGAGTATATACGGTAATTCCAGCAGTAATTGTTGCAGTCTTAGGTTAAGGTGATGGTGTGAAATTTCAAAATACAAACTGCATGTGATATTAATTAGGTATCTTAGACCTGATGAAGCTGGTATTCTTACTTTGAAAATCCATTTCAGAATTGCTGAACATTTCTTTTATTAAGATGTCCACTTTATGAATCATACTAAAAAGTGAGAGAGCCTTTGAGCACAAGTGCATTCAGTTTGCACCCACCCATCCAGCCTGACTGACAGCTGCAGCTTGTACTGAGCATTGTGAGATCTCAGCAGCAGATACACTGAGAAGCTGCCAATCAGATTGGGTGTGCAGTGAATAAGTTCAACCTTTCAAAAAAAATTATACATATATGCTGAGTAGGATTTTCATAGAAGAGCTTTGGCCACATTAGGCTGAAGACATTTATTTAATAATTTATACAGATCGGCTGTAAAAGAAATACATACAGCATTGAAATACGAAGTTCCTTTGTTATGTATAGTAATATCATACATATCACAGCCTGCCATGTAGAAGCTTTTCCACTTGTGTGACACTTTAATGTTTCTGAAGAACTTCCTTAGTAGTAACTCAATTATCACAAGACTGCTTTTTATGTATTCTAATTACAGCCAAACTGGTTCCTGTTCTTTAAAAAAACAGACAGAGTATTCTTTTGCTTGTAGGGACATACAAATAATATGGAAATATCTCCTCACAGCCCTTTACATTTATTATTTGAAAGCAAAACTATGCATTTTATGAATAATTCACAAACAGCCAAAGATAAATGTTTCAACTTCCACATGTAAATGAAAAAAGGCACCCTAGAGTCTTCAGCCCTTTTTTAATAGTCTGTTTCACATTGAACATTTCCTCTGGGGTTATTTCTTTTAGAAATGAGCAATCACTACGAGCATATGTAAATGATGTCAGTTAAATAAAAGCTAAATGAAGAAATGATTTTTATTATGTATCCATTTAAAATTTACATTATTTATTTGCATGTGTCACATCATTAAGTCAAAATTAAATAAACAATAAGACAAACTATTACATACAAAATATAATGTTATTCTTCACTTACCAGTAAGCAAACTGTACAGAAAAATGAAGCTGCTGAGAAATTATATTTCAGAAGTGCAATGCAGAAATTCAGCTTAGCAATTTTAGAGGATAAACTGAGGTTCCACTGTATGGTTATTCCTAACCCCAGCCCCCCCCCGCACACAAGTTAGACAAACCTACTGAGTTCGGTGGAATCAGCCGACAATCTAATATGTACTGAGGATTTCTCCACTCTCCCCCACAATATGCAATGTGGATGGAGAGATGGACATGGCATTTGGATTCACTTTGCCTGGTCCTTTTGTTCTCCTGGTAGATAAGCTGATACCTGATGAGACTGACAATGGTTTTTGCAAAAAATAAATAATGTGTATTGGGTAGTGTTCAGCCAACAGTTATCTTATTTGTATGGGGTCTTTTAGAAATGTATCCACTTCTACAACCCTGAATAATGGGATTTCCTAACACACCTATTGAAATGGCTGGCAGGCATAGATTGAATGAAGTGGTGGCCATGCATATGTGTGGCTCTCACCATACATTTCTATGAAAGTTATGGAAATAGCCAGGCATTGCTTGCTCAAATATTTTTTTTTTCTTTCTGCAGCATGAATATCCTTAAAGACATACATTACCTAATTGCTGATTCTAATCATAGGGCTTCACATTAAGGTCTCATTCAGATGTCTGATTTTCTCGTACGAGTGGTATCCGTGGTTTTCATACGTGTTTCAGTGGAAAATTGAAGAGATATGATTTTGATCCAGGGATTGGATAAAAATTGGTAATACAAGAATGTGTCTGTATATTGGACGGCACATGGTTGACATGTACAGCCTGATTTTCACACACAGTCACATAGGGGAAAGTGGACAAACTTTTTTTTCTCCATATGCAAGAAAAATTGATGACACTTGGACCACAATTTGATCAAAGTCTGATAAAAATAATCTGTCTGCTTTTCTTGTACATTAGGAAAACAGATGTCTGAATGTGGCCTTAACGTCCAATGAAAGGCAGAGTCCGTCATTAAACTCCTCCCCCTGTTTGGTGCCGGGCTCCGGCAATGAGCCCGCACCCTTTCTGGCACATGACAGTTGATCTGATCAGTTGACATGTGTCTGGAACAGCTACGGGTGGAATCGCGATCTAACCACGACTGTTAACATGTTAAATGTCGCTGTCAAACTCTGACAGCAGCATTTAACTTGCATGCGCAGGAAGCGTGTTATTACCTCATCCATCGGTGCCCGTGTCTCATGACTGCAGGCTGCCGATGGGTTGGCATGACAACCCGGGGTCAGCAGGAGACCCCGGTGGTTGTCATAGCTGGATAGCTATGAGTGTCACCCAGCGGCGCTCATAGCAAGTAAGCATATCTGTTACATAGAACAGGGCTGCAGCCCTGCTCTATGTAGCACAAGCGATCGGATGATCGCAGCTTCTAGTCTCCTATAAAAAGTAAAAAATATATTTTTAGAAATGGTAAAAAATAAAAAAATGAAAGTTCAAATCATGTCCCTTTTGCCTCATTCAAAATAAAACAATAAAAAAACAAATATACAGATATTTGTTACCGCCGCATTCAGAATCACCCAATATATCTATATTTTCGATGGAGGCCCGATGCGAGGGCGGTAATGCCACGATGGGGGCAGGGTTTGCAGCATTGAGAATCTCTCTCCCCATGTGCTCACCCAACTATCCACTCTCTCTTTCCCCATGTGCTGACTTCTCCCATCTATGCTCTCTTCTTTGACCTGTCTACCCCATGTGCTATCCCCCTTGTCTGCTGTCTGTCCTTCTTGTGCTGTGTTCTCCCCTCATGTGCTATCCCGTTTGAGCTGTCTCCCCCCTGTGCTCTGTCTCTCTCACCCCTGTGCGCTTTCTCTCTCCCCCATCTGCTGTCTTCTCTCATGTCATCTCTTCTTTGACCTGTGTACCCCATGCGCTCTCCCCCTTGTCTGCTCTCTCGCTCTCCACCACTGTGCTGGCCCATTGTTGTCTTCAACGTTGTGCCTTTGCTGCTTTCCTTTCATTGTCATTGGTGTACTTTTTAAGAGGAGCCACGTTGGCATTGATAGGGGGGGTTTCCCATGAACGAAAGTTCATTTTAAAAATTGTGTCTGACCGTGTACAAAACATACCACAGCTCCTGGGCAGGGGAGGAAGCAAAAGACAATACTGACATTACAGCAGGAGATCGCAGAGGATACATTTTGTGAGGTTAAATATTGTTTAAAAACAGTCAGTGAAATATTTTACCTGACAAAAGAAATCCTCTGTGATCCCCTGCTGTAATGTCAGTATTGTCTTATGCTTTCTCCCCTTGCCCAGGAGATGTGGTATGCTCCATACACGGTCAAACACAGGCAATTTTTAAAACGAACTTTCATTCGTTGGAAAACCCCTTTAATGTTACCGGCTTCCTCTGCCTGTAGACACGTCACGCATCTGCCGCCGGGATCAGCCAAATAATTCACTGCGCGGAATTCATGCAGGTGCAGTAAATCAGACCGCCACCATCTTTGTGCAGATAGCGGCGGTCATATTAAAACTGCGCATGTGCTCCTCCTGTACAAAGATGGTGGTGGTCAGTGAAACATTTGGCTGATCCCGGCAGCAACGTGTTTGCGATGGTGTTCCGCTGGTGGTATCGTGCAATAGGCTGCGTACAGCATATACAGTGTGTGTGTGTTGCTTATGGCGTATACAGTGTGTGTATGTGTGGTGCGTATTGGGTATGCAGTGTGTGTGTGTGTGTGGTGCGATGGTTTTCGGCTGGTGGTACCGCGCAAGAGGCAGTCTCCATATTGAGACATCCATCACTTGGGTGTCCCAATATGGAGGTTGGTGAACTTCCACTGCTTGGAATTCTGGGATCGGGACACATCTGGACAGAACAGGATGTGAGGACATTATAAGGTAAGTATATATTAAGTTATAAAAATAATTACTGCAATTGGTAAATGGGCATAGCGAGAAAAACATTGAAATGCCAGAACTACATTTTTTTGGTCACTGCAACATTGCAATAAAATGCAATAATGGGCGATCAAAACATTGTATCTGCACCAAAATGGTATCAGTAAAAACATCAGCTCAGCATGCAAAATAAAATCCCTCACCTGGTCCCAGACCCCCAAAAATGTAGACGCTACACGTATTGGAAAATTGTAACTTTTTTTTTGCTTTTTTTAACAAACTATGGAATTTTTTTTCACCACTTAAATAAAAAACAACCTATACATGTTTGGTGTCTGTGTAATGACCTGGAGAATCATAAGAGCAGGTCAGTTTTAGCATTTAGTGAACATGGTAAAAAAAAATCTAAAAAACCTATTGTGGAATTGCACTTTTTTGCACTTTCACCGCATTTGGAATTTTTTCCCCCATTTTCTAGTACATAATAAGGTAAAATCAATGGAGTCATTCAAAAGTACAGCTCGTCCCGCAAAAAACAAGCCCTCACATAGCCATTTTGACGGAAAAATAGAAAAGTTATGGCTGAGGAAAAAGGGGAGCAAAAAATGGAAACGCAAAAACGGAAATACCCCTTGTCCTTAAGGGGTTAAAGTAAGAAAGGGCCCAAGCCACAAAAAGATGAATACATTAGCACTCAGAGCTCATAGTTCATTGATTTATACAGCTTCCATTAAACTGATTAAACTGATATACCATGTAAGCGTCGCTACTAATGTGGAGTTGTAGGTAGAATTTTACAGTGAGGGGGACTTTGCACAATAAGTCGCAGAAAATTGGCCAGTCTCTTCAGAAATTGCAACGTTCAGAGTACTTAGAGATGTGAGTTATTTTAATATCTTGATCATTAGCTAGAAGAAACTAAGGTGACTGTTAAAGAAGCACTCCCATCAAAGTTTTCATCCTCTTAATATATTAAATATATTATAATATTATAATAATATTAAAATGTATTAAAATCATATTATATGACACTGTGTACTTACAATTGCTCATTTTGCCTTTATTACCAGCTAATTCTTCTCTTTTCTCTGCTCTGTGTAGAAACAGGAGTGTTTAGTCCTTGCAAAAACCATTCACCTCTTTAACTCCTGATCCAGCTACTCCCTCCTCCCCCTGCCAGGGACTTTTGCAGTGACTGATGAGTCATAAAGGGAAAATTGACCTCCTGTTTCTATGTAGAGCTTAGAAGGATTCAGCTAGTTAGTTTTTAATCACGTAATGTCTGAGGCCTAATGAATAAAATACAAATTAACTGGATAGAAAGGCAAAACGAGCAATTGTAACAGTTTTAAGTACACAGTGCCATATAATATGATGACTGCAATATATTAAGAGTAGAGCTGAGTGAATTTGCTTGGGTCCCTGCTTATTCAGCAAGCTATAGCGCTTACCGAATAAGCTGCAGAGGGAACCCGGATACCTGGATCACGCTTACTGATCAGCTGTTTGACGCCGCAACGGCTGTGTGACAGTAACAACACATGCATGGAGAGCCCAATAAATAGTCATGACTCATGCAGCTGCGGAGCCAAACAGTTGATCATCGGGAGCACTCCAGATATCCGGGTTCCCTTTGCAACTTATTTGGTAAGTGCTTTAGCTTGCCAAATAAGCAAGGAACGGAGCAAATTAACTCAACTCTAATTAAGAGTAGAGTTAGGAGAAACCGAACAGTAAAGTTCAACGTCCGTAATGAATACCTACTGTTCAGGCACGGACACAGAACACGCACTTCACCAGGAAGTCCGTGGTGCTGTTCGGGTTCTTCCCCATGAACACCGGGTGTTTGTCATGCTGTCATGTGCATGACAGCATGGCAAACACTGCTTATGATCGGCGGTAAAATCATTACCGCCGGTTAGACAGCCACTGTTAAATTACAGAGTAAGTCTGCAGCTGTGATTGGAGATAAAAAGTTTACTTCATGTCACTGGCGTCGGCTTATGGGACTACTGCTCCCATCAGCCTATGCCTGCTGCCGCTAATAACAACAAGAGCTGGAGTGACTGATGGGAGTATTCATCAACCGATTCCTGCACTCTAAATAAAAAATTTAGAAACAATAGGCTTGTGTTCTCCTGTATTTTTGATAACCAGCCAGGCAAAACTGACATCTTGTGTCTGCAACCCTCAGCTATCAGCCTTAGTAGTAAGACTGGTTATCAAGAATAGAGGGGTCATCACGCTGTTTTTCTCTAGCTGGTAAGGGGCCATTGATATTGCCCCACCCTGCCTAAAAATAGAAGCCCGCAGCCATCAAGAAAAGGCACATCTGTGAGTTTTGCCTGGCTGGTTATCAAAAATACAGGGGAACCATGCTGTTTTTTTTTTTAATTATTTATTTAGAGCTCAGGAGCCGGCTAATGACTACTCCCATCAGCCGCTCCTGACTCTTGCAGTTATTAACGGCAACAGGTGTAGGCTGATGGGAGCAGTAGTCCCATCAGCCCACGCCAGTGACCGGAGTTAAACTTTATACCTCCGATCACAGCTTCGGGCTCATGCTGTCATTTGACAGCGTGGAAACCGCGGCTCTCTGACCGGTAGTAGTGATTTTACAGCCGATTAGAAGCAGTCTTTGCCGGGCTGTCATGCACATGACAGCATGGCAAACATTGAATGTTCGGGCCCCCATTGAAGTGAATGTAGCACAGGTTCTGGTTCGGGTCCGGGTACTGTTCTGGTACCCAAACTTTTTGTAACTATTTGGCCAAACATGCCAGACCCGAACATCCAGGTGTCCACCCAACTCTAATTAAGAGAATAAAAATGTTGATGGGAGTGCTTCTTTAAGAAGCTCAACAACCTTTCAGTAAATATGAGATACATCATCTCACGGTGCATATTATATAAAGAGGGGGATAAAAGATTCGGAGAAGCAAATTTAACGCCTTTTAAATGGACATAAATTATAAATGTACATTACTGCTTAAACATACTGTATATTAAACTGTACATATGAATATAGAAACAACTGAGCCATAGACTCATATAGTTACCTTTCCTATAATTTGTAACTACATGATAGGCATACCAATATTCATCCTATATCTACATCAGCAAGTGTTCTGCAAGGCAGCCCAACTGTTGAAGAGGACAGGCTCATGCTGCTCAGGATGAAGGAAAAGTCAAAATGATTAGCATTAATCATTCATTTCACAGTCCTGCAGCCCTTTCCAGAGATCACATGGAGTATTGTATCCTGACTCCTGTGAATACACTTGAGACTGTCTCTGTCATTCTTTATACAGAATAATGTGTCTGGAAGATAAGTTCATAGACTGAACCAACAGACATAAACATTTTTCTAAAATCATCTTGGGGGATCAATCCCAGAGGTATTAGCTGCTGATAAATTGCCTACATTTGCCCCACATCGTACAAGTATAGTGATTTTCCAGTGTTGTTTTGGAGAAGCTTTAGTTATTTTATCCTCTTTAGAAGTCAGTATTGTATTCGCCATGGAATAATTGGCGCTATAACAATAATTAATAATAATTGTATTGTGAATTTACTATAACACATTCTTTGTTGTTTGTGGATGATGTATGTAGATCCCGGTAGTAAAATGCCAAAGTAAGTTTACAAAGGAAAATGTCTATTTCTGTACTTCTGTCAAGAGAGACTCATGCCCTCGTTTTCTTAGACCCATATGGAAAAAGATGCATTACCTGCAGATCAGGGTTGCCAACCAACCAGAAATTCATATACAGTCCGTAAAAATAGGACACTTTTTTCCCTGTCCGTGAAAAAATGTTAAGGCAGCTGTGATTTTTTTTAGACTGAAGAAACTTATACAGATTTTTTGCTTGTAATTATCATTATTTTACAGAGCTCAATGAATGCAACTGATGTCTTCATATTACAATTATAGCCTGCAGACATTTAACACTTATAATCATAATGATTTATTATGGTTTTCCAATGTGCCCATATAAAATGTTATCTGTCCATGATTTTTGAATTTTGCTGTCCCTATAAAATAAGAAGTCAGGTTGGCAACCCTGCCGAGGATAAAGTATAGTGACACTATCATCTGCTTGTGAACAATACATGACACCATTATAATGAGATCATTTGTTTATCCAGGAATTCCTGGTAACCTGGTATCAGAACTATTATGAGCTATGCGGATACGAGGTCAAGTCTACTAAAACATGCCCAAATTTAAGACAGTGGAAAGTTGTACAGAGTACCTATAATTACCTCTTCTAAATAGTCAGCAGCCAGGCATAAAATGATCACTTTTGTCATCCACTTGTTATTATAGCCATCTGTGTTTTACTCTGATACTGTTTTTTATTTTAGAGAGAACATATTTTGAAATGGTGATGGGACTATGCATATTGGTTACAAGTCCAAGACAGTTCCCTGGTGTTCCCTGCTCCTTATGAACCCTTTGACTGAAAGGTCTCTCCATTTGTGTGTAGATAGAGAGCTACCTGTCACCGAAGGGTTTGGGGTATGGAGAAGCTGAAGGACCTCCCATGTTCTAGTCAACTGAAATGTATATTCAGTCACCAGCTGGCTTTTCAATGTCTTCTCTGAAACCATATATTGGTTTAGAGTAAACAACTAAGGCAGCCAGTGTCTAATGAATGTTGCTCATGGATCAGGTATCATGAATCAGATGACATGATCCCTTTAATGACAGCTGATTTTTGTTTCATTTTCTCCTCTTTTATCAGCCTTATTTTTTTTTTATATTTTTCAACTGATGTGGCTATGTGAGGTTTTGTTTCATATGGGATACATTGTATTATTGATTTGCATTATTTTGGGGAGTATATAAATTACTGTGTAATTTACAGTGGGGCAAAAAAGTATATAGTCAGTCAGCAATAGTGCAAGTTCCACCACTTAAAAAGATGAGAGGCGTCTGTAATTTACATCATAGGTAGACCTCAACTATGGGAGACAAACTGAGAAAAAAAAATCCAGAAAATCACATTGTCTGTTTTTTTATCATTTTTTTTTTGCATATTATGGTGGAAAATAAGTATTTGGTCAGAAACAAACAATCAAGATTTCTGGCTCTCACAGACCTGTAACTTCTTCTTTAAGAGTCTCCTCTTTCCTCCACTCATTACCTGTAGTAATGGCACCTGTTTAAACTTGTTATCAGTATAAAAAGACACCTGTGCACACCCTCAAACAGTCTGACTCCAAACTCCACTATGGTGAAGACCAAAGAGCTGTCAAAGGACACCAGAAACAAAATTGTAGCCCTGCACCAGGCTGGGAAGACTGAATCTGCAATAGCCAACCAGCTTGGAGTGAAGAAATCAACAGTGGGAGCAATAATTAGAAAATGGAAGACATACAAGACCACTGATAATCTCCCTTGATCTGGGGCTCCACGCAAAATCCCACCCCGTGGGGTCAGAATGATCACAAGAACGGTGAGCAAAAATCCCAGAACCACGCGAGGGGACCTAGTGAATGAACTGCAGAGAGCTGGGACCAATGTAACAAGGCCTACCATAAGTAACACACTACGCCACCATGGACTCAGATCCTGCAGTGCCAGACGTGTCTCACTGCTTAAGCCAGTACATGTCCGGGCCCGTCTGAAGTTTGCTAGAGAGCATTTGGATGATCCAGAGGAGTTTTGGGAGAATGTCCTATGGTCTGATGAAACCAAACTGGAACTGTTTGGTAGAAACACAACTTGTCGTGTTTGGAGGAAAAAGAATACTGAGTTGCATCCATCAAACACCATACCTACTGTAAAGCATGGTGGTGGAAACATCATGTTTTGGGGCTGTTTCTCTGCAAAGGGGCCAGGACGACTGATCCGGGTACATGAAAGAATCAATGGGGCCATGTATCGTGAGATTTTGAGTGCAAACCTCCTTCCATCAGCAAGGGCATTGAAGATGAAACGTGGCTGGGTCTTTCAACATGACAATGATCCAAAGCACACCGCCAGGGCAACGAAGGAGTGGCTTCGTAAGAAGCATTTCAAGGTCCTGGAGTGGCCTAGCCAGTCTCCAGATCTCAACCCTATAGAAAACCTTTGGAGGGAGTTGAAAGTCCGTGTTGCCAAGCGAAAAGCCAAAAATATCACTGCTCTAGAGGAGATCTGCATGGAGGAATGGGCCAACATACCAACAACAGTGTGTGGCAACCTTGTGAAGACTTACAGAAAACATTTGACCTCTGTCATTGCCAACAAAGGATATATTACAAAGTATTGAGATGAAATTTTGTTTCTGACCAAATACTTATTTTCCACCATAATATGCAAATAAAATGTTAAAAAAACAGACAATGTGATTTTCTGGAATTTTTTTTCTCAGTTTGTCTCCCATAGTTGAGGTCTACCTATGATGTAAATTACAGATGCCTCTCATCTTTTAAAAGTGGTGGAACTTGCACTATTGCTGACTGACTAAATACTTTTTTGCCCCACTGTATGTACATTTTTGCTATTTTTAGTTTACTTTTTTGTTTACATGTTTTTATTCATGTTTCACTTGATATTTGTTCAATACATTTTCTAGGTTATTACTGTTGTGCATATACTGTGGAATTGCTACTCACTTGGGTGCATAGTGAGGCAACACAGGAAGTGTTTTTGTTTAAGTGTCCATGCTGGTGCTTCATAAACCATCCAAAAGCAAAGACAAAATAATCAGCCTTTGAGTGCAGGCAAAACAAAGTAAGCAATTATTGACAAAGTCTCTTAGTCCAAATTCCTAGGATATGTAGCATGTAAAGGCAAGATCAGACCCCAAATCAGTAAAGTGGATGCAATTCAAAACTGTCTAAGACCGCTCTCAAAGAAGCAAGTTAGAGCCTTTCTAGGAATCGTGGGATACTACATGAGATTCATCCCAAACTTTGCCATAATGGCAGTACCCCTGACTGACCTCTTTGGGGGACAAAATCAGCTATGGCCAAATGGACTGCGGTGGTGGCAGCCTTACAAGAACTGAAAGTGGCTCTGTGTAAGCAACCGGTCCTGGTTACTCTGGACTACAAGAGGGAATTTGTACTCCAGACAGACACCTCAGATGTTTGCTTAGGAGCAATCCTTTCTCAGGATCTACACAGGGAAGAGCACCCCTGCTCTACCTGAGTAGGAAGCTATTCGCATGTGAAAATAAATATTTCATAGTAGAAAAGGAATGCTAGTCCATAAAGTGGGCGGTGGACACATTATGGTACTATCTGTTAGAGCAAAAATTAAAAATTCTAATTAGTATCAGACCATGCCCCGCTCAGATGAATGAGGTAGAAAAATGGGAAAAATGCTAGGGTCACCCAGTGGTTTCTAGCCCTGAAGGATTTTGATATTTGGTCAGTATTTTCCATCAGTATTTGTAAGCAAAAATCAGGAAATCTGAAGTGGAACAATCAGAGGAAAAGTATGATAGAAACACATGCACAATTTTTCACCCACTCTTGGTTTTGGCTTACAAATAGTGTTGAGCATTCCGATACCGCAAGTATCGGGTATCGGCCGATATTTGCTGTATCGGAATTCCGATACCGAGTTCCGATATTTTTGTGATATCGGGAATCGGTATCGGGATTAAGATTCATGTGTAAAATAAAGAATAAAAATAAAAAATATTGATATACTTACCCTCGGACGCGCCCTGGTTGTCACCGCTGCAACCGCCATGCTTGCGTTCCTAAGAATGAGCGCGTTAAGGACTTTCGATGACGTCGCGGCTTGTGATTGGTCGTGTGACCGCTCAGCGACCAATCACAAGCCGCGACGTCATCGAAGGTCCTTAACGCGCTCATTCTTAGAAAGGGAAGCATGGCGGTTGCAGCGGTGACTACCAGGGCGCGTCCGAGGGTAATTATATCTATATTTTTTTATTTTTATTCTTTATTTTACACATGAATATGGATCCCAGGGCCTGAAGGAGAGTTTCCTCTCCTTTAGACCCTGGGAACCATAGAGGATACCTTCCGATATTTGTGTCCCATTGACTTGTATTGGTATCGGATATCGGTATCGGCGATATCCGATATTTTTCGGATATCGGCCGATACCATCCGATACCGATACTTTCAAATATCGGACGGTATCGCTCAACACTACTTACAAATGCTGATGTAAAATACCGATCAAATACTGAACAGTGACTGTGGCCCTAATCAGTGGCTATTTCATAGAGAACTAAGATGGCTGTTGGTCAATTGATCAACCGAAGCATAGAGTCACCGATTCTTATCTAGTGTATATGGCGAGCCTAAGCCATTGAGTTTGATTGCACTTGGAAAGAAATTTAAGCATGTGTATAACAAAACACGTAATTGCAGTACTTTTTTGAAGAAATGCTTAGTTTTCTAGAACAATTTTAACGGTGCACTCACTTTTATCCTTGACTGTATAAGATTTTTATAGGTTATCTTTATAGCCATCTGTAATGGGCGTCCAGCACCTAAAAATGAATAGAAATGAAATGCTGATTCAAGAAAATAAGAGACTTTAGGGAAGGCATCCTCATATTGGGAGGTGACTTCAATCTAGCCCTTGAACCAAGTATAGATACTACAAAAAAAAGTGTGATCTCCTTAAGAGACCTAGCTAGATTAAAACAGTCACTACACTCTTTAAATCTGATAGATGTTTGGCGTTACATGCACCCATCAACACGAGATTACACCTTTTACTCTCACCTGCACAGTTCATACCACCGTATTGACTACCTATTCGCACCTAGATCCTTATTACCCAAAATTAAGCACGTGGAGATAGTTCCCTCCCTATTTTCTGACCATTCTTATGTTATGACTGAACTAATACTGTCCAAGCAATTTTCCCCGAGCAGAACCTGGCAACTAAATGATTCCCTACTTGATAACACCGAAAATAAACTACGTATCCAAAAAGCCATAGCAACATATTTTGAATTAAATAATAACATCACCGCTAATAATCTGGGAAGCACATAAATCTGTGATAAGAGGAGAATTTATATCAATAGCATCTTATTTGAATAAAATGAAGGGCAGGGAGATAGACTCTCTTCATGAAGAGATAATACGCTTAGAATCCCAACATAAGAAAACCTTACTTCCACAAACCCTGATAGAACTCACAACCAAGAGGAAAAGATTAAAAGATATTCTGAGAGAGCAATCAGCTAAGTTCTTTGCTTCTTGGAAAAACCGCATATTTGTACATGGAGATAAGGCCTCAAAACTAACCATGTCTCAAATAAAAAAAAGACAGGCCCGCACATTCATTCATCTTATTAAAATAAAAGCGGGTTTAAAGACCCAGAATTACTCTGAGATAGAGAAAGAATTCTTCTCCTACTATAAGTCTTTATATCAATTACGCCCGAAAGGAGAAAAAGAAAAAAACCAAAGGAGACAAGGTATCCAATCCTTTTTAAAACATTTAATGCTTCCAGCCCTATCTAATTCCCAACAAATGCAATTAATTAAGCCATTTACTCTTGTGGAACTCCGGTCGGCCCTGTTAAAGTGCCCTAAAGGGAAAGCACCAGGCCCGGATGGTTTCTCGGCTCATTACTATAGCACCAATTCTGAGATCTTGCTCCCCCACTTGCTCAACATGTGTAATGGTCTTCTTTGGTGGGAGGTGGCCCCGCGGCAATTACTTGAAGCCAGAATCTCACTGATCTATAAAGAAGGGAAAGATCCAGAACAATGTGACCTAAAGATATATGCGAGAATGATGGCAGGCAGGGTTGCGGTTGTGCTCCCTCAATTAATCTCCTTGAACCAATCTGGATTCGTGAAAGGAAGAGAGGGGAAAGACAATACATACGAAATCTTACATTTAATGAAATATGCTAAACTAAGAAAACTGCCAATTGCACTAATGAGTGTTGATGCTGAGAAGGCGTTTGATAGGGTCGACTGGATTTTCCTACAACAAACATTATCACAATATGGCTTCCCCCCATCAGCAATATCTGCTATCATGGGAATGTACTCATGCCCCTCAGCTAGAATCAGACTAAATGGATCATTGACAGACTAATTTCAGATTTATAGCGGTACAAGGCAGGGCTGTCCCCGTTATTATTTGTATTGTCACTCGAACCACTCTTGCAAGCCATCCGACAATGCACTGAAATAACAAGCCTACAGATCCAGGGGGCCCACTACAAAACCGCAGCATTTGCAGATGACCTTATGTTGGTAATCTCTAAGCCACTGAGGAGCATCCCAGTCATACTAGCTATCCTGGAAAAATTTAGCAAACTTTCAAACTTTAAGATAAACGAAACAAAATCGGAATTCTTAAATTTAGGCCTACAACACATGTAGAAAATAAGCTTAAATTAGCATACTCATTCCCCTGGCAACCGAAGAGCCTTAAATACTTGGGCATACAGTTGTGCGCGTCTGGCAAGGACTTATTTGAACGAAATTTCAATCAACTACTGAGAAGCACGGCAGGATCCCTCCGCTCCTGGAAGGACACATATCTGTCGTGGATGGGTAGAAAAAATATACTAAAAAGCCTAATCCTGCCAAAATTTCTTTACATATTTAACATGCTCCCAATTAAAATCCCTTCCTCCTTCCTCTCTAAGGTGCATTCTCTATTTTTCAGTTACATTTGGCAAAAGAGCAAACCGTGGATCAACTCAAAAACCCTAACTTTACCAAAAGAAATGGGAGGGATGAGCGCTCCAGACATAGTAAAATATTACCAAGCAGCACACATTTCAAGAACAATCAACTGGATCAGAAACACTGAAAACAAACAATGGCTAAATATAGAAGAAGGAATGTCACCTCTCCCCTTGCGCAACATTCTACTCGGACAAAACGATGGCTCAACCCGAACAAAAATAAAAAACATTCACACTCTAGCCACAATTAAAGTATGGAAAAAATATCGCCATAGTTTGGCTCCACCTATATCCCCCTTAACAAAAATTGCAAACTTGTTAGATTCCCTTCCTAAACAAGCTACACAAATTGCGTTAGAACACATACTGGAAGACGGTGCCCTTATACCACTGAAGGAACTACACAAAATCCCAGGCCTCTCGGGCCTAACATTTTTACAGCACAGAAAACTCTCTCATATAAGGCTACGTTCACATTTGCGTTCTGCCGGGCTGCATCGGGCGCAGCCGCGGCGACGCATGCATCATGCGCCCCTATATTTAACATGGGGGCGCATGGACATGCGTTGCATTGCGTTTTGTGATGCATGCGTCTTTTTTGGCGCACGCGTCAGAGCACAGAGGATGCAGCAAGTTGCAGCACCGCACAACGCAAATGTGAACGTAGCCTAACAAGTCAATGTAGCCGCCAGGTCGACTTTAATAGATCATTAACCGCTTATGAAAGACTATGTGCCGGATTGAGACCTCCTACCAAAATTCTGTCAACTATATTTCAATCATTAATTGGCCAGATGGGAAAAGGACTTGGGTTGTTCCTTTACTGACTCAGAAATCAAACATATCTATAGGAACTCGCACGGTCGCTCAAAATGTGTGAGAATCCAAGAAAATTTTTTTGAAATAGTTACTGGATGGTATATTACGCCCAAACAGATCCAAAGGTGGCATCATGCTACGTCTACAGACTGTTGGAGATGCGGCATCGAAGAAGGTAGCTACATGCACATATGGTGGTCCTGCCAGGCACTCGCCCCCCTCTGGAAAGAGGTTAATTCAGTGATATATAAGTTATTAAATAAACGCATTACATTTAAACCCGAAAATGTATTTCTACACATTCCAATCTGGACAAATCACAGAGTAGCCGACAAATTAGCACAATTTATTATAGCAGCAGGGAAATCCTTGATCCCGTTACACTGGAACTCCAAGACAATACCCACAACCAGCCAGCTACATGTTAAAATCAAACAATTATATCACATTGAAGAATTAGCTGCAAGAGTCAATCACAATTTGGACAACTTTAACCGCATCTGGAAACCTTGGACCCTCTACAGAACACAACAAACATTTCTTTCAGAAATAACACCTTAACCTGATATCCTATCATCCCAAGGTGCCACTACACCCTTCCCCCCCCCCCCCGGACTTCCCAACTCTTCTACCCCTTCCTATCATTCTCCAACTCACCCCCTTTTCCCCCCAACATACGTGTTGTTCTATCTCTTTTCTAGGCTTATCTTCCTAAATTTATATCAAGAGTAGAGGTTACTTTATTTGACAATGAATGGCGATATAAGTCTGATAAATAGCGCTCAAGTAAATGGAAACAAACGGTACTCTTGTATTAGTCGCTGTTTTCTAAAATTGAACTATGTTATTGTTACTTCATTGAAGTTGATTGTATAAACATAAACTTTTCAATAAAAAGAACATTGAAAGAAAGAAACAAAATGCTGGAGATTTCTGGAGTGGCCAGCAATGAGTCTGAATCTAAATCCCATTGGATACCTGTGGAGAGATCTTAAAAATGCTGTTGGGAGAAGGCACCTTTCAAATGTGAGAGACCTGAAGCAGTTTGAATAGCTGTCCAAAATTCCAGTTGAGCGATGTAAGAAGCTTATTTATGGTTATAGGAAGTGATTGATTGCAGTTATTTAATCCAAAGGGTGTGGAACCAAATATTAAATTGAGAGTGCGTTACATTCGCCACTTTATCATAACTCTCATATCTGTCATGTCTATGATGTCCAAAAAAAAACTCAATATTCATAACTTGCAAAGCTTAAAGGGAACCTGTCACCCCCAAAATCGAAGGTGAACTAAGCCCACCGGCATCAGGGGCTTATCTACAGCATTCTGGAATGCTGTAGATAAGCCCCAGATGTATCCTGAAAGATGAGAAAAAGAGGTTAGAATGTACTCACCCAGGGGCGGTCCCGCTGCGGTCCGGTCCGATGGGCGTCATGGTCCGGTCAGGGGCCTCCCATCTTCTTACGATGACGTCCTCTTCTTGTCTTCAAGCTGTGGCTCCGGCACAGGCGTACTTTGTCTGCCCTGTTGAGGGCAGAACAAAGTACTGCAGTGCGCAGGCACCAGGAAAGGTCAGAGAGGCCCGGTGCCTGCGCACTGCAGTACTTTGCTCTGCCCTCAACAGGGCAGACAAAGTATGCCTGCACCAGAGCCGCAGTGTGAATACCAGAAGAGGACATGATAGACATAATAGCCTGGAGAGGGTCCATGGTTATTGGCCCCTCCCTGGCTAAAAACATCTGCCCCCAGCCACCCCAGAAAAGGTACATCTGGAAGATGCGCCTATTCTGGCACTTGTCCACTCTCTTCCCATTCCCGTGTAGCGGTGGGATATGGGGTAATGAAGGGGTAATGTCACCTTGCTATTGTAAGGTGACATTAAGCCAAATTAATAAGGGAGAGGCGTCAATTATGACACCTATCCATTATTAATTAATTTAATAGCTAGAACGGCCACATTTTGCATATACACACTACTAACATTAGTAGTGTCGAATATGCAAAAAAATGGGGATATGAGATGGTTTACTGTATGTAAACCATGTCTCAAATCATGTCGGGTTTAGGAAGGAGATAGCAAAAGCCGGTAATTGAATTACCGGCTTTAAAGCTATCTAGCGCTGCATGAAGTAATAATATATATACATATATGTGTCTCACTGACATATATATATATATATATATATATATATATAGACAGTATATATGTTTGTTTTTTTTGACACATGGATCCCTTGTATAGCCGTATGTCGGTTTTGCAAGCCTGCGAGAAAAACACGCAGTACGGATGCCATACGGATTAAATACGGAGGATGCCATGCGCAAAAAACGCTGAAACACCCTGCCTACGGAGGAGCTACGGACCACTATTTTGGGGACTTTTCAGCGTATTACGGCCGTAATATACGGACCGTATTGTCTTACGCTGAGTGTGACTCCAGCCAAAGGCTGCAAGATCTGATAACCGGAAAGTGGAGGGGCAACATCGCTGGTTTTCAGGGGGTGTGATCTAAGACGGAAGGGAGCAGGATGAACCTTTCTTGCTAAATGAACGGGCCTGAGAAAGGCTCCTCGATGCAGCTCGAGATGGGGCTACCAACCCCAAGAGAACATACTGTCCTTTGGGTTCCCCACCTCCTATATGAAAGCAAGTGATGTTGGGGATTCCAGCACTACCGTAAGCTGGGCCACTTACGTAGTAACATAGTAACATACACCATGTTCCAAATTATTATTTAAATTGGATTTAAATGTCATAAAGATTTAATTGTTTTGTTTTTCAAATAAACTCATGGATGGTATTGTGTCTCAGGGCTCAATAGATAACTTAAATCAATCTTAAACACATGTGATGATTAGTTTTCCAGGTGATTCTAATTAAAGGAAAACTACTTAAAAATGATGTTCCACATTATTAAGCAGGCCACAGTTTTCAAGTAACATGGGAAAGAAAAAGGATCTCTCTGCTGCCGAAAAGCATCAAAAAGTGCAATGCCTTTGTCAAGGAATGAAAACAATAGATTTTTCCCGAAAACGTAAGCGTGATCATCGTACTGTTAAAAGATTTGTGGCTGAATATGAGCACAGACGTGTTCATGCTGATAAGGGCATAATGGGGAAGGTTTCTGGCAGGCAAATTCATTGGATTAAGAGAGCAGCTGCTAAAAAGCCATTACAAACCAGCAAACAGATATTTGAAGCTGCTGGTGCCTCTGGAGTCCCTCGAACCTCAAGGTGTAGGATCCTTCAAAGGCTTGCTTTGGTTCATAAACCTACTATTCGGCCACCCCTAAATAGTGTTCACAAGCAGAAACAGTTGCAGTGGGCCCAGACATACAGTACATGAAGACTAATTTTCAAACAGTCTTGTTTACTGATGAGTGTCGAGCAACCATGGATGGTCCAGATGGATGGAGTAGTGGATGGTTGGTGGATAGCCACCATGTCCCAACAAGGCTGCGACGTCAGCAAGGAGGTGGAGTCATGTTTTGGGCCGGAATCATGGGGAAACAGCTTGTAGGGCCCGTTAAGGTTCCTGAAGTTGTGAAAATGACCTCTGCAAAGTATGTAGAGTTTCTGACTGACAACTTTCTTCCATGGTATAAAAAGCAGAAACGTGTCTTCAGGAGCAAAATCATCTTCATGCATGACAAATCACGATCTCATGCTGCAAAGAATACCTCTGAGTCATTGGCTGCTATGGGCATAAACGAGATAAACTCATGGTGTGGCCACTATCTTTTTCTGACCTCAATCCCATAGAGAACCTTTGGAGTATCATCAAGAAAAACATCCATGAGGATGGGAGACAGCTCTTGGAAGCTATTCTGACTTCATGCAAAGAAATACAAGCAGAAACTCTCCAAAAACTCACAAGTTTAATGGATGCAAGAATTGTGAAGGTGAAAAAAAAGGGTTCCTATGTTAACATGTAACTTGGCCTGTTAGGATATTTTGGAGTTAAATAGCTTTTTTTTGTTCAGTGAATGTGACCTCCTAATGCTGCAAATTCAACAAATGAGCATTTTCAGTTCTTTAAAACATATCAAATATTTAGAAATTCTACTGTGCCTAATAATTTGGAACAGTGCATTTTGAGTTTTTATTCATTTTGGAGATTATACTGTTATCACTGGGAGGTTTCTTCAATAAAATTAGATGTATACTCTAACGGGTGATGACTTTTATTAGACTGACTGTCATTTGCACTGACCATTTAGGAAAATCCGAGAAAAATATAATTTGCGTAATAATTTAGAACATGGTGTAGTTATTAAGGTTGAAGGAAGACTTTAAGTCCATCTAGTTCAATCAATAGCCTATCCTCACATGCCCTAACATGTTGATCCAGAGGATGGCAAAAAAAAAACCATGTGGCAAGAGTAAGCTCCACATTGGGGAAAAAATTCCTTCCTGACTCCACATACGGCAATCAGACTAGTTCCCTGGATCAATGCCCTATCAAGGAATCTAGTATATATAACCTGTAACATTATACTTTTCAAGAAAGGCATCCAGTCCCCTCTTAAATTTAAGTAATGAATCACTCATTACAACATCATATGGCAGAGAGTTCCATAGTCTCACTGCTCTTACAGTAAAGAATCCGCATCTGTTATTATGCTTAAACCTTCTTTCCTCCAGACGTAGAGTATGCCCTCTTGTCCCTGTCTCAGTTCTGTGATTAAAAAGATCATCAGAAAGGTCTTTGTACTGTCCCCTCATATATTATATACATTAAAATAAGATCACCCCTTAGCCTTCGTTTTTCCAAACTAAATAACCCCAAGTGTAATAATCTATTTTGGTATTGCAGACCCCCCAGTCCTCTAATAACCTTGGTCGCTCTTCTCTGCATCCTCTCTAGTTCAGCTATGTCTTTCTTATACACTGGATTCCAGAACTGTACACGGTATTCTAAGTGTGGTCGAACTAGTGACTTGTATAGAGGTAAAATGATGTTCTCCTCATGAGAATCTATGCCTCTTTTAATGCATCCCATTATTTTATTTGCCTTTGTAGCAGCTGCCTCACACTGGCCACTAAATGTGAGTTTGTCATCCACCCATACTCCCAGGTCCTTTTCATTGACGGTTTTGCCCAGAGTTTTAGAATTAGGCACATAGTCATACATCTTATTACTTCTACCCAAGTGCATGACCTTACATTTATCCCCATTAAAGCTCATTTGCCATTTATCAGCCCAAACTTCTACTTTACATAAATCATCCTGTAATATAAAATTGTCCTCCTCTGTATTGATTACCCTGCAGAGTTTAGTGTCATCTGCAAATATTGAAATTCTGCTCTGTATGCCCCCTACAAGGTCATTAATAAATATGTCAAAAAGCAAAGGGCCCAATACTGACCCCTGTGGTTTCCCACTGCTAACCGCGACCCAGTCCGAGTGTGCTCCTTTAATAACCACCCTTTGTTTCCTATCCCTGAGCCAGCTCTTAACCCACTTACACATATTTTCCTCTATCCCCATTATTCTCATTTTATGTATCAACCTTTTGCGTGGCACCGTATCAAAAGCTTTTGAAAAGTCCATATACACTACGTCCACTGGGTTCCCTTGGTCCAGTCCGGAACTTACCTCTTCATAGAAATTGATCAGATTAGTCTGACAGGAACGGTCCCTAGTAAACCCATGTTGATATTGGGTCATGAGACTCGAGTTTCAGGAAGGAGGTGGAGGCAGTTACCTCAGCCTCCCAGGAAAGGAGAAGAAGCAGTGGACACTACAGTGGATTATTACTATATATACCCTCCACATCATTATCTCCTGGCTTAGCACATTTTGAAAAACCTTTATGAGAGTAAGAGTACATCAATCATACTTTCAAAATGTTTGAATGAGGCCTGCCAGTTTTTGCCTTCGAGAGTCTATGGATGACTGGATTTTTTCTTGGCTTTGTCCTTTGTGCAAGGTCTTTATGAGTGTAGGAGTACATTACCCTCTTTATGATGTTTTCCTTGCTTTGCACTTTTTGCCAAGTCTTTATGAGTGTAGGAGTACTTCAACTATACTTTCAAAAGATTTGAATGAGGTCTGCAAGTTTTTACAATCAAGGGTCTATAGATTACTATATTACCCTTCTTATCATTTTTTCCTGGCTTTCCACTTTATTCAAACCTTTTTGAGTGTAGGAGCACTTCAGCTGCACTTTCAAAATATTTGAATGAGGCCCGACAGTTGTTGCCTTCAAGGATCTATGTTTGACTGAATGACCCTCCTTATAATATTTTTATCTGGCTTTGCACTGTGTGCAAAGCTTTTATGAGTGTAGAAGTGCCACAATTACAGTTTCTTAATTTTTTATGAGGCACTCCATTTGGTACCTTCAAAGGTGTATGTATGACCCTCCTTATAATTTTTTTTCTGCCGTTGCACTGTGTACAAAGCAGTTATGTATGTAGGAGTACCACACTGCTTTGGTACTACTCTTTGTTCACAATATTTGAATGAGGCACTAGAGTTGGTGCCTTCAAGGGTGTATGATTGACCTTGCTTGTAATTTTTGGCAGGCTTAGCATTGTGTGCAGCTCTTTTTAAGTATAGGATTACCACAACTATACTTTGCTCACAATATTTGTATTAGGCATTACAGTGGGTTCCTTCAAGGGTGTATGGATGACCCTGCTTTTAATTTTTGCCGGGCTTTGCAAATAGTGTATAGCCTTTTTGAGAGTAGGAGTACCACTGCATGCCAATTTGAACTTAATGTATATGAGGCCCTTCTTTTTGTGTAATACAGGGTGCATCTGAGTCTCTCTTCCATCTAATTTTTGGCAGTTCTTGCTTCCTTCATGAATTTCACTGAAATTCCCAATTTTGTAATATAAAATTAATAAAAAATTAAATTTTGGTTAACTTACACTATTATTTTTTTTTATCCTTTGTAAGTTTTTCCTTATATACATAAGTTACATAAATTATGTTTCTCAAGATTATTTTCCCTGTAAACTCCAATTTGTCGTCAATTTTGAATATTTTAATGTCAGTCCTTAAAGTTAGTAAACGTGTGACACCATTTTCAGCACCGATCTGTGTTTCAGAGCTGCTTCCAGTGGTCTTCCCCATGCTGTTCACCTTCCATTCAGCAGTTTTTTCATCTGCACCCCAGACCTCTTTGTAGGGTCTGATGGCAAAATGTTCAGATTTCCCATTGACTCCTATTATACTCGTTAAAACGAGCATCCAAGCATTAGGAATTGCTCTGTTCAAGTTACGAGCATTTTAGTGCTTGCTCATCCCTACTCTTTATATACTGTAAATGTCATTATGTTTAGTTTTCTGGGCACTGGGTGTAGTAAAGAATTTTAGACATAAGGAAAAGAAATCATTACTTTACTGTGAATTATAGTGAACAGCTCAGTATATTTCTCGTTAGAAGGTCTTATTATGAATATATTTTTAAAATTGTGGTAATGGGAAGGGTAGTGTATCTATATACATAATTGTCTAAGGGGTACTTCTGTCTGTCTGTCTGTCCTTCTGTCACGGTTATTCATTCGCTGATTGGTCTCGGCAGCTGCCTGTCATGGCTGCCGCGACCAATCAGCGACGGCCACAGTACGATTAGTCCCTCCCCTACTCCCCTGCACTCACTGCCCGGCGCCCGCTCCGTAATCCCTTCCACTCACCGCTCACACAGGGTTAATGGCAGCGGTAACGGCCCACGGTGTAACGCACTCCGTTACAGCTGCTATTAACCCTGTGTGTCCCCAACTATTTACTATTGATGCTGCCTGTGCAGCATCAATAGTAAAAATATGTCATGTTAAAAATAATTAAAAAAAAACAAAAACCTGCTATACTCACCCTCCGCCGCCTTTCTCGCTCCTCGCCACGCTCCCGGGACCGCTCCATTGCAAGCGGCAGCTTCCAGTCCCGTCCCAGGGAACTTATTATTGGTGTGCGACAAGGACCTGCCGTGACGTCACGGTCATATGACCTCGACGTCATCATAGGTCCTGCTCACACCAGCCCTGGGACCGCAAGCTGCCGCTTGCAATGGAGCGATCCCAGGTGGTGAGGAGCGGGAAAGGCGGCGGATGGTAAGTATAGCAGGACTTCAACGGGCTATAGGTGAGTATATGTTTATTTTTTTTAAGTCTCTATACTACGTGGCTCTGTGCTGGGCAATATACTACGTGGCTGGGCAATATACTACGTGGCTCTGCTATATACTATGTGGCTGGGCAATATACTACGTGACTGGGCAATATACTGTACTACGTGGGCTGTGCTATATACTATGTGGCTGGGCAATACGTGTCTGGGCAATATACTACGTGGCTGGGCAATATACTACGTGGCTGGGCAATATACTACGTGGCTGGGCAATATACTACGTCGCTGGGCAATATACTACATCGCTGGGCAATATACTACGTGGCTGGGCAATATACTACGTGACTGGGCAAAATACTACGTGGCTGGGCAATATACTATGTCACTGGGCAATATACTACGTGGCTGGGCAATATACTACGTGACTGGGCAAAATACTACGTGGCTGGGCAATATACTACATGGCTGGGCAATATACTACGTGGCTGGGCAATATACTACATGGCTGGGCAAAATACTACGTGGCTGGGCAATATACTACATGGCTGGGCAATATACTACGTGGCTGGGCAATATACTATGTCACTGGGCAATATACTACGTCGCTGGGCAATATACTACGTCACTGGGCAATATACTACGTGACTGGGCAATATACTACGTGGCTGGGCAATATACTACATCGCTGGGCAATATACTACGTCGCTGGGCAATATACTACGTGACTGGGCAATATACCACGTGGACATGCATATTCTAGAATACCCGATGCGTTAGAATCGGGCCACCATCTAGTGGTATATAATAATGAAAAGTAGAAGTTTAGCCACAATGTCTTCAGAAAGATTATTTTTAGAACTTGTGCAGCTTCTATGACAATTGTTCAGAACACTCACTCCTCATCTATATTGACTTCTCCAATGCTGGAAATGTTATATGAGATGCTCCCATACAGCAGAGTGCACACATTTATTTTGGCAGAACAGAAGGTACTGAAAGATCTAGCAGGATAATCAGAAAATCATTTTTCTTCTGGTTAGAGCATTAATAGTACAACCTGCTAATGGCAGAAAGCTCTTTTTGTCATTTGTGAACTCTGTCTTGAAAAATAATGTGAAGTCACAAACTGCTTGAGAAAACCAATATTTGTAATTAAAAATCAACAGAGGAATATTCATAAGGTTTCACGTGACAGAAGCCACCACAAAGGTCTCTGGTGTAATTGCTTTTTTCTTAAATATGCTGTGCGACGTGATGATAAATCTACACTCTATTGCACTCTATCCGATGCACAAGAAAAATGACAGTGACTTTTCATTATGCTGGAAGAACGAAGAGCATCTATCATTCGCTTGCCTCTGCTTTGGTTTTAATTACACCACTTCACTCAGGAATGGGAATTCGAGTAATAAACCTTGCAAGAAAGTAGGTTTTAATTTGCAGAACAGCAGTTAAATGCTTGGCTTCAATGCAGTTGATTTGCAGTAAAGATAGCATATTTTAATATCATAAATAATGAACAATATTGCAAACACAATGTATTCTGACTAACTAGAAGTCTGTCGGCTGAAAGGACCTGGCACTGTGCAGGTCATACAAAGCCATACTGCTGTCATCAGTGATCATTTCAAAGTGCGTCATCCTTCAGTGGAAGGTGATATGATATAGGCTGCATAGAAACATTTAATCATCCTCCAAACAATAGCATTGTGCAGGGTAGTCCTGGAAAACTGACCTCAATGTTGTGGAGTCTTTTTTACTGTGCTCAAAAATGGGTATTTATGGGATGTTTCATGGGCACTCTTTGGTGGATCAGGGACAGGGTCCACATTTACTAGCATTCAAATGTTGGCAGTATGCCGAAAATGATCTTGGCACCACCCATCATGACGCCAGACATGCCAGGAATACACCGGCTGGTCTTTAGTGAGTTTTATATTCAGTCTGTTAGTATTCACTTTTGTAAAAAAAAAATTTGATATTTTTAGGGACAACGAAAACAATATATTCATTTTTTTCATTATTTTTGCCTATATTGTTCCATCATGTTCCATGACACTTTGCATAATTTACTATCACTGTCCCTATTGGGGCTCATAATCTAAATTCCCTATTAGGTTGTAATTGGAGCGTGTGAGAAAACCCATGCAAACATAGGAAGAATACATAAACTCCTTGCCGATATTGTCCTTGGTGGAATTTGAACCCAGGACCCCATCGCTGTAATGTTACAGTGCTAACCACTGAGCCACTATGCTGCCGCCCGCTGTTATATTAATACTTAGTAAACTAGTTGCCCACAACAACCAATCAGGGCAAGAATGGGCCTTGTGGGGAATCAGAATTGAAATCTGATTGAAAGCCATGGGAAATGACTTTCTTTGTGCCATGTCTGATGCATCTCTACCAGACTTTACAGGTTCATAGTTATACAGGTATTTCAGCACTGAAGGATAAATACAGGTAGAGGCTGGGCTCACATACCATAGTTTATTTTCCTTTTTCTCTAATTTGGAGCTAGTCCCAATTTGAGAAAAAAATAATGACTACAGCATACGTTTTACACTGCCCCGCAACTGAATGACAGCACAAAAGAGGCTGTATAAAAGTTCTTATGTGACACAAACCTGCAAAAAATGATGCAGGGCACGTCTTCATTTTTATATTACGCTGTTCTCCTCTACCCGCATATCACTTTACATCTGTCTTTGCAGTCACAACATATTTAATATAATTCCATCAATTCACTTACTTTAAAATTTCATCACTCTAAAAAAAACTATGAATTGTATAGCCTCCTCGCTGTATACTGCTCCTGCATGTACAAACTTGAGAATGAATGATAAGGTGCAGTATGGTAGGTCGAGCATAAGTAATGTAATAAAATAAAAACATACTGGTTATTCTAAAATCTATCAAGCCCAATCATATAAAATGGTACATAAGTTGCCCTTTTTTCTCTTACATGAAATGCGATGTTCCATCCCAGCTTCCCGCACCCTTCCTCCTGTCATGCAGCGCCTTTCATCTCAATGGAGAATTTCAGATTGAATTTGTTGCAAAGCCTTTGACAACACACTCATCTGAGATCTTTGTGTCTACGTTGGTGGGTTGCCCTACAGAGATCACATTCCCTGGTTAAAAAAAAACTGTGTTACATGTAATTTCCTTTAGTTTTGCAACCTGATGTTCACCTTGTCTGTTGCCAGAATAGTGACCGTGTTCACAGAACACATTCAGACTAGTCAAGTTAAGAAGCTGTTGGTATCATTTAGGGCTTCATTATCTGAAATATAAAATTGGCCAATTGTTGGTAAATCAGCAAGATGAATTACTCATAACTTTGCATTCTTTAAAGGGATTGTCCAGTCTAAAACTAAAAGTCTTCAGTCACTTTATGGGATTGCGGACTTGTGAATCCTCAGAGCACAATGCATGCGGAGAAGATTCTCTTGGGAGCGGCAGTCATGTGACCACAAGTAGGTGATATGCATACTCTTGGCCACATTCCGACTAGACTGTTTCCGGCCTCACTCAATACACTTGCATGGAACGAGGCTGCACCCAGCTTGTTGAAATGTGGCTTGGAGTTTGCATATCGCATTCTTGCGGTCACTTGACAGCTGCTTTTGATGCTGGTACCGTAGAACCCTCCCAGCGCGCAGTGCAGGACTCACAAGTCTGCAGCCACATAGAGTGACTGCAGACTTCTAGTTTTAGGCTAGGTTCACATTAGCGTTCGGCTGAGCTGCAGAGGGCTGCGTACTTCCTCTGTTAAGCTCCGCCCACTTCTGCACTGCTTCCGCTTAGCTCTGCCTACTTCTGCAGCATCCGCATGTCCTGCGTACCCAATGTTAAAGATAGGTATGCAGGATGCATGCAGAAGTAGGTGGAGCTAAGCGGAAGTAGGTGAAGTTTAAAAGAGAAAGTATGCAGCCCTCCGCAGCTCAGCCGAACGCTAATGTGAACCCGGCCTTAGACAGATAGACCCTATAAAGGAAATATCCAGGACTTTTTTTCACAATATCCCTAAGCATTAACAGGCAGGATGTTATTGCCTAACTGCCTGTGGTGACCGACGCCGTTCTTTGCTGGCACAGAGCCGCCAGACCACTCCTGCCGATGATTCAGCTGCCTCTGCTGACATCAAGTTAATAGAGCAGTGGCTTCTTTTTTCGTCTGCTTTGTCGATGTTTTTTGATTGCCGACATCATGCTGATTGACAGCCTACTCCTCCAGTTTTGCAGCGTAGAGTCGGCTGTCAATCAGAATGACTTTGGCGCTGGGCACAACAGGTAGATAGGTAGCAACTATCTGCCTTTTAGTGCTTTGGTACATTTTTTTTAAACAAAGTCCCGGATATCCACTTTAAGCAGTAATGAAGATGGGGAAGGAAAAGTCAGCTCACTGAATTGTGGCACACCTATTTCTATACTTAGGAGTTTACAGTTCCTAGTACCAAAATCCAGGTGGTCCAGCATCTTAGCATAACATTTAGTTATAATAGTGTATTTAAAAATGTTGCATAGCTTAGAAGATCAAGAAGAAATTAAAAGATGGAAAATTCATGTACTTTACTGCCCTGTCCTTCTCAGCATTCCCTATTATTATAACATATTAAAGAATATTATAACGGTCATAGAAATAATTGTAAAATCCTTAAAGCGCACCTGTCAGCAGGATTTTGCTAAGGAAACTACAGACACTGTCAGGTTGGCAGTGTTAAACTGATCAAAATAATACGTGGTATATAGAATTCCATCTTGTGGTTCTTATCACAGGCCCGCCCCAAAGAACAAACAGTCTGTCAGCAATAATTCTTCTCCACCTTCCATCTCACAGGTAGCTAGTGCGTGGTAAAGGCGATATAGCTAAGTTGATAACACTATGAGAGTAGAGCTACAGCAGCAGATGTATTTGTAATGATACAAAGCTCAGCTCTGCTAAAGCTTTAGTTGTCATCCCACTCAGTTTTGCAGTGAGATCTGGAGACTGTCAGTCATCACATGTCTTACTCTGGTAGTTGCTCCTTTCATTTAACCCCTTAACCCACAAGGGTGGTTTGCATGTTAATGACCGGGCCAATATTTACAATTCTGACCACTGTCCTTTTATGAGCTAATAACTCTGGAACACTTGGATGGATCTCAGTGATTCTGTTATTATTTTCTTGTTACATATTTTACTTCACATTAGTGGTAAAATTTCTTTGATATGACTTGCGCTTATTTAAAAAAAATGGAAATTTGGCAAACGTTTTGAAAATTTAGCAATTTTTCAACTTTCAATTTTCATGCCCTTAAATCACAGAGATATGTCACACAAAATAACTAATAAGTAACACTTCATACATGTCTACTTTACATCAGCACAATTTTGGAACCAACATTTTTTTTGTTAGGAAGTTATAAGGGTTAAAAGTTGACCAGTGATTTCTCATTTTTTCAACACCATTTATTTTTAGGGACCATATTTGAAGTCACTTTGATGGGTCTATATGATAGAAAATTCCCCAAAGTGACACCATTCTAAAAGTTGCACCCCTCAAAGTGCTCAAAACCACATTCAAGAAGTTTATTAACCCTTCAGGTGCTTCACAGGAATTTTTTGAATGTTTAAAAAAATGAATAAATTTATTTCAGATCCAAATTTGATTTATTTTATCAAAGGTAACAGGAGAAATTGGACAACAAAAGTTGTTGTACAATTTGTACTGAGTACGCCGATATCCCATATGTGGGGGTAAACCACTGGGCGCATGGCAGAGCTCGGAAGGGAAGGAGCGCTGTTTGACATTTCAATGCAAAATTAGCTGGAATTGAGATCAGAGCCCCTGATGTGCCTAAACAGTGGAAACCCCCATAAGTGACACCATTTTGGAAAGTAGACCCCCTACGGAACTTATCTAGATGTGTGCCGGTGAGCACTTTGAACCCCCAAGTGCTTCACAAAAGTTTATAATGTAATGCCATAAAAATAAAAAATCATATTTTTTTCACAAAAATTATTTTTTGCCCCCAATTTTCTATTTTACCAAGGGTAACAGGAGAAATTGGACCCCCAAAGTTGTTGTACAATTTGTCCCGAGCACGCTGATACTCCATATGTGGGGAAAAACAATGTTTGGGCACATGGCAAAGTTCGGAAGGGAAGGAGCTCCGTTTTACTTTTCAATGCAAAATTGGCTGGAATTGAGATTGGACACTATGTCGCGTTTGGATGACACCATTTTGGAAAATAGACCCCTAAGGAACTTATCTAGATGTGTGGTGAGCACTTTGAACCCCCAAGTGCTTCACAGAATTTTATAATTTAGAGCCGTATAAATAAAAAATCATATTTTTTCCACAAAAATGATCTTTTTGCCCCCAATGGTTTATTTTCCCAAGGGTAACAGGAGAAATTGGATGCCAAAAGTTGTTGTGCAATTTATCCTGAGTACGCTGATACCTCATATGTGGGAGAAAACTACTGTTTGGGCACATATCGGGGCTCCGAAGGTAAGTAATGGCATTTTGGAATGCAGACTTTGATGGAATGGTCTGAGGGCGTCATGTTGCTTTTGCAGAGCCACTAATGTGCCTAAACAGTAGAACCCCTCGCAAGTGACCTTATTTTGGAAACAAGACCCTCCAAGGAACTTATCTACATGCATGTCTTGTGAGAACTTTGAACCCCCAAGTGTTTCCCTAAAAGGTATAATGCATAGTCGTGAAAATAAAAAAAAAATTTCCCACAAAAATGATTTTTTAGCCATCAAATTTTTATTTTCCCAAGGGTAACAGGAGAAATTGGACTGCAAAAGTTGTTGTCCAATTTGTCCTGAGTACACTGATTCCCCATATGTGGGGGTAAACCACTGTTTGGGCGCACAGCAGAGCTCAGAAGGGAAGGACAACCATTTTACGTTTTCAACGCAGAATTGGCTGGAATTGAGATCAGACACGATGTTGAGTTTGGAGAGCTCCCAATGTGCCTAAACAGTGGAAACCCAATTCTTACTCCAACCTTAACCCGAACACACCCCTAACCCTAATTTCAAACCTAACCATAACCCTAACCACACCCCTAACCAGAAAATCCCCCTGACCCTAATCCCAACCCTAACCATAACCCTAACCAAACCCCTTACCCTGACACGCTCCTATCCCTAATCCCAACAATAGCCCCAACCATAAACGTAATCCAAACCCTAACTCCAACGTTTGCCCCAACCCTAACCCTACCTTTAGCCCCAACTCTAACTTTAGCCCCAACACTAACTCTAAATTTATCCCCAACCCTAACCCTACCTTTAGCCCTAATCATAACCCTAACCCTAATGGGAAAATGGAAATAAGTAAATTTATTCTATTTTATTATTTTTCCCTAACTAAGGGGTGATAAAGGGGGTTTGACTTACTATTTATAGCGGGTTTTTATAGTGGTTTTTATGTTTGGCAGCTGTCACACACTAAAAGACGCTTTTTATTGCAAAAGATAGTTTTTTCATTCCCACATTTTGAGAGCTATAATTTTTTCATATTTTGGCCCACAGAGTCATGTAAGGTCTTTGTTGTTGGTGGGACGAGTTGACATTTTTATTGGTACAATTTTCGGGCACATGCAATTTTGTGATCGCTTTTTTTTGGGGAGGCAGAATGAACAAAAAACAGCAATTCATGAATTTCTTATGGGTGGGGCATTTATACCGTTCCGCGTGTGGTAAAACTGATAAAGCAGTTTTATTCTTCAGATTAGTACAATTACAGCGATGCCTCATTTACATCATTTTTTTATGTTTTGGCGCTTTTATACAATAAAAACTATTTTATATCAAAAGTTATTATTTTTGCATCACTTTATTCTGAGGTCTATAACTTTTTTATTTTTTCACTGATAATGCTTTAGCATGGAAGACAAGATGACGTTTTCAGTGGTACCATGGTTATTTATATCCGTATTTTTGATTGCGTGTTATTCCACTTTCTGTTCGGCGGTGTGATGATAAAGCATTGTTTTTTGCCTTGTTTGTTTTTTTTTGTTTTACAGTGTTCACTGAAAGGGTTAACTAGTGGGACAGTTTTATAGGTCGGGTCATTACGGACATGTTTACTTTTATTTTTGTTGTTTTTTATTTACATAAAGAAATGTGTTTACTGGAACAATATTTATTTATTTTTTTCTTTATTTAGGAATTTAAAAAAATATATTTTTACACAGAATAATATATTTTTTCTACATTTTTACATTGTCCCAGGGTGGGACATCACTGTATAAAGTCAATATGAAAAATAGTCCCGAAGACATATTACTTCTGTAATGTTACCATGCATATAGTAACATGTATATGCTGAATAGCATATTGACGAAAAGCAAAAAACGACTCAAGACATGTCTAATAATAAAGGAGGAAAGTGAGTCAAAACTGCCAGTATTTTACAAATGTGAACAAACTTTATTAAATATCAAAATAGATAAAAACAGAACTGTTAATGTACATACATACAGTTCATAGAGCAATCAATGTATAATGTAACAGCATGACAATAAGAGGTGTAGGACAGAACTCCAATTAAATAGGTACCGGTACAGCATGCCTGCACAGATGGGTTCTCATAGTATAATATACTGAACAAGGTATCCTCAGTAACTGTGGTACAATATGTACAGCATAGGTGTATGCAGTTAGATTAGTGAAAGAGGCTGAGTCGTATACTGCATAGAGGGAAGGGAGGGGTTTGAGAGCAAAACAGGTCTCAGTGACCTCTGTCGCTCCTAATCTTACCCTCTCCAAACAGCCCAAAGCATATTAAGGACAGTAATAGCCATTCTGATAAGAACTACTAACATCCACAATGTAAACCACAGTAGCAGGAAGATTACAAACGGTAGTTACCCATATTGTGACAGACTGGCGTGACCGGACCTAACTCCCCAATGCATGTTTCGGTGTGGGTACACCTTCTTCAGGGAGCGACTGTATAAAGTCAGATCGCTGATCTGACACTTTGCACAGCACTGTGTTACATCAGCGATCTCACAGGCAGTGAAGGAGGCTTCTCAGGTCCTGCTCTCAGCAGGCACTGACAAGCCACCTCCCTGCAGAACCCAGAAGGACCCCGTGGCCATCTTGGATCCGGGGGTCTGCAGGCAGGGAGAAACTCAGTACAACGCGATCACATCGCGTTGTTCTGAGGGTCTCAGGGAAGCATGCAGGGAGCCCCCTCCCTGCGCGATGCTTCTCTATGCCACCGGAACGCTGCAATCTTGTTTGATCGCAGTGTTCCAGGTTAAAGTGACGGGAGGGGTCCATGACCACTCCTGGCACTTAGTCCCGGGTGTCAGCTATGATAATCAGCTGACACACAACCATGATCGGCCATGCTCTCTCCGTGAGCGTGGCTGATCGTGTATGACATACAATCCCGTCCATGGGAGTTAAGTCCCAGGTCACATGGATGGGATAGTATGTCCGATGGCAGTATTATACTTATCATCTTCATCTTTTATATGCACCTGTCTGGTCGGTCTCCAGCAGTTTGTGACCTGCCAGATGGCTCCAGTATTTAGCTCCATTTCAATGGTGCTCTTCAGAGCTCCTTTCTCAGGTCTTTGGGGTCCCAGCAGACAAATCCCCAGTGATTAGAAAGTTATCCCATATCCGGACTATATGGGATTACTTGGGAAAACCAAAAGAGGTCAACATCAGGTCTGGAAGAGAGCTGAGAGCTGCTCTTAGGATTGCTAGAGATACATATCAGGACCAGGCACGGACTGGGCCAGGTGGCAAAGAGGCATTTGCCCCCCGGGCTGTTAATTATCAACAGACAGGGCCGCTCTTCCTCCGTGCAGCATGTATTGTTAACTGTTTATTCAAGACTATCTGCTTGCAGCCACACACAGCTGTGTCTGGACACATCACACAGTGAGCAAGCTGAGACCCCGTTGCTGTGGCACGCGGCACACTGCTGGGATTGGATGTGCGAGCAGGCCTGGGTTCACGCAGGGTTCAGAGAGACGTGTTGTGTACAGCGTGCTACGTAAGCACGCCTCTGAACCCTGTCTGACCCCTGAGGCTGAGCAGGAAGACATGCAGCCACAGGCCACAGCCATTTTTACACAGGCAGGCTGAATGATGATCTAGTCTATATAGTGGTCCCGTCCCACAGTCCACTCCAGTGTCTACCACACTCCCAGGCTGCTGCCCAGTGCCTGCACCCTGCAGGTAAATGAAGTAGTGATGTGTCCTTTGTGAAGGATCCAGATGAAATGTCGGCTCTTTGATATGAAGGACGGCAGCTGGCTCACCACTGGGAGCTGAGCTGTTTTGTTTTTTTTCTCCTGGTGTTTGCTTAGATTTCTCTTCCCACCTGACTGGGGGCTGGGAGAAGTTGAAGAGGAAACTAAGAGCAGTGTTTACAATGCTTGACTTGCTATACATCCTTTCTTAAAGGGACCGCAGATATTAGCTGGTGCTGGGTCACTCAGTACAGGGAGAGTGAATCAGTGATGAAGCCTTTTTGGTGAGCAGAGCCGAGTGAGCCGGATCACCAAAAAGAGCCGGACTGCCCATCACCACGTCCATACATCTCCTATCCTGGCTGCACAGACTGCTGTAGAGTGCTGTTAGTGGCCATCTGACTCAGCAGCAGTGCAATGCTCCTGGGACAATGAATTCATCATTGTCTCTCATCCAAAGAAAGATCCAATATGTGATGTCCGCATGGAGTGTAATTAAATACCTGAGCGCCGCTGTAGTCTATTAGGCTGTGTGCACACGTGGCGTATTTGCTGCAGATTGGACGCTGCGCACACTTAGATATATAATATATCTATATACATAATTGTCTAAGGGTCACTTCCGTCTGTCTGTCCTTCTGTCACGGTTATTCATTCGCTGATTGGTCTCGGCAGCTGCCTGTCATGGCTGCCGCGACCAATTAGCGACGGGCACAGTCGGATTAGTCCCTCCCCTGCTCCCCTGCACTCACTGCCCGGCTCCCGCTCCATAATCCCCTCTACTCACCGCTCACACAGGGTTAATGGCGGCAGTAACGGCCCGCAGTGTAACGCACTCCGTTACCGCTGCTATTAACCCTGTGTGTCCCCAACTATTTGCTATTGATGCTGCCTATGCAGCATCAATAGTAAAAATAGATAATGTTAAAAATAATAATAATAAAAAAACCTGCTATACTCACCCTCCGCCGCCTTTCTCGCTCCTCGCCACGCTCCCGGGATCGCTCCATTGCAAGTGGCAGCTTCCGCTCCCGTCCCAGCACTTGTGTGCTACAAGGACCTGCCGCGACGTCATCATAGGTCCTGCTCGCACCAGCCCTGGGAGCGGAAGCTGAGCGGTCCCGGGAGCGTGGAGAGAAGCGAGAAAGGCGGCGGATGGTAAGTATAGCAGGACTTCCAACGGGCCTTCGGAAGGTGAGTACTGTATATGTTTATTTATTTTTTTTAAGTCTCTATACTACGTGGCTCTGTGCTGGGCAATATACTACGTGACTGGGCAATATACTACGTGGCTCTGCTATATACTACGTGGCTGGGCAATATACTACGTGGCTGGGCAATATACTACGTGACTTGCCAATATACTATGTGGCTGGGCAATATACTATGTGGCTGGGCAATATACTATGTGGCTGGGCAATATACTATGTGGCTGGACAATATACTATGTGGCTGGACAATATACTACGTGACTGGGCAATATACTACGTGGCTGGGCAATATACTATGTGGCTGGGCAATATACTATGTTACTGGGCAATATAATACGTAGCTGGGCAATATACTACGTAGCTGGGCAATATACTACGTGGTTGGGCAATATACTACGTAGCTGGGCAATATACTACGTAGCTGGGCAATATACTACGTGGTTGGGCAATATGCTACGTCGCTGGGCAATATACTACGTGGCTGGGCAATATACTACGTGACTGGGCAATATACTACGTGGCTGGACAATATACTACGTGACTGGGCAATATACTACGTGACTGGGCAATATACTATGTGGCTGGGCAATATACTATGTGACTGGGCAATATGCTACGTCGCTGGGCAATATACTATGTGGCTGGGCAATATACTATGTGGCTGGGCAATATACTATGTTGCTGGGCAATATAATACGTAGCTGGGCAATATACTACGTAGCTGGGCAATATACTACGTGGTTGGGCAATATACTACGTAGCTGGGCAATATACTACGTAGCTGGGCAATATACTACGTAGCTGGGCAATATACTACGTAGCTGGGCAATATACTACGTAGCTGGACAATATACTACGTAGCTGGGCAATATACTACGTGGTTGGGCAATATACTATGTGGACATGCGTATTCTAGAATACCCGATGCGTTAGAATCGGGCCACCATCTAGTTATATATATATATATATGTTTATATGGTGTAGAGAAGTTTATATAATGTGGCGCTATGTATGTATTGTGGAATTCACACTATATATACACTGCTGCCACATCTCTACACTATATAATATATACACCGCTCTATATTCCTTAACACGGTATATAATATGCAGCTGTGTATATAATAGATGGTAGTATGCTGTATATACTAGTGTATAAAGCCGAGACTTTCAGCATATTTTTTTTGTGCTGAAAACGCCCCCCTCGGCTTATACACGAGTCATTGTCACAGAAAGACGGAGAGGGAGCAGCGGGTCACAGAGGCAGGAGCCGGTGGCTGAGGCTAAAGCCTGTGCCGCTGCTAAAGAGAAATGAATATTCACTGCTATTTTATTCACTTTTTTTTTTTTTTTTCTTATTCACTTCTCTTACAGTGTACACAGCCACAGCCGCCGGCTTCCAGCACACATCCTACTTACCTTCCCTGCGTGCCCTCGCTGAATCTCGTTCCGGGGCCAGCAGCTCTTCAGGCCGAGCGATCACGTGTCCTCCACTCATTAAGGTAATGAGTATTCACCCCACTTCACTCCCATAGGTGTGGGTAAATATTCATTACCTTAATGAGCGGGTGACATGTGATCGCCAAGCCATAGGAGCTGCTGGCACCAGAACGAGATGCTGCGAGGGCATGCAGGGAAGGTAAGTAGGATGTGTTTTTTTTTAATAGGAACCATGCATACAAGAACAGGGATAAGGAGCCATGCATACAAGGACGGGGATAAGAAGCCATGCATACAAAGACGGGGATAAGGATCCATGCCTTCAAGGACGGGGATAAGGAGCCATGGATACAGGGACAGGGGAGCCATGGGGATGTGGGGACAATGTATACCCGGCTTATACTCGAGTCAATAAGTTTTCCCAGTTTTTTGTGGCCAAATTAGGTGCCTCTGCTTATACTCGGGTCGGCTTACACTCAAGTATATACGGTATATTGTGGAGCTGTGTATACTTCTACTGTCCTGCATAAATGGTGTAATTCTCAGTATCTATTCTTATTATGTATGTGTGTATCTATATATCTAGCTATCATTCCGATTAATTGTGAGAAAACTAGCGGACTCTTTATTAGTCCATGTGTCAACATTTCGGATCCATAACTGAACATTTCTCTGATATGGAAGTGAAATGTTGCCACATGGGCTAATAAAGAGTATAAAAAAAAAATCTGTTCCATTTTCTTCCACAAAAGTGGTATGATTTTCTTCTCACATCTGATGCCATATTCTACTGTGATTCCACCCTAATGAGTACCTGTATTAAGCCCACGTTTACATGATCAGTATTTGGTCAGTATTTTACATCAGTATTTGTAGCCAAAACCAGGATTGGAACAATTAGAGGAAAAGTATAATAGAAGCATTTGCACCACTTCTGCATTTATCACCCACTCCTAGTTTTGGCTACAAATACTGATGTAAAATACTGACCAAATACTGAACATGTGACCGTGGCCTTATTCTGCATATATACACTGCACAGTACCACTCCTCCTGTCCTGTATATATACACTGCATAGTACCACCTCTCTTGTCCTGTACATATACACTGCACAGTACCACTCCTCCTGTCCTGTATGTATACACTGCACAGTACCACTCCTCCTGTCCTGTATGTATACATTGCACAGTACCACTCCTCCTGTCCTGTATATATACACTGCACAGTACTACTCCTCCTGTCCTGTATATATACACTGCACAGTACCACTCCTCATATCCTGTATATATACACTGCACAGTACCACTCCTCCTTTCCTGTATGTATACACTGCACAGTACCACTCCTCCTGTCCTGTATATATACTGTAAGACTCATGCTGGTGTGGTAGATGGAGGCAGGTATATCTCGCCCAGGTGTTTGTCCTATGTGAATTAGGCCACTCAGTATCTTCAGGGTGCTAATGGGTTAATGATTGCAGGAATAAAAGATGACCAGCTGGGTGTTTCCAGTGTCTGCCTGGGGCACACAGATTGCCTGCCTGTGTGAGACAAACGTGAGTGAAGAGCTCTGCTCAAGATCTGTATGATGTTAGCTGGGTGGGAGAAGCCCCCCCAGTTGTTGAGATAGCAACGTATTTGTTTAGTTAGTGCCGGACAGGCTAGGGTTTATTTTTATGTTTTGTTTTTTGTGTTGCTTTCACGTTAATAAATCTGACCTGAGGTCAGCCTGCTCAGAAACCTGCTGTACGCCTCAGATTCAATGCACAAACCACGTGTCCTTTGACCCCAGCAAAGGCGATCCCAGAGTGTTTTGTCACATTGTGGTGGAGAACGCGGGCATACCGTGGCACAGGCGACAGCATGGAAGACGTGGTGAAAGCCTTAGTACAGTCCACTGCCGTACAGCAGCAGGCCACTGCCGCACAGCACGAAGCTAATCGCTTGATGGCCGCACAGCTGAAGGAGTTACTGGACATGACGGTTGCAGACCGCCAACTTCTCCAACAGGTGGCGCAGCGCCTGGTGAGCATGCCTGACGCTGACCCGGAAGCAGAGTCCAGAAGGATCCATGTGAGTCGATACTGGCAAAAGCTGACTGCAGAAGATGACGTCGAGGCATATCTGACAACTTTTGAGCGGACGGCATTGAGAGAGAAGTGGCCGAAGGCACGATGGGCCGATTTGATTGCCCCGTTTCTCTCCGGCGAGGCCCAAAAAGCTTACCATGATTTGGACCCGGAGGTCGCTCAGGACTTTGAGAAGCTGAAAGCTGAGATCCTGGCCCGGCTGGGTGTGACGACGGCTGTCCATGCACAGAGGGTACATCAGTGGACATACCAGCAAGATAAACCAGCGCGGTCTCAGATGTTCGACCTGATCTACTTGACAAAGAAATGGCTGCAACCCGAGGTACTGACAATACCCGAAATAATCCAGCGGGTTGTCCTGGACAAGTACCTGAGAGTACTACCCCCAGCGCTGAAAAGGTGGGTAAGCCAAGGAAATCCCACGACAGCGGATCAACTTGTGGAGTTGGTCGAGCGTTATTCCGTGGCAGAAGGACTTCCCGACGACACCGCCAAACCCCGGACTGTGCCTCCTCCTCGTGGAACCGGTAAGACTGTTCCAGGGACCACGGGTGAAGGAAAATCGCTTAAAACTGTGGGGGAGGAGTCCGGGACTGCTCGCACTCCGAGACCAAGAGTATTGGACGGTGGTCTCAGTAGGGGACCTGTTAGGTGTTTCCGCTGCCATGAGAAGGGTCATGTTTCTGCGAACTGTCCTGTTACCGCTGAACCCATGCAGTGCGACGTTATAGACTCTAGAAAACGCATGTCTTTGGTTACACAGCTAGTGAGTGTGAATGCGGGTCAAAATGATACAGTGAAACACCTGTGTGAATTATCTGTTGATGGGAAAAATGTTGTGGCATTACTAGACTCTGGAAGTGTGGTGACTCTGGTGAAAGCTAGTCTGGTGGCACTTCCGTCTGGTCTGTCTGACAAGTTTTCTGTGACGTGTGTGCATGGTGACACCCGCTCGTACTTAACAGTGGTCATATGGATTTCTACTCCCTATGGGTCAGTGCAGCACAAAGTGGGACTCGTTCCCGCATTGTTACATGATGTAATCCTGGGCAGGGATTTTCCCTATTTCTGGCAGTTGTGGGAGAATCAGTTACTCCTTCACGGTAGCTGTACCCGTGAATCTTCTCCCATGCCATCTGGAGGTCCCGAGTCCCTAGAGGAGACCCCACAGGAAGATGTTGCTGGGGAGGTTAGTGAATCTAACCTTCAGTACCCCTTCTCCGTCATGGCGGGGGAAACAGAGGAAACTGAGGAACCTCAGCGAGAGGCGGAGGCAGACAGCCATCCGGCACCCTGCCTGCCAGATTTGGGAGTCCAGGTGGATGACTTCCACAGCGAGCAAATGAAAGATCCTACCCTGACTCCGGCTAGGAAAAATGTAAAAATGATAGATGGGGTACCCGTAGAACCTGACACTAGGCTAGCGTACCCGTATATGGTTCTTGAAAATGATTTGCTCTACCAGGTAGAAAAAAAAGGGGAAGACACAGTGCAACGGTTAGTGGTACCCAAACCTTAGCGGCGGAAGGTACTGGATTTGGCCCACGGACATATAATGGGGGGACATCTGGGGGTACAGAAAACCACAGAAAGGATATTGCATTGTTTTGTGTGGCCTGGAATACATTGTGATGTGCGTAACTATTGTGAGTCCTGTCCAGAGTGCCAAATCGCGGCCCCAAAATCTCAGTTCCGTAGCCCTTTGGTACCCCTTCCTATCATCGGGGTCCCTTTTGAGAGAATTGGGATGGATTTGGTTGGGCCCCTTCCCCGATCCGCACGTGGGCACCAACATATCCTCGTCATCGTGGACTATGCCACTCGTTACCCGGAAGCCGTCCCTTTGCGTAACACAGCTACCAAGACGATCGCCAAGGAATTGGTACAAGTGTTTAGTCGGGTGGGAATTCCAAAACAGATACTCACCGACCAGGGGACTCCCTTTATGTCGAGGGTAATGAAGGAGCTCTGCAGGCTCTTACAAATAGACCCGCTGCGTACGTCTGTCTATCACCCTCAAACAGATGGCCTGGTTGAGCGCTTCAACAAAACCTTAAAACAGATGCTCCGGAAGGCGATAGACAAAGATGGGAAGAACTGGGATTACTTGTTACCCTATTTGCTGTTTGCCATTAGGGAAGTTCCCCAGTCTTCCACAGGATTTTCGCCTTTCGAACTGTTGTACGCCCGTCGTCCCCGGGGACTGCTGGACGTCGCAAAAGAAACCTGGGAAGGTCAAGTCACTCCCTTTAAAACGGTGATCGACCATGTAACACAAATGCAGGATCGTATTGCCGCTGTCATGCCCATTGTTAGGGACCATATGTTACAGGCCCAGGGAGCCCAGAGGCAAAGTTATGATAGAGGCGCTAAGGTCCGTACATTTGCACCCGGCGATAGGGTGTTGGTCCTAATCCCTACGGTGGATAGTAAATTCCTGGCGAAATGGCAGGGCCCATTTGAGGTCCGAGAAAGAGTTGGTGAAGTGAACTATAAAGTGTACCAGCCGGGTAAGAGAAAACCGGAACAGATTTATCATGTGAATCTGATAAAATCCTGGAAAGACCGCTCTGCCCTAACGGCGGATCTGCCCCGTCCGGTTTGTTCACCTACTGTACCAGAGGTGCAGGTTGCTGAGACTCTCTCAGAACGACAAAAATCTGAGGTTAAGCAATTTTTGTTACAGAACCGACAGTTTTTCTCCGAAAAACCTGGCCGGACGAAGTTGGTGAAACATGAGATTGTCACAGAGCCTGGCGTCACTGTTCATGTGAAGCCCTACTGGATTCCGGAAGCCCGCCGTGAAGCCGTCTCCCGGGAAGTGATGGCAATGTTGGACTTAGGAGTCATTGAGGAGTCACACAGCGCCTGGTCCAGTCCAATTGTGTTGATACCTAAACCGGATGGCTCCATCCGGTTTTGTAATGACTTTAGGAAACTGAATGCAGTTTCTAAATTTGATGCGTACCCTATGCCCCGGGTCGATGAGTTGATCGACCGGCTTGGTAAAGCCCGATACATTACGACCCTGGATTTAACAAAGGGGTACTGGCAGATCCCTCTGGCCGAGGCGGCCAGAGAGAAGACGGCATTTGCTACACCGTAAGGTCTGTTCCAGTATGTCTATATGCCGTTTGGACTTCACGGAGTTCCCGCAACGTTCCAGAGATTGATGGATCGAGTCTTGAGGCCTCACAGACAGTACGCTTCTGCCTACCTGGATGACATCGTAATTTACAGCATGGACTGGGAAACTCATCTCCAGAAGGTACAAGCCGTGATTGATGACCTGCGAGATGCAGGTTTAACGGCAAACCCCAAGAAATGCCACATCGGGCTTGAAGAAGCCCGATACTTGGGCTACGTGATTGGCCGAGGAGTGGTTAAACCCCAGATCGACAAAATACAGGCAATTCAGGGCTGGCCACAACCAGTGAACAAGAAACAAGTGCAGGCTTTCCTGGGGATTGCCGGCTATTATCGCCGGTTCATACCCAATTTTGCAGCCATGGCTACTCCCTTGACGGATCTTACCAAGGGGAAGGGTTCCGTCATGGTAAAATGGACCTCAGCTGCTGAAGAGGCCTTCCACAGCCTGAAACGGGCTTTGTGCTCTCAGCCCGTACTAGTGACTCCTGATTTCAGCAGCGAGTTTGTGGTACAAACTGATGCCTCTGATACTGGTGTCGGAGCTGTACTTTCCCAGGTGAGGGACGGAGTCGAACACCCGGTCCTCTATATCAGTCGGAAACTGAATGTACATGAGCAGAGGTATGCCGTGGTTGAAAAAGAGTGCCTAGCCATTAAATGGGCTCTCGACTCCCTCAAGTATTACCTGGCTGGTAGGAAGTTTAGGCTGGTCACAGACCATGCCCCTCTCAAGTGGATGCACCTCCACAAGGACCGTAATAGTCGGGTAACCAGGTGGTTCCTTGCCCTGCAGGCTTACTCTTTTACGGTGGAGCACCGACCTGGGGTGCAGATGGGGAACGCCAATGCCCTATCCCGAGTGCACTGTTTCAAAAGTGTTCTTGCTCGACCGGAGTGGTCTGAGCAAGGGGGGGGGGGATATGTAAGACTCATGCTGGTGTGGTAGATGGAGGCAGGTATATCTCGCCCAGGTGTTTGTCCTATGAGAATTAGGCCACTCAGTATCTTCAGGGTGCTAATGGGTTAATGATTGCAGGAATAAAAGATGACCAGCTGGGTGTTTCCAGTGTCTGCCTGGGGCACACAGATTGCCTGCCTGTGTGAGACAAACGTGAGTGAAGAGCTCTGCTCAAGATCTGTATGATGTTAGCTGGGTGGGAGAAGTGGGAGAAGCCCCCCCAGTTGTTGAGATAGCAACGTATTTGTTTAGTTAGTGCCGGACAGGCTAGGGTTTATTTTTATGTTTTGTTTTTTGTGTTGCTTTCACGTTAATAAATCTGACCTGAGGTCAGCCTGCTCAGAAACCTGCTGTACGCCTCAGATTCAATGCACAAACCACGTGTCCTTTGACCCCAGCAAAAGCGGGCCCAGAGTGTTTTGTCACAATACACTGCATAGTACCACCTCTCCTGTCCTGTATATATACACTGCACAGTACCACTCCTCCTGTCCTGTATATATACACTGCACAGTACCACTCCTCCTGTCCTGTATGTATACACTGCACAGTACCACTCCTCCTGTCCTGCATATATACACTGCATAGTACCACCTCTCCTGTCCTGTATATATACACTGCACAGTACCACTCCTCCTGTCCTGTATATATACACTGCACAGTACCACTCCTCCTGTCCTGCATGTATACACTGCACAGTACCACTCCTCCTGTCCTGTATATATACACTGCATAGTACCACCTCTCCTGTCCTGTATATATACACTGCACAGTACCACTCCTCATATCCTGTATATATACACTGCACAGTACCACTCCTCCTGTCCTGTATGTATACACTGCATAGTACCACCACTCCTGTCCTGTACATATACACTGCACAGTACCACTCCTCCTGTCCTGTATATATACACTGCACAGTACCACTCCTCCTGTACTGTATATATACACTGCACAGTACTACTCCTCCTGTCCTGTATATATACACTGCACAGTACCACTCCTCCTGTCCTGTATATATACACTGCACAGTACCGCTCCTCATATCCTGTATATATACACTGCACAGTACCACTCCTCCTGTCCTGTATGTATACACTGCACAGTACCACTCCTCCTGTCCTGTATATATACACTGCACAGTACTACTACTCCTGTCCTGTATATATACACTGCACAGTACCACTCCTCATATCCTGTATATATACACTGCACAGTACCACTCCTCCTGTCCTGTATATATACACTGCACAGTACTACTCCTCCTGTACTGTATATACGGTATACACTGCACAGTACTACTCCTCCTGTCCTGTATATATACACTGCACAGTACCACTCCTCCTGTCCTGTATATATACACTGCACAGTACCGCTCCTCATATCCTGTATATATACACTGCACAGTACCACTCCTCCTGTCCTGTATGTATACACTGCACAGTACCACTCCTCCTGTCCTGTATATATACACTGCACAGTACTACTCCTCCTGTACTGTATATACGGTATACACTGCACAGTACTACTCCTCCTGTCCTGTATATATACACTGCACAGTACCACTCCTCCTGTCCTGTATATATACACTGCACAGTACCGCTCCTCATATCCTGTATATATACACTGCACAGTACCACTCCTCCTGTCCTGTATATATACACTGCACAGTACTACTCCTCCTGTACTGTATATACGGTATACACTGCACAGTACTACTCCTCCTGTCCTGTATATATACACTGCACAGTACCACTCCTCCTGTCCTGTATGTATACACTGCACAGTACCACTCCTCATATCCTGTATATATACACTGCACAGTACCACTCCTCCTGTCCTGTATGTATACACTGCACAGTACCACTCCTCCTGTCCTGTATATATACACTGCATAGTACCACCTCTCCTGTCCTGTATATATACACTGCACAGTACCACTCCTCCTGTCCTGTATATATACACTGCACAGTACCACTCCTCCTGTCCTGTATGTATACACTGCACAGTACCACTCCTCCTGTCCTGTATATATACAGTGCATAGTACCGCTCCTCATATCCTGTATATATACACTGCACAGTACCACTCCTCCTGTCCTGTATGTATACACTGCACAGTACCACTCCTCCTGTCCTGTATATATACACTGCACAGTACCACTCCTCCTGTCTTGTATGTATACACTGCACAGTACCACTCCTCCTGTCCTGTATATATACACTGCATAGTACCACCTCTCCTGTCCTGTATATATACACTGCACAGTACCACTCCTCCTGTCCTGTATATATACACTGCACAGTACCACTCCTCCTGTCCTGTATGTATACACTGCACAGTACCACTCCTCCTGTCCTGTATATATACACTGCATAGTACCACCTCTCCTGTCCTGTATATATACACTGCACAGTACCACTCCTCCTGTCCTGTATGTATACACTGCACAGTACCACTCCTCCTGTCCTGTATATATACACTGCACAGTACCTCTTCAGTCCTGTATATATACACTGCACAGTACCACTTCTCCTGTCCTGTATATATACACTGCACGGCACCACTCCTCCTGTATATATACACTGCACAGCACCGCTCCTCCTGTCCTGTATATATACACTGCAGAGTACCGCTCCTCCTCTCCTGTATATATACACTGCACAGTACCGCTCCTCCTGTCCTGTATATATACACTGAACAGTACCACTCCTTCTGTATATATACACTGCACAGTACCACTCCTCCTGTCCTGTATATATACACGTCACAGTACCACTCCTCCTGTCCTGTATATATACACTGCACAGTACCACTCCTCCTGTCCTGTATATATACACTGCACAGTACCACTCCTCCTGTCCTGTATATATATACTGCACAGTACCACTCCTCCTGTCCTGTTTATATACACTGCACGGTACCACTCCTCCTGTCCTGTATATATATACACTGCACAGTACCACTCCTCCTGTCCTGTGTATATACACTGCACAGTACCACTCCTCCTGTCCTGTATATATACACTGCATGGTACCATTTCTCCTTTTCTGTTGTCAGAGAGGTGACATTGGTCTTTGGGAAGGTCAATACTGGTTTATTATTTTCAGTTTTTTTATGGGAAAATAAAAAAAATTATTGGAAAATCCATTTAAATGGATTATCCCAAGTAATCTCTTATGCCGAGAACATAGAATCGCCGGGGTCCAACTGCTAAGACCCCCATGATCCCGAGAGCTGGAGCTCTAAAGAGCACCATGTAAATGGACCTGTGCTCGATCATGCGCACTTCGTCGCCATTCACATGTAGCTCTTCAAATAACGCCTTTAAGAGGAGTGTTGATGGGCAGGACAAAGTATAACAAAATTCACTGATTGGGGGTGGGGAGTGTTTGAGTATGTGGACTGGTGGGTTTTTTTGTGGCAGGGGTGCTTTTTTGTCCCTTTCCAGCCGTGTGTGTGTGAGTGATTATACAGTGGGACTGTGCCTGTGCGTGTCATAAAATATATATATATATATATATATATATATATATATAATCTCGCATGCTTGCAGTCACCACCTGTGAATAAAAAAAAACTAAACTACATTTCTAATTGCAGGTATTTGCTAATATTATTATTATTACACCTACTACATATTGGGATAGGATATTGGAGATGGGAAAACCCTTTTAAGCCTGGGGGAGGCTCAATTATGCTTTGGGGATGTGTTGCAGCCAATGGCACATGGAACATTTCATGGGTAGAGGGAAGAATGGATTCAATTAAATTTGAAGAAATTCTTGATGTAAACATAACACCGTCGGTAAAAAAAAAGCTGATGTTGAAAAGAGGTTCGCTTCTACAAATGGATAATGATCCAAAACACACATCAAAATCCACAATAGACTGCCTCAAAAAGCACAAGCTGAAGGTTTTACAATAGTCCTCACACTCCCCTGATCTGAACGTCATTGAAAATCTGTAGCTAGACCTCAAAATAGCAGTGCATGCAAGACGACCCAGGAATCTCAAGGAACTGGAAGAATTTTCGAAAGAAGAATGAATGAATGAAAATCTCTCAAACAAAAATTAGAAGACTCTTCGCTGGCTACAAAAAGCGATACAAGCTGTGGTACTTGAAAAAGGGGGAGCTACTAGGTACTAACCATGCAGGGTGGCAAAAGTTTTGCATTTACCTATTTTCATTTTTGTAATTTTTTAAATGTAAGATATGAAAATATATATAAAAAATTAATAAAATTAATAAAATACAAAGGAAATGTGTCATCTTTAACTTTAACCCTTTTAGAGATCATTTAATCTTCAACTTGCTTAAGTGTTCACAATAACAGTTATTTTGACCAGGAGTGCCCAAACTTTGACATACCTCTGTAAATTACACAGGATATGTTGAGGCCGATGTATACAGCGGCATTTTAAAATTTTAGGCTTAGGAGGGTTAAACCTACTGACAAATTCCCTTTAAGCTAAAACCTTGAGGTGTAGGCATTCATATTGCACTTGAAAATTCTGTTTGCAAATTAGTGAAATGAGAATGTTTCTGATTGTGTTCTTTGCTGCCAGTGTACATTTTGCTTTTTGTGGCAACAAAGTATTTGAGATAGTATAAAGATGTAATGAAAGTTTGATGAATCTCACATTGTGAGCAAGAGCAAATCATTCCTGCTGCTGGGCCCTGAAATGCATTGCTTTCTATGATGGCATGACTGCTATGAGGTTCAGATGCATCAAAGTTTAATTATCAGTTTCTCTTGCAGTCTGCAGCTGATATGCATCTCCGTCTCACATCCCTGGACTACGGCTGCACAAAATATATCAATGTTGTATGAATAAGCAGTAATGATAACATGAAAAAGCATACCATAAAATATTAAGCGCACAGTCTTTTCTGAGCATTAGTATTTTGCGCACACAAGATGTCGTACAAACTTTCTCTAGTTTTCTCTTACTGGCAAAGCTATAAGTGGTAGCATGTACGTTTCTGGAATACTGAAATACAGAGCAAAGCGCAAGAAGAATATCTCAAGTAGAATAGTCTGGCAACTAGTTACAAATGCATCCTAGCAAATAACTCCTTCACTCCGAAACCTTGTTTTCACTTTCATGACTAGGACAAATTTTGCAACCAGTGTTGCTTTATGTGGTAATAACTCTAGAACACTTTAACATATCCCAGTGAATCTGAGAATTGTTTTTGGGACACATTGTACTTCATGTTAGGCCCCTTTCACACATTCGTGTCTCCAGTACGTGTGGTGGCAGTTTTCACATGTAACGGAGTCACTGACACACGCAGACCCATTCAAATGGGGGCTGGTATTCTCAGGCTGGCAAGGGGCCATTGATATAGGCCCCCCAAAGCCCAAAGCTGCCTTCCCACTTGCCCTGTAGCTGTGGCAAGTGGGGTTCATATTTGTGGGGTTGATGTCACCTTTGTGTTGTCAGGGGACATCAAGCCCACGGCTTAGTAATGGAGGCGTCTATAAGACACCTATCCATTACTAATCCTATAGTTAAATGTAAATAAAGACACAGCCAGAATAAAGTTCTTTAATTGAAAAAATGACACAGACTTCTTTATTTATCTCTATTAGTCCATACCTACGACCTCACCTAATTTCACCAAAGCCTTCGATCTTCTGTAATAAAAGTAAAATAAAAAAAACCATATACCATACCTGTCCATTGTTCTTTCCCATGCTGTAATCCATGTCTGGGGGCTAAATAGTTTTCAACCTGGACGGTGCCAAGATCATTGACCAGCGGACATTGAGGCTGGACTGAACTGCGGTGACCTCAGGATCATGGAAAAATGCCAGTGATGATGTCACCACTGGTCAATGATGCTGTGCTCGCAGCAACTCATTCACCGGTGTTTCTCAGACAGGACGGTCGCATCTTGGCACCGTCCAGGTTGAAAACTATTTAGCCCCAGTCATGGCTTACAGAGTGGGGCAGAATGACGGACAGGTAAGGCATATTGTTGTTTTTTTATTTTACTTTTATTACAGGAGATCGCGGGCTTTGGTGGAATTAGGCGAGGCAATAAGTATGGTTTAAGTGAGATTAATAAAGGAGTCTGTGTCATTTTTTCAATTAAAGGACTTTATTCTGGCTGTGTCTTTATTTACATATAACTATATGTTGCTTTAGCCCCACATTTTTCATTTCATAAGAGTAGCAAAAGAACATGAACCACGCAATTTGTTGTGCATTTTCTCCTGACTACACCGATGCCCCATATATTGGGGAACAAAACTGTTCGGGCACAAGGGAGAGCTCCAAAAGAAAGAAGAGTCATTTTGTGAGGCAGACTTTACTCATATGGTTTGCAGCCACCATGTCACATTTGTAGAGCCCTTGTACTGCCAGAAGAGAGGTAACGCCCACAAATGACTCCATTTTGGAAACTACATCCTTCAAGTAATTCATCTAGGGGTGTGGCAATCATAAAATTCATGGAATTTTAAAACATTGGAGAGTAAAAATTAAAAATCATATATGCTGGAATTCAGGTCTCTCCTGCACTAGAACAATCAGCATTATCACATTGTTTTGTCTAGCCACGTTGCCGGTATCCATGGAGGCATGTTCATGGCTTTTTTTTTAGGTTGCCAGGACAATCTGCATGCCAAGCTTCCTGTTCTTGGCTGATGCAATTTCCTGGCTTCAGGAAAATGTGTGCATATTTGTCGTGCGCTATATGGATGGTCCGTGCTGCGTCCATGTTTTTATCGCACCCATAGGCTTATGTTGGTGAGCCTCGGACGAAATATGAGTACAATTGCAGCCTGCTGTGATTTTGCATGCACTCTTTATACGCCTGAGAAAAAAAACTGATCTGGATTGCCTCATTGAATAACATTCCTCCGAGGATATCCAATGTTTTATCGCATAGCACTCGGCTGTGTTGTACGTAGTGTGACTCCATCTTTATTTTTACACATTTTTACAAAATTTATTTTACTTTTTTTCACTTAGTGAACTTTCCCTGGATTGATCGCTGATCAAATACTGTACTCTGCAATGCCCAGGGTGCAGGAAAACCTAGATTTGCCTGTTTCATGCTACACTTGGTGATGGCGATCCTTTTCATTAGAGCATAAACATTTAACATTTTCTGTCATGGTTTTCAGGCTTGCCCTCTTAAAGAGCATAGCGCACTTACTCTAACATTGGGTGTGGTGAGATACTTCTGCATGCAGGAGAAGGAAGTTGATGAAGCAACCATTCAATACCCAATGAGTATTATTAATATGTCCTATTATAATTAATAGGACATGTGCACTATATTTGATCGTTGCCTAACAGCATCTTGTCACTGCTTCATCTGTCATACAGTAGCACTCAATATTAGATCGGGCAGGAGAGATGTCTGGACAACCACTTCAACTTTGGACGCATCTATTTTTTTTCTCGTTTTGCATTATTTGTTCAAGTAAATTTTATAATCCAGCAAAAATTAAAAGTTGCAGAAATAAATCTAATGTTCATGTTATGTACCTGCAAAGCTTTATTGTTATCAACTTATAGACTCGGTCTACCTGCTGTGTGGCATGCTATTCTTTATAAATTTTCAATTCTGCCCATAGATTAGGTTGTATTGATATGGAAATTTTGTCTTTAGCAGACATTACCATAATATTCCATTATATATACATTTTTTTAATGAGGTCATATACAGGTGCTTCTCACAAAATTAAAATATCATCGAAAGGTTAATTTATTTCAGTGAAACACATATATTATATAGAGTCATTACAAACAGAGTGATCTATTTCAAGTGTTTATTTCTACTAATGTTGATGACTATGGCTTACAGCCAATGAAAACCCAAAAGTCATTATCTCAGTAAATTAGAATAATTTATAACAACAGCTTGAAAAATGATTTGAAAATTTGGAATCTTTTCCTACTGAAATGTATGTTCAGTAAATGCACTCAATACTTGGTCGGGGCTCCTTTTGCATCAATTGCTGCATCAATGCGGCGTGGCATGGAGGTGAGCAGCATGTGGCACTGCTGAAGTGTTTTGGTAGCCCAAGTTGCTTTGATAGCAGCCTTCAGTTCATCTGCATTGTTGGGTCTGGTGTCTCTCATCTTCCTCTTGACAATACCCCATAGATTCTTTATGGGGTTAAGGTCAGTCGAGTTTGCTGGCCAGTCAAGCACAATGATACTGTTATTTTTAAACCAGGTATTGGTACTTTTGGTAGTGTGAACAGCTGCCAAGTCCTGTTGGAGAATGAAATTTCCATCTCCAAAAAGCTTGTCGGCCGAGGGAAGCATGAAGTGCTCTACAATTTCCTGGTAGAAGGCTGCGCTGACTTTGGTTTTGATAAAACACAGTGGACCTACACCAGCAGATGACATGGCTCCCCAAACCATCACTGATTGTGGAAACTTCACACTAGACCTCAAGCAGCTTGGATTGCGGCCTCTGCTCTTCCTCCAGACTCTGGGACCTTGATTTCCAAACGAAATGGAAATTTACTTTCATCTGAAAACAACAACTTGGACAACTGAGCAACAGTCCAGTTCTTTTTCTCCTTGGCTCATGTAAGACGCTTCTGGCATTGTCTATTGGTTATGAGTGGCTTGACACAAGGAATGCGACACTTATAGCCTTGATATGTTTGCGTGTGGTGGCTCTTGAAGCAATGACTCCAGCAGCAGTCCACTCCTTGTAAATTTCCCCTAAATTTTTCAAAGGCCTTTTCTTAACAATCCTTTCAAGGCTGCAGTTATACCGGTTTCTTGTGCACCTTTTTCTACCACACTTTTTCCTTCCACTCAACTTTCCATTAATATGCTCGGATATAGCACTCTGTGAAAAGCCAGCTTCTTTAGCAACGACCTTTTGTGGCTTACCCTCCTTGTGGAGTGTGTCAATGACTGCCTTCTGGACATCTGTCAAGTCAGCAGTCTTCCCCATGATTGTGGAGCTTACTGAAGCAGACTAAGGGACTTTTTAAATGCTTAGGAAGCCTTTGCATGTGTTTTTGTTAATTATTCTAATTTACTGAGACAATGACTTTTTGGTTTTCATTGGCTGTAAGTCATAGTCATCAACATAACCAGAAATAAACACTTGGAATAGATCACTCTGTTTGTAATGACTTTTTTGTATTGAAGAACTGAAATAAATTAACTTTTTGATGATATTCTAATTTTTTGAGAAGCACCTGTGTATCAGCCGAATAAGTATTTGACCAAAGTCCCAATACTCTTTAGTCAGCTGTCCGATTGTTGGCGTGACAGCTATTTCGCTTGATGTTACCTTATGTATGAGCGCTCACGCCTGTATTCTCTATGAGAGATCCACTGCTAGATATCTTTGGTGGCCAAGTATCTGTTGGACAACAAAAGGATCTGCAGTCTGAAATTGTACATTCTGGATCCTAATTTCCCAATCATAACCCAGAGTCACCAATAAACATTACACTGGAAGCTGAACCTTGTCAATATTAACTGGTTCAGCAATTTTAGTCTAAAGTGTATGTGTGACTTAAGTACTATCTAAAGGGTATGGACACTTTTAGGAAATGTGCACATGATGTCTCTTAGACATTTCCAAACCCAGCGATGTCCTCAGGCAGTAGGCACATTAGGACACGCTGACGTCTTGTCCCGAAGCAACTTTTTCTGTTTATTTTCAGTTGTTTGTTAACACATTTTTTGGCCACCAGTTTTTTATTTAAAGGGAACCTGTCACCTGAATTTGGCGGGACTGGTTTTGGGTCATATGGGCGGAGTTTTCGGGTGTTTGATTCACCCTTTCCTTACCCACTGGCTGCATGCTGGCTGCAATATTGGATTGAAGTTCATTCTCTGTCCTCCGTAGTACATGCCTGCGCAAGGCAAGATTGCTTTGCACAGGCGTGTACTATGGAGGACAGAGAATGAACTTCAATCCAATATTGCAGCCAGCATGCAGCCAGTGGGTAAGGAAAGGGTGAATCAAACACCCGAAAACTCTGCCCATATGACCCAAAACCAGTCCCGCCAAATTCAGGTGACAGAGTCCCTTTAAAGTTTGTTCAATGAACTGAAAAATGGACAGGTCACTAATTTTGACCACGTTGAGTCTTTGGAAACCTGAAGCAGTTAAAAGAAGCTCAAAAGACTGTACATATGAACAGCAAGTAATTTTTACATTGCTGTGTATATTTTCATTCTTTTTTGCTTTTTATTTAGTGTGTTTAAAAGCAGGTCATTAAAGGTCATGTGTCACATAACCTTTAATCTGACTTATTAGTTGGCAGCGTGACCACTTACGGTAATACAATTACAGCCCTGTATATTACATAGGGAGAAATCATCTCCATTACTACATTAAATAAAGCATTAAACATCCTTATAAATGATACATTAAAATTTAATGATTAAATCATGCCTTAAATTCAAAACTTGTGGATATCTAGTCTTTAAAGTAAAAATCCAAAAGGATTTATAAAAGTCTGTGATCCAATACTCTGTTAGGTTTAAAACGCTCTATGACTGCTTTTATCTACCACATTGGGAAAAGTGTCTACAGGGTGGGGTATTTATATAGATACACCTTGGTGGCCATTTATAAAGTTGCATTAAAAAATGGCTGACTTCAAAATGGCCGCCATGGTCACCACTAGGGTTGACCGAAACGGGTCGGCCAGATTCAGAAGTCGCCGACTTTTGGCAAAGTCGGGTTTCATAAAACCCGACCCGACCCCTGTGTGGGGTCGGCCATGAGGTCGGCGATCTTCTGATCTGGAATCGGAATTCCGATACCGAGTTCCAATATGTTTAATATATCGGGAATCGGTATCGGAATTCATAATTAAGTGTAAAATAAAGAATAAAAATAAAAAAATATTGATATACTCACCCTCGGACACGCCCTGGTTCTCACCGGCAGCCTTCCTTCCTAAGAATGAGCGCCTGAAGGGCCTTCGATGACGTCGCGGCTTGTGATTGGTCGTGTGAGCGGTCACATGGGCGGTCACGTGACCAATCACAAGCCGCGACGTCATCTAAGGTCCTTCAGGCGCTAATTCTTAGGAAGGAAGCGTCCGAGGGCGCGTCCGAGGGTGAGTATATTCCTAATAGGTATATACTCACCCTCAGACGCGCCCTGGTTCTAACCCGCAGCCGTCCTTCCTAAGAATCAGCTCCTGAAGGACCTTAGATGACGTCGCGGCTTGTGATTGGTCGCGTGATGCCCATGTGACCGCTCACGCGACCAATCACAAGCCGCGACGTCATCAAAGGTCCTTCAGGCGCTCATTCTTAGGAAGGCTGCCGGTGAGAACCAGGGCGCGTCCGAGGGTAAGTATATCAATATTTTTTATTTTGATTCTTTATTTTACACTTAAATATGGATCCCAGGGCCTGAAGGAGAGTTTCCTCTCCTTCGGACCCTGGGAACCATTAGAAACCCAATGCACTGCATTGGGTTTCGTGTTTCGGCCGATCCCGACTTTTCTATAGGATCGGCCGATTTCACTCGACCCGACTTTTGAAAATGTTGGGTTTCGTGAAACCCGACCCGATCCTATAAAAAGAAAAGTCGCTCAACCCTAGTCACCACCCATCTTGAAATATTTTCCCCTCCCATATACTAATATGCCACAAACAGGAAGTTGATATCACCAACCATTCCCATTTTATTTAGGTGTATCCATATACATGGCTCACCCATGTGTATCCATATAAATAGCCTACCCTGTAGATACTGCAGAAATGTTTTTGTGTTCATTTTAACTACTATCAGAGATTTGTTTCCATGTTTTAACTTTTAAGGAGGGGATCACAGAAGATTGTTGTTAAGCCATGAGAACTTTCAGATTTGTACTTGAATCGCTTCCCGACCTTGGACGTACCCAGTACATCATGGTTAGGAAGTGCTTCCTGACCTTGGACATACTGGACATGTGTAGGCAATTTTGGCACACAGGTTGATCAGCTCATATCACAGGTGACACCAAGCCCTCACTGCCAGGAGTGGCGCCCGCACAGCTCCCATCAGTTTAACCCACTAAATGCTGATGAGGAATATGGTGTTTAATTATTTTTGTCTTTTGCAGTGGGACATGGGCATCAATGGATTATTGACGGAAATGTTGTGAATTCTGTGGCTGAATTCACTCCTGTGGTCACAAGTGGTACTGCAGCTTCTGAGCTTCCTCCCTCAGGTGTTCTGGTGAGCTCGTTAACTGCTTCATTACTTAACTCCGCCTGATGCTGCTATCCTTGCTCCTTGTCAATGTTTCAGTGTTGGATCTGAGCTTCTCCTGATTGTTCCTGTGACCTGCTGCTCTGTATAGCTAAGTGCTTTTTGCTTTTTTGTTGCTGTTTTTCTGTCCAGCTTGTCTTTTGTTTTGCTGGAAGCTCTGAGACGCAAAGGGTGTACCGCCGTGCCGTTAGTTCGGCACGGTGGGTTTTTTTTGCCCCCTTTGCGTGGTTTTGATTTAGGGTTTTTTGTAGACTGCAAAGTTCGCTTTACTGTCCTCGCTCTGTCCTAGAATATCGGGCCCCACTTTGCTGAATCTATTTCATCCCTACGTTTTGTCTTTTCATCTTACTCACAGTCATTATATGTGGGGGGCTGCCTTTTCCTTTGGGGAATTTCTCTGGGGCAAGTCAGGCCTATGTTTCTATCTTCAGGCTAGCTAGTTTCTTAGGCTGTGCCGAGTTGCCTAGGTAGTTGTTAGGCGCAATCCACAGCCGCTTTTAGTTGTGTTTAGGATAGGATCAGGTGTGCAGTCTACAGAGTTTCCACGTCTCAGAGCTCGTTCTTGTATTTTTGGGTATTTGTCAGATCACTGTGTGCGCTCTGATCGCTAAGCACACTGTGTTTCTGGATTGCCTTCATAACACCTGTCATTAGCAAACATAACACGGAAAGGCAAGTATAACTATGTTTTATTTTTATTTTTGTGAATAAATGGGCTAAAGAGGGTGAGGAGTGTTTATTTAAAATAAAGGAGTCTGTGTCATTCTTTCAATTAAAGGAGTTTATTCTTGCTGGGCATTTTTTAAAATATGACTATGACTAACTTGTGTTACCCCACTTGGCATCACACCAGTGCAAGTAGGAAGAGCCGGTCAAAGCGCCAGAATTCTCACATCTAATAGATGCGCCTTTTCTGGGGTGGATATGGGCTGCTATTTTTAGGCTGTGAGGGCCAATATCCATGGTCCCTTCCCAGTCTGAGGATACCAGCCCCCAGCTGTCTGCTTTAGCTTGGCTGGTTGTCAAAAATGATGGAGACCCCAAACCCTTTTTTAATTTATTTAAATTGTTCAAAAATACGGGGACTCCTCTCTTTTTAGTAACCAGTGAATATACAGGGGGTTGCAGCCCGCAGCTGTCAGCTTTACCTATGCTGGTTATTAAAAATAGGATAACCCACACCATTTTTTATTATTATTTATTGCACAGGAGCCGGCTGAGGAATACTGTCTTCTGCTTTCCATTCTCTCTCTGGTATAAACTTTTAAAGACAAAGAGAGAGATATGTATTTCAGCACTAAAATGCCACCCACCCAGTCACACAGTACGATAGTGGTAAAGTGCCACCAAAACAGAATGATTTCCCACAGTTCTCATTAATAGTATCATGCCACCACTGTGACCCCCACGGTATGATGCCCCCACAGCCAACCACACTGTATGATCCCCTCATACAGTATGATCACCCCCACAATATGATGCCCCAATCAACTTCTTCACACATGCCCTCAGAGCCAAACTCGGAATGATGCCGCCACACTAGTAACGTGACCAAATGTATGCGACTAGATGCATTTGGCTTCTGTCCATAGAAGTGAAGTGAAAAAAGCTGTGTGAGTGTAGTCGAAGCATGAACTCTAGTATGCAAATCACATACATGCAGTCACGTGACCACCTGCTCAAATCGGCAATACTAAGGTATTGTGACAGCGTGCGAGCTGTCATTCTGTGACCATTGTGGGTTTTTCTGTCATTAAACGAGGAGTACCAACAATTTTGACCTTGTCTGTATGCCAGGCTAGCTAGAGGCAACTACAAGCTATCCTTGATGGAAAGTGTATCGGTACTGCGATAACCTTACTGACGTCAGCGCTCTTTGCAGCAGCCGGATTCATATGCTACTGTGTGTGCCAGACACCGAGCGATCGCGTTACTGATGTCACCGCTCAGCGCTCAGCAATCAGCATTGCCTCTGGATGTAGCAGAGTCAGGGATCACCGTTGGACCTCATCATTATAGAGTTAAGGCGGACAGATGAGGATTACTTTGATTTTTAATTTTTAATTTTATGTTAATAAATGGGTAGGGTAAAAGAGGGCATTTGTCAGGGAGTGTTTTGTTCAATTACTTATTTCTTACCTTTGACTACATTATTAGCCCCTGGGCTTGATATCAGCTAACATAGAACAGCTTTTATGAACAACAAAACCATTACCCCACTTGCCAATGCACCAGGGCAAGTGGGAAGAGCCAAGGCTAAGCACCTGAAAAGGCGCATCTAATGGATGCGTCATTTCTTGGGCAGCTGTGACCTGGTGTTATTAGTGTGGGAGGTGGACAATATCCATGGCCCCTTCCCAGCCTATTAATATCAGCCCCCAGCTGTCTGCTTTTCCTCAGCTGGCTATTAAAAATAATGCGGACCATAAGTCATTTTTTGGGACCCCCTTTATAATAACCAGTAAAGGCTATGCAGACAGCTGTGAGTTGTTAAAGGTTGGGAACCTTTATGGATATTGGCCCCTTCGCAGAATAATGCCAGCTCACAGCTGTCTGCTCTTCTTACTAATATGATTTCATTCAGGGAGAGTTTCAATGAATGGATGGATATTTAGACATGACATTAATAAAAATAATCTACATTGACTTACATTGTTTTTGGACTGTGTATCTAGCCTCACACCATTTTATTGATTCTATCCAGCCTGTCCAGTAAACTAATTAACGCATATACTCGAGTATAAGCCAAGAATTTCAGCCCATTTTTTTAGGCTGAAATTGCCCCTCTCGGCTTATAGTTGAGTCATTCCCAGGGTTCGGCAGGGTAGGGGGAGCGGCAGCTGTCTAATACTACTCACCTGCTCCTGGCACGGTCCCTGCACGTCCCTGTTTCCTGGGTGCTGGCAGCTTTTTTCCTGTAGTGAGCGGTCACATGGTACCACTCATTACAGTAATGAATATGGACCCGACTCCACTCCCATAGGGGTGGAGCCGCATATTCATTACTGTAATGAGCGGTAACGGTGACCGCTCACTACAGGAAGAAGCTGCCGGCGCCGGGGAACAGACGTGCAGGGACGGCACCAGGAGCAGGTGAGTATAACGCAGTGCCGTTATACTCAGAGTCAGATTAGTGCACGCCACCCTCTGCCTGGACAGTCAGTGCAGAGGATGGGGAAGACACAGCGGCGCCGACGGTGGAATGGGGAACAGGTGAACATAGTAAGTGCTGGGGGCCTGAGAGGTGAGTAGGTCATTTTTTTTTCAGTCGCAGCAACAGCATATGGGGCAAATGTATGTATGGAGCATCTTATGGGGCCATGTGCAGCATTATATAGGGCAAATATCTGTATGGGGGCATGTGCAGCATTATATGGGGCAAATATCTGTATGGGGCCATGTGCCGCATTATATGGGGCAAATATCTCTATGGAGCATCTTATGGGGCCATGTGCAGCATTATATGGGGCCATGTGCAGCATTATATGGGGCAAATATCTCTATGGAGCATCTTATGGGGCCATGTGCAGCATTATATGGGGCAAATATCTCTATGGAGCATCTTATGGGGCAATAATCAGCATTTGTGGAGCATTATATGGGGCAAATGTCTGTATGGAGCATCTTATGGGGCCATAATCAACATTTGTGGAGCATTATATGGGGCAAATGTCTGTATGGAGCATCTTATGGGGCCATAATCAACATTTGTGTAGTATTGTATGGGGCATATTTTAATATGGAGCATCTTATAGGGTCCATCATAAACTGTATGGAGAATTATATGGGGCGTATTTTGTATGGAGCATCTTATGGTCTACCAAAATGCTCGTGCATGCCCTAATTATCTCCCGCCTCGACTACTGCAACATACTCCTCTGTTGCCTACCTTCTAACACTCTCGCACCCCTCCAGTCCATCCTTAACTCTGCTGCCCTACTAATTAATCTCTCTCCTTGCTACACTCCTGCTTCACCTCTTTGCAAATCCCTTCACTGGCTCCCAATTTCCAAGCGTATCCAGTTTAAATTACTAACACTAACCTACAAAGCCATCCATAACCTTTCTCCTCCTTATATTTCCACACTAATCTCTCAATATATTCCCTCACGTAATCTCCGGTCCTCCCAAGACCTCCTCCTTTCTTATTCGCTCCTCACTCAATCGCCTCCAAGACTTCTCCCGAATATCACCCATCCTCTGGAATTCAGTGCCCCAACACATCCGGTTATCCACTACTTTTGGATCCTTCAAAAGAAACCTGAAACCCACCTCTTCAATGAAGCTTACAGCCTGTAAAGACCACACGGCCACCTCAATACCATTGGAGCTACTGCAACCCTCGACCTACTGTCTCCTTCCCCATAATCCTGTAGAATGTAAGCCCGCAAGGGCAGGGTCCTCTTCCCTCTGTACCAGTCTGTCATTGTTAGTTTTGTTACTGTAAGTGATATTTGTATTTTGATGTAACGCCTTCTCATGTACAGCACCATGGAATTAATGGTGCTATATAAATAAATAATAATAATAATATGAGGCCCATCATGAACTGTATGGAGCATTATATGGGGCTCCTGATTCAATATCGATATTCAAAAACACTTAAACTACTGGTCTCAATTCATTTTGCTTTTATTGGTATCTATTTTTATTTTTGAAATTTACCAGTAGCTGCTGCATTTTCCACCCTAGGCTTATACTCGAGTCATTAAGTTTTCCCAGTTTTTTGTGGCAAAATTAGGGGTCTCGGCTTATACTCGAGTCGGCTTATACTTAAGTATATACGGTAACTCAATGTTTGCTGACTAATTTATGGGATTTAAGTCATTTTTCTATTCTCATTTGTTTGCAGTGCAATTGACCTGCTCTTACCCCCATTTAACTTCCTTTTGCAGCCCACTATTTCTTACTACAACCAGTTTACATCCATTTTACAGCACCAAAGTTTGGCTCCTCATTGACTTGTATTGGGTTTGGGTTTGAGGTCAAGTTCAGGATCAAGTTCTGACTGAAACCAAAATTTTAACTGTTTATTGTCGAACCTGCCGTACCCGAACATGCATGTGTTCGCTTATCACTAACTGTAACTGGATGGCGGTGGAAGAAGTGAATTAGGAGGAGGAGACAACCAGGATAGAAAAATATCCAGCAATCCTCAGTGGTGGTAGGACATGGACTAGAACACCTTTCACCTTTCCCAGCTGCCACATTTATCCAGTGGGTAATTAAAGAGATGTGAAGTCCTTGGCCGTGCTTACTGGTCCACATATTGGTGATTATGTGAACCTTGCCACTGATGGTGTTGTGCAGTGCACACCTTACTTTGTCCGCAACATGTGCGTGCAGGGCAGGCATGGCACACCTGAAAAAGAAGTAGTGGCTGGGAAGAACATACTGCGGGACAGCCACCGCCATCATTTTTTTTTTAAACCATCCATCTCTAAGGGATATCTTCTCTTTCTCTCAGGGGTTTGGAAAGCTGAACACTTCCGTGGGACAGTGTGGAAATGCTCGTTGACACTGCTGGTGCTGTCATATCCTCTCTTAGTGGGGAGGCAGGTGGCCATATTAATCGTGAGCGGGAGGAAGATGCCGAGACTGCAGCAAAAGATAGAGCAGGAAGAGGTTCACAGATCTGTCATGCCTTTTAAAGTGTGTACAGCAGTGTACCTTATGCTTGGAATTCTGCTGCCTTGGCATTCAGTAGGTACTCAAGTACTGAGGATATATCTCATCTTCCTACCTAACAAGTGGTTGGGCATCAATACACTCAGTTTCTTCCACTTTTGGAGCAGAGACACAACTGCAGAGTAGATTTATTTTTTGCCACACTACTTGTGTAGATGCGGGTACAGTAAAAATATTTCTTTGGCCAACAAATGGCAAATTAATGGCTGGCTAGTAATTTTATTGCTTTGCCACTCTACTCGTGTAGACACAGTGGTACAGTAAAATTATTTGTTTGGCCTATAAATGGCAAAGACATGGCTGCAGAGTACAAAAACTTTTTTGTACCAAAAAGGCAAAGACATGACTGCAGAGTAGAATTATTATTTTTTGCCACATTACTCTTATATACATAGTGGTACATTAAAATAATTTTTTTGGCAAAGAGATGGCTGCAGAGTAGATTTACTTTTTTCGGGACACTACGAGTACAGACACGGTTGCAAAGTACAATGAGGCTTTTTAGAACAGTACTCCCACAGGTGGTGATGCACAGTACACACAGCGGCTATTTGGCTCTGTACTCAAACAGGTGGGGGCGCAGAGGAGGGATGACCAAGCACTAAAATGCTTGGATGCTCGTTACTCAAACCAATCAATTCCTAATGAAGGGATGCTTGTTTCGAGTATTTCATATAATAGGAGTCAATGGGAAACTCAAGCTCTTCTACAAGGAGGTCCTGGGTCAGTGAAAATGTTGAAAAAGATGGAAAAAGTTCTGAATGGAAAGAGAACAGCATAGGCAATACCCCTGGAAGCATCTGTAACTCACAGATTTCTGCTGAGAACAATAGAGTCAAACTTTTGCTCCACTTTAAGGACTGACAATAAAACATTGAAAATTGATGAGAAAGTGGAGTTAACAGGAAAAAAAATGTTAAGAAATAACAAAAGAAGAGCTGGACCGCGAAACGCGTGTCAAGGGGCTGCTTGGCTAAGTGGCATAAGCCATCCGTGTATTTATAGGTAAGTATGTATGAGTAACTAGTAAGTTGGGAGTGATTTTGCGGGGTACTGCTTTCTGCACCCATTATTTTGTTAAAATCCTCTGCCATGAGGGTGGTATTGTGCAACCATTGTCACTCATGGATAGCTTGCTCAGGATGCATTTAGCTTTTCCAGCTTAAACCAGCCTACCTTCATGTCTCCTCCATATCTCCTCGCTGTATGGGTTGCATTGTTTTTTTATACAGTGACTTGTATTTGTTTAAATGAAGTTTTTTCTAACTGTAATTATGTTTTGTGGGATTTTTATACTCAATATATATATATATATATATATATATAAAGAGAACACTAAAATCCCACATCCTAGATATCACCGAACAAAATATTCCAGTTGTAAATCTTTATTCATTACATAGTGGAATATGTTGAGAACAATAAAACCTAAAAATTATCAATGTAAATCACAACTAATATCCCACGGATGTCTGGAGTTGGAATGATGCTCAAAATCAAAGTGGAAAATGAAGTTACAGGCTGATCCAACTTCAGCGGAAATGCCTCAAGACAAGGAAATGATACTTAGTAGTGTGTGTGGCCTCCACGTGCCTGTATGACCTCCTTACAACGCATGTGAATGCTCCTGATGAGTCGGCGGATGGTCTCCTGAGGGATCTCCACTCAGACCAGGACTAAAGCATCCGCCAACTCATGGACAGTCTGTGGTGCAACGTGACGGTGGATGGTGCGAGACATGATGTCCCAGATGTGTTCAATCAGCTTCAGGTCTGGGGAATGGACGGGCTAGTCCATAGCTTCAATGCCTTCATGTTGCAGGAACTATTAACAGGAAAAAACAAAATCCAGCTCACCATACCGACATTCCCAAGAGCTCGGAGCACGGAACCGCTGTGTCAGGGCGTGGACGAACAGGAAAGAGAAGGAGATCCAGCTCAACAAAATAGTGAAAAATCCATAATTTATTTCACTTAAAATATAGTGAAAGGACAAAACACCAGCATACAAAAAAATTAAAACCAAGGTCAACGCGTTTCCGGTGACTAAGCACCCTTAATCATGATTAAGGGTGCTTAGTCACCGGAAACGCGTTGCTGATGTTTTGTCCTTTCACTATATTTTAAGTGAAATAAATTATGGATTTTTCACTATTTCGTTGAGCTGCATCTCCTTCTCTTTCAGGAACTATTGACACACTCCAGCCACATGAGGTCTGGCATTGTCCTGCAATAGGAGGAACGCAGGACCAACCACACCAGCATATGGTCTCACAAGGGGTCTGAGGATCTCATCTTGGTACCTAATGGCAGTCAGGCTACCTTTAGCAATCACATGGAAGGCTGTGCAGCTCTCCAAATAAATGCCACCCCACACCAATACTGGCCCACTGCCAAAGCAATCATGCTGAAGGATGTTGCAGGCAGCAGATTGCTCTCCACGGTGTCTCCAGACTCTGTCACGTCTGTCACATGTGCTCAGTGTGAAGCTGCTTTCATCTGTGAAGAGTACAGGGCACCATTGGCGAATTTGCCAATCCTGGTGTTCTGTGGCAAATGCCAAGTGTCCTGCTTGGTGTTGGGCTGTGAGCACAACCCCCATATGTGGATGTCGGGCGCTTAGACTATCCTCGTGGAGTCGGTTTCTAACCGTTTGTGCAGACACATTCACATTTGTGGCCTGCTCTGGCAGTGCTCCTCCTGTTCCTTCTTGCACAAAGGCTGAGGCAGCGGTCCTGCTGCTGGGTTGTTGCCCTCCTATGGCCCCTTCCATGTTTCCTGGTGTACTGGCCTGTCTACTCGTAGCGCCTCCAGCCTCTGGACACTACGCTGACAGACACATCAAACCTTCTTGCCACAGCTCACATTGATGTGCCATCCTGGACGAACTGCACTACCTGAGCCACTTGTGTGGGTTGTAGAGTCCATCTCATGCTACCACGAGTGTGAAAGCACAGCCATCATTCAAAAGTGACCATAACATCAGCCAGAGAGCATTGGTACTGAGATGTGGTCTGTGGTCCCCACCTGCAGAACCACTCCTTTATTGAGTGTGTCTTGATAATTGCCCATAATCTCCATCTGTTGTCTATTCCATTTGCACAACAGCATGTGAAATTGATTGTCAAACAGTGTTGCTTCCTAAGTGGACAGTTCGATTTACTTGGAGATATATTCTGTTGTTTAAATGTTCCCTTTCTTTTTTGAGCTATATATATATATATATATATATATATATATATATATATATATATTATGTCTTCTGCGTTCAGTGCCTAGGTTATTATAAACACAATGTTGGTGCCTCTCAATTGGCTGTGCTATTCCATGTAATGTGACAGCTGCAAAGTATTATGTTGAAGCTCACTCAGTCTTGCCTGAGGTCATGACAGCATTCTATTACTTGATCAGTCTTCTGCAAAGTGTAAAAAGTTAACGGGCATTTTTTGGCGACTCACATCATTCAAATAACACATTATTCTAATTTGCCGAACCTGTGAATTTTGAAATCAATTTGCATGAAATTGATTCACTAATCTTAGATTAGTGCGGCAATCAACTGGAATGTCAGGTCAGCCCCCACCATATACACTTGTATAACATGAACCTTCAACTCCAAATATATCATATATATATAATGTAAGACTCATGCTGGTGTGGTAGTTGGAGGCAGGTATATCTCGCCCAGGTGTTTGTCCTATGTGAATTAGGCCACTCAGTATCTTCAGGGTGCTAATGGGTTAATAAGTGCAGGAATAAAAGATGACCAGCTGGGGGTTTCCAGCGTCAGCTTGGGGCACACAGATTGCCTGTCTGTGTGAGACAAACGTGAGTGAGAGCTCTGCTCAAGAATTGTGTGATGTTAGCTGGGTGGGAGAAGCCCCCTGTCATGCCGTTGCTGCCGCCGCCACTCCCCACTGCAGCTCGCCGGGTGCGCGCGCCCGTCGCATTCAGCTCTGCGCATGCGCACATCTGATTCCTCTGTTGGCGCTCTTTCCTGTCCTCTCCGTCATCCTGGAGGACTGTAACCCGGAAGTAGCTCCCATGCTGCTATGTAAACTGCTTCCTGCTGCTTCTCTGTGCCTGATGTTCATTTGTGTTTACAAGTGCTTCTGGTCACCTGTGGTCTCTGTGCGTTCCTAGCTCTCTGACCTTGGGTCTCCCCCGCCCTCTGCAGTGCCTGCCTGTTTCCTGTGTTCCTGCCTTGTTCCTTCAGTTCCTGTTCCTCTGCGGTGCCTGCCCTGCTCCTATATCTTTTCCTTGCTCCCGTCAGCCTCAGTGTCTCCATATTGTCCTGCCAGCCTCCGTGCCTCCGTAGCGTTCCCATCTTCTCCCTTGTCTCAGTAGTTCCTTTCTGTTCCATCTTTCCCTTTGTGCCTGCTGTGTAACCATCTGATCTCAGTCGACCCTCCAGCTTCCATGGCGATAGTCCCTCACGGGCCTGCCCCTAACTCTCCCTGTATAGGGGGCGGTCCACCTGGTCAGCTCGTCCGAGAGGGGTTTGTCATCACGGTCCAGTGGGTCCACTCTCCGTTTTTCACTGTTTGAATCTACATGCTCTATAGGACTGCACTCGGGTGACATCCGAGTGCAGCCAGATTCTTACAGCGTCACACCCCCCAGTTGTTAAGTTAGCAACGTGTTTGTTTAGTTAGTGCCGGACAGGCTAGGATTTATTTTTATGTTTTGTTTTTCTGTGTTGCTTTCACTTTAATAAATCTGACCTGAGGTCAGCCTACTTGGAAACCTGCTGTACGCCTCAGAAATTCAATGCACAAACCACGTGACCTTTGACCCCAGCAAAGGCGATCCCGGAGTGTTTTGTCACAATAAGCTAAGGCTGTATATAAGCTAAGGCCACCGGCATCAGGGGCTTATCTACAGCATTCTGTAATGCTGTAGATAGCCCCCGATGTAACCTGAAAGGTAAGAAAAACAGGTTAGATTATACTTATCCAGGTGCGGTCCCCCTGCAGGTCGGGTCCGATGGGCGTCGCGGTCCGGGTCCGGCGCCTCCTATCTTCATACGATGACATCCTCTTCTTGTCTTCCTGCCACGGCTCCGGCGCAGGCATACTTTGTCTGCCCTGTTGAGGACAGAGCAAAGTACTGCAGTGTGCAGGCGCCGGGCCTCTCTGACCTTTCCTGGTGCCTGCGCACTCCAGTACTTTGCTCTGCCCTCAATAGAGTCCTCTCCTTTCTGCCACCTCTCCACAATGTCTCCCCATGCTGCCATACTGTCCTCCACAATCCGACATATCCATACTGTCCCCTATATGATTCTCCCTCTTTATCCCCATCCACACTTTTCAATTTGTACACTGTACTCCCATACTATGCCCTCAAATTATGACCCCTCACCACCAGCCTACAATAAGCACAAGTACTTTAATGTTTGGCTCCATAAAAAGATTATCTGCACACCGTCTTTGTTGTCTCTGCAGTGACGGCAGTAGAGAGATGAGGTCAACAGGTTGATGCCCTTATCATACCACTGCACCAGTGTACATCAGGGTGGGATGCTGTGAGCTCCACTGCCCCTGTCCCATTGCTCATGTCTTCAAATGTATTTGTTTCTGAAGTATGCAAATACAATTGAATGCAGACAGCAGGAGACTGGCCTCCTAAGAGTAATCAAAACCAGCTGTCACTGTAACAGCTGGTTATGACAACCAACTGAATCCCACTCTTGGGGTGGCTATTTGCCACCTGTGGGGACAAAGCACTGTATCTTAATTAACTAGACAACAATTTTAGCAAGCCAGAAAGAATATACTGTTATCTACTGTATATGTTGGCTTTTGAATTTAAGCATTTCTTTCTTGTTGGTGAAGAAAACAGACTGTTGCTCATGTAAGCCTGTAATGTTGACTTGTATGTTGGCATCTGATGTAACATATTGTGCTCTTATCCTTGATGACTAGTGATGTTTACTGATATGCTAATTATGCATTATGTAGGCCACATAGTTTGCTGACTTTGAAAACAGAGGAGGAAAAACTGTGCAAATAGAACTATGCTACTTGATCTCATCTCCATTCTTACAGGTTATGTAAATACTGAATGAAGGACACTTGTTAAGCATAAAAATAGGTTACATGCCTCTGTACAGAGAGACAGAGACAGCTAGAGATTCTGAACCATGGATATGTTTGGAGAAGTCAGGGTGTGACCCTCCAGTCAACTGGCCTCGTAACTAAATGGATTGTCCTCTTCCTACACTTGTCGTTACCTCCTCTCTGTGGGCATGCCACAGGTGGGGTAGTCGACCCTGGAAGCTCTGAAAAAACAGCTGCCATTATCCCGGCCAGTCAGTGGAAGGGTGAGACTCTGTAATGTGCACCATCTTGGGGTATTTTGCTGGGACTGATCTACATGTTAACTGCCTGTTTTTGGTTCAATAAAGCATTGCCACGCTGTTTTACCCTCACCCTGTGTTGTCTGAGTAGTGTTATGCCCACGTTAAAGGGAGAGTGGGCGTTCTGCGGGACGACCATGGTCCACGCGATTTTGGCAAGTTGACTGGAGCTCCTACCGACCCCCAAGGTCTCCACACCACCCCTTGGGAAACACATCAGGCCACCTCCTGAGGCAAGATGCTCATGTTGCTTCATAGCAGAAGCAGCCCTGTTTGACCCACAACATCATACTATGTATGAACTGCTGCTATTGCAACCATTGCACTGTGCCACAACATATCACTTAATAGTTTAGATTTTAACATTTATGTAATGTGTATTGCATTCATAAATCAAAAGTAAATAAGGATTGTGTTAGTATACTTAACTGTATAATCAGTAAAGTCAGTCAAAGCCACATAAATATACAACATTCATCTACAAGAACAAAGGTTACATCTTTTTTTAATTGTGACCATAATGAAAATGTGTATTTCCAAATTGCTAATCTCAGAGAAAATTGTGATTATGTCAAATTATACATAAAAATGTAGTGTATAAATGTCCCTTTTATACAATGTATGAAACTCTAATAGACAGAAGGATTATCCTAAAAGAAGAAATTTGTTCCAGTCATCAAGCGCTATATAGTTGATTAGTTCTATGAAGTGTCATTTGAAATATGTCACGACCTATGGCATGTCTGGCGCTCGGCTCAATTATTCACCATGCTAGACACGCTTATACTTCCCTCTCAAAATTCATGCTTCTGCAAATAGCAAGATCACCATATTCATCTGTATGTATTAAGATTTATAGCAAGAAGACAATAATGTTGAGCTGTTTGCTAATTTTTATCATTCCAGTGTAATCTGATGTTTTAATATTATAGTACATTATTCATGTGTGCACCAGGGTGGTCTTTGTCTATACTTAAGACATATATTTGTAGTCATTATTTATTTCAGCATATATCAGTCTGGAATCTGTGTATTTTTTGCATAAAACTGTGTGGAAAAGTATTTGCTTATATCCTGTTACAGCATATTTGTCCCTAAGTGGTTCCTGATATTTAAAAAAAAAATTATGGACAAACACACTATGCAATTTGTTTTGCATTTACAAAATAAAGTTAGCCAAAAATCATTATTCCATAAGGAAATATAAGATTTCCCTACAATATTTATAACCAAGCACAGCACTGTGTAATGTACTACTAATGTGTACATACTATATGTTATTTTAACGACCTTCGGCTCGATCTCGAGCCATGGCAATTTGATGGATGAACACTCTGTAGGAAGATCCATCTTGTGCCAGCCTACATAGCTACACCATGGTCTTCTCAGCCATTATTTTGACAGTATCAAGCCATCGGGTTGCTTGTCTTCATCTTGTTGATTCTATGTTTCTGACTATAATGTCCTTCTCCAGTGACTGCTCTACTCATATGATGTAAGAAGAAGGCAAGAAGCAAAAAGAAGGCTAGTTGTAACTTAGTGATCCTTGCTACAAATGACATGTCTGGCTTGATTTGTTCCAAAATTAATTTGTTTGTTTATCTTGCCATCCATGGTATTGATAACATCCTTCTCCCGCATCCAGCACCACATTTCAAAGGTGTTGATTCTTCATCTATCTTGTTACTTTTTCTTCCAGGTTTTCCATTTGAATGTTACCACAGAGACAATCAAACTATGTATAATTTGTGTCTTCTTCACCGCTGAACTGTTCCTCAATTTGAAGACCTTGTCCAGTGACTTCATTGTTGATTTACCCATAGCTATTTTCCTGTTGTGGCCATCTATCCAAGTATGTAAAGTCCTTTACAACTTCCAGTTAGTCGCCGTCCATCTGAAATGAGTCCCGGTCATGCTTGGCAGTAGTCAATGTTTGTCTACTTTGTGTTGACTAGCAATCTTATGTTCCAGGTTTCCAATTTGACACTCTGTAATTCTATCTATGCTTGTTACTATCACTGTTGAATTGTCTGTGTATTTAAGATTGTTGATGATTCATCCAGCAATTTTAATTCCTTCATCTTTTTCAGCAAGTTCAGTCTTCATTAAATTGCATATGAATTGAAGAAAAATGGTGACAAGATTCAGCCTTGTCTGAAACCTCACTCTACTTTGAACCATACCGTGTCGCAGTGTTCCATTCAGACTGTTGCTTCTTAGTTGATGTAAATGTTCCTACTCTGCTCTATATCAATTCCCACATACATATAAAGTATGCATGTATTCCCACATGCATACTATATATCTGACTTTATACATCAGCTATATCTTTCTGTGCTTAAACCATTCTACATTACATAGGTTTATTTAGTACACCAAGCTTATCACAGGTCAAAATAGGAGGTAGAGATACATGATTTGTAGGGACCAAGACAGACAAGGCAATGCAAATGTAAGTAAATCTGTGGTCAACAATATTCATTTTACATTAATTTGTTTAATTGTATTGTTCCTATATTCTCAACATCTTTTGCAGTGCTTTACAGACATTGTCATCACTTTCTCTTGCCAGTGGAGCTCACAATAAAAAGTTTTAGTAGGGCTTTAAAGGGAACCTCTTAGCAGGATTGTGCACAGTAACCTACAGACACCGCCTGGTCAGGGCCATTATACTGATTAAAATCCGTCTTGTGGTTATTGTTTAATCTTTATTTTCAGTTTTGAGTTAATGATATGCTCGTGCTCTGGGGCGGCCTGTGGGGGTCTTCATGTGGGGCTCTGATTAGGTATTCATCAGTATGGGTTCTGACAGGTGTCTGATTTCTCACTTACCTGCCCCCTATTTTACATAATGAATATTATACAGGGTGGGCCATTTATATGGATACACCTGGGTGGGCCATGTATATGGATACACCTAAATAAATTGGGAATGGTTGGTGATATCAACTTCCTGCTTGTGGCACATTAGTATATGGAAGGGGGAAAACTTTTCAAGTTCATGGCGGCCATTTTGAAGTCTGCCATTTTGGATGCAACTTTATAAATGGCCCACCCAAGTGTATTCATATAAATGGCCCACCCTGTATATATGTTATATATATGTTAAAAAAAATTCCCTTCTGCAGGCGGTGGTAGCGACACCTGCGCTGCACCATGATCGCATCCATAATTTGCAGTTAATTATTCTTTTTTATGGTATTCATAAACTCCTAAAAAAAACTGCTGTGTTGAAGGAAACCCATGTAAACACAGGAAAAATATACAAATACCATGTAGGTGTATTGTTGGTCAGATATTAACTCACTCAGGACACCAGCACATGAAGGCAACAGTGCTTACTAACCACTGAGCCAATGTGTTAAAAGGGTAAAAAATATATATTCTGACGTGATTTAGGCATGTTACAAGACATGTATATGACTGAGCTGGTATCTGGTGTGGACAGGAATTAGAGTGTTTTTCTTTGGTTGAATCCTAGTTAAGCTCCACCGAACAGTCAATTACCATCGTTATAAATGTTCTGCCAAATCTCTTTCGTGGAACAATCATCCACATCCCGACATGCGGTAGAGACCTGTACCTGGTCAGGTAGTCAATTTTCTGTGTGGATCTTCTCCAGAGTCAGATGGGAAATCACAAATAAATGACCATCTGTTCATCTTTCTATCATTTACACAGGGCTGAAGGTGTGTTGTGTATACAAAGCTACAGCACTGAAAATGTAAAATTCCTTTATTACTGCACATTTAGCAAGATATCCACATCCTTCTAAGCTGGTAATTATGATACAGATACACTTATTATATGTAAAGTTTATAATGATGATTTATTGAAATGTATTAACCTGTACATTAGAATTGAAATATTTGTAAATCTGTTTCTCATTGAAAGAGGGAAGACTGCGAAGACCCATGTGTCGTAAATAGTGCCTTCCCCCCTACCACCAATCCCGAAAAGACAACACGAACAGGCTCAGATGGGTTGAACATGTCAGTCAAAGTTTATTAATTTGATAAGCAGGGAGGGGCAAATTACATTTCGCAATGGGCTCACAACTGTGGCCCAGTCTGCGACTGACAGGCGGCCAGCCAATGAGCGGCTACGAAGTTTCGCCCCTCCCTCCACTTCCGCTGTGACTTAAAAATAACAGTAATATTATCATCAGCTTTAAGGTTCAAGTATTAAAAACATTTTTTAAATGTCACAAAAACATTAGTAAATATGTAGGGGAGAGAGGGTGGGACAATTGCTTCCAGAGGGTCAGCCAGGGAGAAAGAGCAACAAACTGACCCCGACACCTGGATTTAACCCTTGTGGGTGTGGCCTGACGCCCCTTCCTCTCTCTTCCCGTTGGTCAGCTGGGCATCCCAATTAGTGCATCACCTGGGGGAGTAGCATGAGGGGGGAATAGGCACTGCACGGTGTTTCCTATTAGCTTTTTCCATAAGGGGCTCCGCAGTCTGAGGCACATTCCCTATGCGGTACCGTGCCTGCCATGCCGTACGCAACTAGCAAGCTAAAAGCCCAGTATTCCCAGCTTGATACTCATTTATACTTTAGTTGAGTAAAAGTAGATGATTCAGAGGTCATAAATATGTAAACCTTAAATACACACCATATTGCACAATGCTGTACACTTCTCGCTGTAATGTCGCCAATTTCTGAAATTCTCTAAGCTGCAATTAGTTGCTTGTTGTGAATTCCGCTCTTGGGCTCCCTCCGGTGGTTGTAAGTGGCACTTTTGTGAGTTCTGCTCTTGGGCTCCCTCTTGTGGTTTCAAGTGGTATGGCTGCTCCTTGGAGTTAGCTGTCTTCAGCTGCTTCCACTGATCGTCTTTTCTGCTCAGCTATTTATGCCTGCTCTGTCCTTCAGCCTGTGCCACTTGTAAATGGTTCCTGGTTTGGATTTCCCTGTTATCCTGACCAGTTCAGCAAAGCTAAGTTTTTGCTTGCTCTTTTCTGTTCACAGATTGTGGACTTATCCGTTCTGTGCTTTCTATGTTTGTCCAGCTTATCAGTATGAATTAATTCTGTCTTGCTGGAAGCTCTGGGAAGCAGATTTACCCTCCACACCTTTAGTCAGGTGTGGAGATTTTTAGTAAACTCTGCGTGGATTTTTGTAGTGTTTTATACTGACCGCACAGTATTCCATCCTGTCCTTTCTATCAAGTTAGACAGGCCTCCTGTGCTCATCCTGGTTTCATTCTGTGTATGTCTTTTCCCTCTCCACTCACAGTCATTATTTGTGGGGGGCTTATCTATCCTTTGGGGATTTTCTCTGAGGCAAGATAGTTTTCCTGCTTCTATCTTTAGGGGTAGTTAGCTCTTAGGCGGTGACGAGGTGCCTAGGGAGAGTTAGGAGCATCCCACGGCTACTCCTAGTGTTGTGTTGAGCTTAGGGACTGCGGTCAGTACAGTTACCACTTCCTTCAGAGCTCGATCCATGTTGCTCCTAAACCACCGCATCATAACAGTTGCTATGGCATCACAGCATTTCTTTGTGAACCCACAAAGTACCATTTCCATATGTTCATAATAGAGTTATATTTGATTGACCTTTAATCACAGTCTGTAGATATTATTAAAGCCTTTGTTAAAGCAGGTATGATTATTTTTACGACATGGTAATTTTTATTCAACATAGAGAATAAATGTGACCAGTAGAGTTGAGCGACCTTGACCTTTTTAGAGTCGAGCCGGGTTTTGCGAAACCCGACTATGTCCAAAGTCGGGTCGAGTGAAATCGGCCGATTATGACGTAAAGTCGGGATCGACCGAAACACGAAACCCAATGCAAGTCAATGGGGCAGCATAGTCGGCAGTGAGTGGGGGCCAGGAAAACACCTAGAGTGGCCATTTTAATGTCAAAACCATCCATTCTTCTTAATGAAGCTTGTCAAGAGTAATTTACCTTATAATAATTGGAAGGCATTTGAAATTGGGGGTCATTTGGCTAAAGTTGTGGGGGGTAGGGCTGGTTCAAGTAATTAGTGGGCCCAGGAAATCTGGACCACGTCACGGCAGTGGAGCAGGGAGAGGTAAGTATTTCAACTTTGCAAGTGCTGTGAACCTGAGCAAGCAGGGGGGGCCCACTCGTTGGCATTGGCACTGGCACAGGGCCCCTCAAAGTACAGCGGTGTGTTTGCACGGCGGGGGCGCCTCCCACCGGCAGCAACACTTTTGCGTACTATGAGAGGCCCTGTGCCAGTGACGTCGCCAACTAGTATTCCTCCCCCCACCTGATGAAGGAACCTGCACTTTCATCTGCACCTTCCTCTTTGTCCCCGTGTAAGGTGGTATGGTATGCGGGAAGAGCAACCTGACTTTCAGCAGGGTCACAATGTTGTTGTGTAGCGTGCACGGGGAATGTTGCGTTATGGGTCAATGTACCAGCAGACTCATCTATCACTGGCTGGGCAATGGGCACGATGAAGTGGAAACACAGATATAGGCCCAAAGAAGAAAGTGGGCTAAATGCAGTTCAAAATTGGTAACACAGGAATAACCAGGGGGCATTGCAGTGGAGGACAACTGGAATGAGAGGCTGACACAGAGAGTAGGGCCAAATCAGTAAGTAGTCGAAATGCAGTTCAAAATTGGCAACCGTAGTAAACAGGCGGCACAGCTTTGTTCAGTGGAGGAGAACAGCAAGGAGTGGCAGACACCGATAGTAGGCCCCAAACCAACTAGTACGCCAAATGCAGTTGTTCCATTTAACCACAATTTAATGAGAGCCTGAAGATAGAAGCTCAGGAAAGGCAACCTGGGGAACACCTTGGAGTGTAACACACCATCTCTCTCCACCCCATACCCATTTTGTATGGCCTAATGCAGTGTACTTTTCTACAACTACTAAACGAGAGTCGGAAGACCGAAGCAATGGCAAGGAAACCTGGGGAACACCTTAGAGTGTAACACACCCTCTCTCTACACCCCATACCCAATTTGAAGGCCTAATGCAGTGTAGTTTCCAAGAACTACTAAACGAGAGCCGGAAGATCGAAGCTCAGGAAAGGCAACCTGGGGAACACCTTGGAGTGTAACACACCCTCTCGCTACACCCCATACCCAATTTGAAGGCCTAATGCAGCGTAGTTTCCAACAACTACTAAACGAGAGCCGGAAGATCGAAGCTCAGGAAAGGCAACCTGGGGAACACCTTGGAGTGGAACACACCATCTCTCTACACCCCATACCCAATTTGAAGGCCTAATGCAGAGTAGTTTCCAAGAACTACTAAACGAGAGCCGGAAGATCGAAGCTCAGGAAAGGCAACCTGGGGAACACCTTGGAGTGTAACACAACGTCTCTCTACACGACGGAAGGGCTGATTCTTAGGAAGGAAGGCTGTTGGAAATAAGCATTGCGCGTCCGAGGGTGATTATATTCTTATTAGGTATATACTCACCCTCGGACGCGCCCTGCTTCTTTATTTGGAATGAATGTTTATTTGCAATGTGGTGTTGACTTTCTCTATTATTTTGGTAATTAATGATTTTATTATTTTCATTATTTTGCATCTTCTCGGCAATAATATAAAGAAGACGCGACAGGACAACACTCGGTGGATGCCATATGTGTGTTTTCAATTTAAAAAAACTTTCAGTTAACTACTTGCAGGAGAAAGTAATTGTAGCTGGTGGCCATTTTTAGTACTGTACCAGATTAGAGTTGTGTGTTTGTTTTTAATGTTAAAATGTCTGCATTTGATATCTCACCAGTATTTTCTTTTTTATAAGCAAAATACTTATTTTTATATTTTCTGATGTTGGTTCCAGGGGTACACGGCCAGCAGTGCCCTGGTCAGTGTAGTAGTAGTTGAAAGAATGGACCGCAGACAGGCATCGAAGGCCTAAAATAATAACACATGGCTGTAGGCAATTTTAAATTGGTTCCAGGGGTACACGGACAGCAGTGGTGTGGTCAGTGGAGGCCTAGTGGAAGGAGTGACCGCAGACAGGCATCGAAGGCCTAAAATAATAACACATGGCTGTAGGCAATTTTAAATTGGTTCCAGGGGTACACGGACAGCAGTGGTGTGGTCAGTGGAGGCCTAGTGGAAGGAGTGACCGCAGACAGGCATCGAAGGCCTAAAATAATAACACATGGCTGTAGGCAATTTTAAATTGGTTCCAGGGGTACACGGGCAGCAGTGACCTGGTCAGTGTAGTAGTAGTTGAAAGAATGGACCGCAGACAGGCATCGAAGGCCTAAAATAAAAAAATTGGGCTGGCTGTAGGCAATTTTAAATTGGTTCCAGGGGTACACGGACAGCAGTGGTGTGGTCAGTGGAGGCCTAGTGGAAGGAGTGACCGCAGACAGGCATCGAAGGCCTAAAATAATAACACATGGCTGTAGGCAATTTTAAATTGGTTCCAGGGGTACACGGACAGCAGTGACCTGGTCAGTGTAGTAGTAGTTGAAAGAATGGACCGCAGACAGGCATCGAAGGCCTAAAATAAAAAAATTGGGCTGGCTGTAGGCAATTTTAAATTGGTTCCAGGGGTACACGGGCAGCAGTGACCTGGTCAGTGTAGTAGTAGTTGAAAGAATGGACCGCAGACAGGCTTAGAAGGCCTAACATAACAAACTTGGGCTGGCTGTAGGCACTTTTAAATTGGTTCCAGGGGTACACGGGCAGCAGTGGTCTGGTCAGTGGAAGTCTAGTGGAAGGAGTGACCGCAGACAGGCTTCCAAGGCCTAACATAACAAACTTGGGCTGGCTGTAGGCACTTTTAAATTGGTTCCAGGGGTACACGGGCAGCAGTGGTCTGGTCAGTGGAAGTCTAGTGGAAGGAGTGACCGCAGACAGGCTTCCAAGGCCTAACATAACAAACTTGGGCTGGCTGTAGGCACTTTTAAATTGGTTCCAGGGGTACACGGGCAGCAGTGGTCTGGTCAGTGGAAGTCTAGTGGAAGGAGTGACCGCAGACAGGCTTCCAAGGCCTAACATAACAAACTTGGGCTGGCTGTAGGCACTTTTAAATTGGTTCCAGGGGTACACGGGCAGCAGTGGTCTGGTCAGTGGAAGTCTAGTGGAAGGAGTGACCGCAGACAGGCTTCCAAGGCCTAACATAACAAACTTGGGCTGGCTGTAGGCACTTTTAAATTGGTTCCAGGGGTACACGGGCAGCAGTGGTCTGGTCAGTGGAAGTCTAGTGGAAGGAGTGACCGCAGACAGGCTTCGAAGGCCTAACATAACAAAATTGGGCTGGCTGTAGGCACTTTAAATTGGTTCCAGGGGTACATGGGCAGCAGTGTATGGTCAGTGGAAGTCTAGTGGAAGGAGTGACGGCAGACAGTCTTCGAAGGCCTAACATAACAAAATTGGGCTGACTGTAGGCACTTTTAAATTGGTTCCAGGGTAACACGGCCAGCAGTGGCCTGGTCAGTGTAGTAGTTGTAGAAAGAAGGGACCGCAGACAGGCTTCGAAGGCCTAACATAACAAAAATGTCAAAACAATGGTATTGTCAGTGCCAGGCATTGAAGGATGTCAGCGGCTAGACTACACATTGGTGAAGCTGTGAGAGATAATTTTGCTAGTGGTAGAGCACTGTTTGAGCTGGGGGGGGGAACTGTCTTGTGGCCGGCGGTACAGGCACAGGGCCCCTCATATTACAACGGTGTGTCTGACGTTGGGTGCGCACCACCACCGCCAGAGACACTTTATTGTACTATGAGGGACCCAGTGGCAGTGCCGTCGACCAAAAGCGGCCACACCCACCTCTTCAGACAAACAGCACTCTCAAGGGTCCAAGCGCAAAGTGGCGATAGCACGGCCCCGTGTGGGGAGTTTGGCCATTTCGTGAGGTGGAAACATGTCGTATGCTGGACAATCAGGTGAAGAAAATTACGAGATTGGAAAAGTCATTCAGAATAGTCCACAGGCAAGACCTTTTCATAGGAAAGCTAGGTGTCAGCCGGGCAGGGTGGGGCAAAAGATTTTGAAATCCAGTTGTGGTTCATTTTAATGAAGGTTAGATCATCTACATTTTGGGTAGCCAGACGAGTCCTTTTTTCTGTTAGTATTGAACCTGCAGCACTGAATACTCTTTCTGATAGGACACTAGCTGCCGGGCAAGCAAGCTCCTGCAATGCATATTCTGCCAATTCTGGCCAGGTGTCTAATTTGGATGCCCAGTAATCAAATGGGAATGACGGTTGAGGGAGAACGTCGATAAGGGATGAAAAATAGTTTGTAACCATACTGGACAAATGTTGTCTCCTGTCACTTTGAATTGATGCTGCAGTACCTGTCCTGTCTGCGGTCATAGAAAAATCACTCCACAACCTGGTCAGAAAACCCCTCTGTCCAACGCCACTTCTGATTTCTGCCCCTCTAACACCTCTGGTCTGCTGGCCCCTGGAGCTCGTGTGAGAACGATCACGGGCGCTGTGTGCAGGGAATGCCAGAAGCAAACGGTCAACAAGAGTTGATTGTTTTGTTGCTAATATTAGTTCCAAGTTCTCATGTGGCATAATATTTTGCAATTTGCCTTTATAGCGAGGATCAAGGAGGCAGGCCAACCAGTAATCGTCATCGTTCATCATTTTTGTAATGCGTGTGTCCCTTTTGAGGATACGCAAGGCATAATCCGCCATGTGGGCCAAAGTTCCCGTTGTCAAATCTGCGGTTGTGCTTGGTTGAGGGGCAGTTGCAGGCAAATCTACGTCACTTGTGTCCCTCAAAAAACCAGAACCCGGCCTTGCCACGCCACCAATTTCCCGTGCCCCCGGGAAAGCTTCCTCATTAAAAATATACTCATCCCCATCATCCTCCTCATCCTCCACCTCCTCTTCGCCCGGTACCTCGTCATGTACACTGCCCTGACCAGACAATCGCTGACTGTCATCAAGGCTTTCCTCTTCCTCTGGTGCAGACGCCTGATCCTTTATGTGCGTCAAACTTTGCATCAGCAGACGCATTAGGGGGATGCTCATGCTTATTATGGCGTTGTCTGCACTAACCAGCCGTGTGCATTCCTCAAAACACTGAAGGACTTGACACATGTCTTGAATCTTCGACCACTGCACACCTGACAACTCCATGTCTGCCATCCTACTGCCTGCCCGTGTATGTGTATCCTCCCACAAAAACATAACAGCCCGCCTCTGTTCGCACAGTCTCTGAAGCATGTGCAGTGTTGAGTTCCACCTTGTTGCAACGTCTATGATTAGGCGATGCTGGGGAAGGTTCAAAGAACGCTGATAGGTCTGCATACGGCTGGAGTGTACAGGCGAACGGCGGATATGTGCGCAAAGTCCACGCACTTTGAGGAGCAGGTCGGATAACCCCGGATAACTTTTCAGGAAGCACTGCACCACCAGGTTTAAGGTGTGAGCCAGGCAAGGAATGTGTTTCAGTTGGGAAAGGGAGATGGCAGCCATGAAATTCCTTCCGTTATCACTCACTACCTTGCCTGCCTCAAGATCTACAGTGCCCAGCCACGACTGCGTTTCTTGCTGCAAGAACTCGGACAGAACTTCCGCGGTGTGTCTATTGTCGCCCAAACACTTCATAGCCAATACAGCCTGCTGACGTATGCCAGTAGCTGCCCCATAATGGGAGACCTGGTGTGCAACAGTGGCAGGTGCGGATGGAGTGTTTGTGCGACTGCGGTCTGTGGACGAGCTCTTGCTTCTGCAGGAGGACGAGGAGGAGGAGGAGGAGGGGGTGCGAACGGCTACAGACAACTGTTTACTAGACCGTGGGCTAGGCAGAACTGTCCCAAACTTGCTGTCCCCTGTGGACCCTGAATCCACCACATTTACCCAGTGTGCCGTGATGGACACGTAACGTCCCTGGCCATGCCTACTGGTCCATGCATCTGTTGTCAGGTGCACCTTTGTGCTCACAGATTGCCTGAGTGCATGGACGATGCGCTCTTTAACATGCTGGTGGAGGGCTGGGATGGCTTTTCTGGAAAAAAAGTGTCGACTGGGTAGCTAAGCGAGGCTAAGTATTTCCTTTTTCTAACCATAGTCTCATGTAGGGTGAGCTGGACTGGAGAGCTGGAGATCGTGGAACTAGCGGGGGTGCCGGTGGACATGGCAGACTGAGAGACGGTGGGAGATGGTATTGTTGCCGCCGGTGCCCTAGATGCAGTGTTTCCTACTACGAAACTGGTGATTCCCTGACCCTGACTGCTTTGGCCTGGCAAAGATACCTGCACAGATACAGCAGGTGGTGCGCTAAATGGTGGTCCTACACTGCCGGAAGGGATGTTGCGTTGATGACTAGCTTCATTGGCCGAGGGTGCAACAACCTTAAGGGACGTTTGGTAGTTAGTCCAAGCTTTCAAATGCATGGTGGTTAAATGTCTATGCATGCAACTAGTATTGAGACTTTTCAGATTCTGACCTCTGCTTAAGGAAGTAGAACATTTTTGACAGATGACTTTGCGCTGATCAATTGGATGTTGTTTAAAAAAATGCCAGACTGCACTCTTTCTAGCATCGGATACCTTTTCAGGCATTGCAGACTGAGCTTTAACCGGATGGCCACGCTGTCCTCCACCAGGTTTTGGCTTTGCCACGCGTTTTGGGCAAGATACGGGCCCGGCAGATGGAACCTGTGGCGATGTTGATGCCTGCTGCGGCCCCTCCTCCTCCTCTGCTTCAGAACTGCTGCCGCCTGCACCCTGTTCCCCCAATGGCTGCCAATCGGGGTCAAGAACTGGGTCATCTAATAACTCTTCTTGTACCTCCTGCGCAACTTCGTCTGTGTCACCGTGTCGTTCGGTGGTATAGCGTTCGTGATGGGGCAACATAGTCTCATCAGGGTCTGATTCTTGATCAGCACCCTGCGAGGGCAATGTTGTGGTCTGAGTCAAAGGACCAGCATAGTAGTCTGGCTGTGGCTGTGCGTCAGTGCACTCCATGTCAGATTCAATTTGTAATGGGCATGGACTGTTAACTGCTTCACTTTCTAAGCCAGGGACGGTATGTGTAAAGAGCTCCATGGAGTAACCCGTTGTGTCGCCTGCTGCATTCTTCTCTGTTGTTGTTTTTGCTGAAGAGGACAAGGAAGTGACTTGTCCCTGACCGTGAACATCCACTAACGACGCGCTGCTTTTACTTTTACCAGTTTCACGAGATGAGGCAAAAGAGCTAGAGGCTGAGTCAGCAAGATAAGCCAAAACTTGCTCTTGCTGCTCCGGCTTTAAAAGCGGTTTTCCTAATCCCAGAAAAGGGAGCGTTCGAGGCCTTGTGTAGCCGGACGACGAACCTGGCTCCACAGCTCCAGACTTAGGTGCAATATTTTTTCCCCCACGACCACCTGATGCTCCACCACTACCACTACCCTCATTACCAGCTGACAATGAACGCCCCCGGCCACGACCTCTTCCACTAGACTTCCTCATTGTTTTAAAAACGTAACCAAACTAACGTTATTTGTTGCAGTCACACAACTTACACGGTGAGCTATAACTTCAGTATGATTTAGCTACCCCTTTACAGGTTGGTGAGACCACAGCGAAAATCAGGCCCAATGTTACACACTCTTTTTTTGGTGGCTGCAAATTAGAGAGATGCCCCACACGCAGGACTGTCACTGAAGCACAAATGTTAATATTAATGTCACACTATTATTTTTTTTTTATTTTTATTTTTTTCAGGAACACTTTAGAAACCCCCCAAAAAAAAAAAAATAGATTTTTGCAGGGAGAATTTAGAAAACAAATGTAACAAACTATATGCTTTCTATGGGCCACTGAGTGAGAGATGACGCACACAGGAATCAGGAGTGGCACACAAGCCCAGAGGCCAATATTTTTCTACCAATGATTGATGGAGTTATTTTCTCTGGTAGATTTTGGAACCCAAATCAAGGAAAAAAAATGTAGGCTTTCTATGGACCACAATTGGAGAGAGAGAGAGAGAGAGATGGCACACCCAGGAGTCAAGACTGGCACACAAGCAGAAAGGCCAATATTAATCTCCCACTGTTTTTTTTGGTTGTTTTTTTTTTTTTTTTTTTCAGGGAGACTTTAGAAAAAAAAATAATAAAAAAAATATGATTTTATCAGGAAGAATTTAGAAACCAAATAAAATAAAATGATTTTTTCAGGGAGAATTTATAAAACAAATAAAACCAAAAATAGGCGTTCTATGGCCCACTGACTGAGAGATGACGCACCCAGGAGTCAAGACTGGCACACAAGCAGAAAGGCCAATATTAATCTCCCACTGTTTTTTTTGGTTGTTTTTTTTTTTTTTTTTTCAGGGAGACTTTAGAAAAAAAAATAATAAAAAAAATATGATTTTATCAGGAAGAATTTAGAAACCAAATAAAATAAAATGATTTTTTCAGGGAGAATTTATAAAACAAATAAAACCAAAAATAGGCGTTCTATGGCCCACTGACTGAGAGATGACGCACCCAGGAGTCAAGACTGGCACACAAGCAGAAAGGCCAATATTAATCTCCCACTGTTTTTTTTTTTTTTTTTCAGGGAGACTTTAGAAAAAAAAATAATAAAAAAAATATGATTTTATCAGGAAGAATTTAGAAACCAAATAAAATAAAATGATTTTTTCAGGGAGAATTTAGAAAACAAATAAAACCAAAAATAGGCGTTCTATGGCCCACTGACTGAGAGATGACGCACACAGGAGTCAGGAGTGGCACACAAACCCAGAGGCCAATATTTTTCTACCAATGATTGATGTAGTTATTTTCTCTGGTAGATTTTAGAACCCAAATCAAGGAAAAAAAATATAGGCTTTCTATGGACCACAATTGGAGAGAGAGAGAGAGAGAGAGAGAGAGAGAGAGAGAGAGATGGCACACCCAGGAGTCAAGACTGGCACACAAGCAGAAAGGCCAATATTAATCTCCCACTGTTTTTTTGGTTGTTTTTTTTTTTTTTTTTTCAGGGAGACTTTAGAAATAAAAATAATAAAAAAAATATGATTTTATCAGGAAGAATTTAGAAACCAAATAAAATAAAATGATTTTTTCAGGGAGAATTTAGAAAACAAATAAAACCAAAAATATGCGTTCTATGGCCCACTGACTGAGAGAGAGAGAGAGATGGAACGCTTAGTACTGGCACACAAGCCCAAAGGGCAATATTAATCTCCCTTTTTTTTTCCAGGGAGAATTTCTGAAACCCAAAAAAAAAATAAAATAGGCTTTCTATGGCCCACTATTTGTGAGAGAGATGGGACGCTCAGGACTGGCACAGATGGCACGCTCAGGACTGGCACAGAAGCCCAGAGGCCAATATTAATCTCCCTTTTTTTCTGGGAGAATTTATAAAACCAAAAAAATATTTAAATAGGCTTTCTATGGCCCACTATTTGTGAGAGAGATGGCACGCTCAGGACTGGCACAGATGGCACGCTCACAACTGGCACACAAGCCCAGAGGCCAATATTAATCTCCCTTTTTTCAGGGAAAATTGATAAAACAAAAAAAAAAATTAAATAGGCTTTCTATGGCCCACTATTTGTGAGAGAGATGGCACGCTCAGGGCTGGCTGGCACAGATGGCACGCTCAGGACTGGCACACAAGCCCAGAGGCCAATATTAATCTCCCTTTTTTTCTGGGAGAATTTATAAAACCAAAAAAATATTTAAATAGGCTTTCTATGGCCCACTATTTGTGAGAGAGATGGCACGCTCAGGACTGGCACAGATGGCACGCTCACAACTGGCACACAAGCCCAGAGGCCAATATTAATCTCCCTTTTTTCAGGGAAAATTGATAAAACAAAAAAAAAAATTAAATAGGCTTTCTATGGCCCACTATTTGTGAGAGAGATGGCACGCTCAGGGCTGGCTGGCACAGATGGCACGCTCAGGACTGGCACACAAGCCCAGAGGCCAATATTAATCTCCCTTTTTTTCTGGGAGAATTTATAAAACCAAAAAAATATTTAAATAGGCTTTCTATGGCCCACTATTTGTGAGAGAGATGGCACGCTCAGGACTGGCACAGATGGCACGCTCACAACTGGCACACAAGCCCAGAGGCCAATATTAATCTCCCTTTTTTCAGGGAAAATTGATAAAACAAAAAAAAAAATTAAATAGGCTTTCTATGGCCCACTATTTGTGAGAGAGATGGCACGCTCAGGGCTGGCTGGCACAGATGGCACGCTCAGGACTGGCACACAAGCCCAGAGGCCAATATTAATCTCCCTTTTTTTCTGGGAGAATTTATAAAACCAAAAAAATATTTAAATAGGCTTTCTATGGCCCACTATTTGTGAGAGAGATGGCACGCTCAGGACTGGCACAGATGGCACGCTCACAACTGGCACACAAGCCCAGAGGCCAATATTAATCTCCCTTTTTTCAGGGAAAATTTATAAAACAAAAAAAAAAATTAAATAGGCTTTCTATGGCCCACTATTTGTGAGAGAGATGGCACGCTCAGGGCTGGCACAGATGGCACGCTCAGGACTGGCACACAAGCCCAGAGGCCAATATTAATCTCCCTTTTTTTCAGGGAGAATTTATAAAACCAAAAAAAAAAATAAATAGGCTTTCTATGGCCCACTATTTGTGAGAGAGATGGCACACTCAGGACTGGCACACAAGCCCAAAGGCCAATATTAATCTCCCACTGTATTTTTATCAGGGAGAATTTATACACCCCACAAAAAAAAATACAGAAAAATGAAAAGGCTTTCTATGGCCCACTATGTGAGAGAGATGGCACACACAGGGATGGCACTCTAGCAGAAATGCCAAATTGCCAATCTTAATCTCCCACCAAAAAAAAAAAAAAAAAAAAAACAGGGAATGTCCTACAATTACTATCTCCCTGCCTGCAGTAATCTCAGCCAGGTATGGCAGGCAGCTACTATCTCCCTGCCTGCAGTAATCTCAGCCAGGTATGGCAGGCAGCAATAAGGAGTGGACTGATGCACAAATGAAATAAAAAGTGTGGACAAACAAAAAAGATAGCTGTGCAGAAAGGAAGGAACAAGAGGATTTGTGCTTTGAAAAAAGCAGTTGGTTTGCACAGCGGCGTACACACAGCAATGCAGCTATCAGGGAGCCTTCTAGGGCAGCCCAATGAGCTACAGCGCTGAGGGGAAAAAAAAAAAAAAAAAAACTTCCACTGTCCCTGCACACCGAGGGTGGTGTTGGACAGTGCAAATCGCTGCAGCACAAGCGGTTTTGTGGTTAATGGACCCTGCCTAACGCTATCCCTGCTTCTGACAAAGCGGCAGCAACCTCTCCCTAAGCTCAGATCAGCAGCAGTAAGATGGCGGTCGGCGGGAACGCCTCTTTATAGCCCCTGTGACGTCGCAGACAGCAAGCCAATCACTGCAATGCCCTTCTCTAAGATGGTGGGGACCAGGACCTATGTCATCACGCTGCCCACACTCTGCGTTTACCTTCATTGGCTGAGAAATGGCGCTTTTCGCGTCATTGAAACGCGACTTTGGCGCGAAAGTCGCGTACCGCATGGCCGACCCCGCACAGGGGTCGGATCGGGTTTCATGAAACCCCGACTTAGCCAAAAGTCGGCGACTTTTGAAAATGTTCGACCCGTTTCGCTCAACCCTAGTGACCAGGCTATCAGTCATTCATACAAACAGTCTACATAATCCCCATCCTGCATAATTTAGTAGCAGATAAATCTTTTACAGGTCACATCCTGTGCACATTTCACGTCACTTACGATTCACCTACAAAGATGATTCAATGTCAACACTGTAGTCAAAAAATGACAAATAATAGCCATGACAAATTAAGGATTGCTGACAAATGAAAAGAAAATGTTAAAAGAAATTTACATAGTAGGTTATTAAAGACCCTAATGAAGTTACATGTTGTTGGCATGTGGCTTGGGGTCTGTAGCTTCACCCTCCCCCTAACCTGGGTAATATCAAAAGGCCACAATTTATAATTTTTAATATTATTCATATATTTTTGGTTCCTTTTGTCTTAATACAGTTGTTACTTTTATATTTTTCTATGATCTTTTGCAAATATTATCTTGCATATAGTTGTCTTATCTTGGATGGAGTCATCTTATATTTCCAGACTCATCTTCAACTGTGGAGATTGTGTTTCCTGCAAAAACAAATCTCTGATGTGTTTGCTTCTTGAGGCCACTTGTACATGCTGAGTATTTGGTGAGTTTTTTCCTCACTGTTTGCAAGCCAAAGCCAGGAGTGGGTGATAAATACATAAGTGGTGACATGTTTCTATTATACTTTTCTTCTGATTGTTCCATCATTAAGATTTTGAGGCTGTTGCCTGGCAACTTAGAGCTTCAACTCCCTCCATAGGTTTTCTATGGGATTAAGGCCTGAAGACTGGCTAGCTCACTCCATGACCTTAATGTGCCTCTTTTTAAGCCACTCCTTTGTTGCTTTTGGCTGTATGTTGTCATCTTGTTGGATGACCCAGCCATGACCTATTTTTAATATTCTGGTGGAGGGAAGGAGGTTGTCACTCAGGATTTTACGGTACATGGCTCCATCCATTCTCCCATTAATGTGGTGAAATAGTCCTGTGTGCTTAGCAGAGAAACACCCCAAAAACATGTTTCCTCCTCCATGCTTGACAGTGGGGATAGTGTTTTTTGGGTCATCATAGGCACCTTCTCCCAAACACTCACAGAATCATCCAGGTGTTCGTTGGCAAACTTCAGACGGGCCTGCACATGTTCCTTGTTGAGCAGGGGGACCTTGCGAGCACTGCAGGATTTCAAACCTTTACAGCATAATGTGTTAACAATGGTTTTCTTGTTGACTATGGTCCCAGCTGCCTTGAGATTATTATCAAGTTCCCCCTGTATAGTTATAGGCTGATCTTTCACCTTCCTCATGATCAAGAATACCTCACGAGGTGAGATTTTGCATGGTGCCCCAGATCAATGTCGATTGACAGTCATTTTCTTACTATTGCACCAACAGATATCTCTTTCTCACCCAACATCTTACTTATCGTTTTGTAGTCCATTCCAGCTTTGTGCTGGTCTATGATCTTGTCCCTGACATCCTTAGAAAGCTCTTTAGTCTTGCCCATGTTGTAGAGGTTAGAGTTTGACTGATTGATTGAGTCTGTGGACAGAATTCTTTTATAAAGGTGACTATGTAAGACAGCTGTCTTTAATGCAGGTAGCAAGTTGATTAGAAGCGTCTCACTGGACTGTAGGAGCCAGAACTCTTAATGGTTGGTAGGGGATAAAATACTTATTTCTCACTGCAAAATGCAAATTAATTTATGTAATTTATACAATGTGATTTTCTGGGTTTTATTTTTGATATTCTTTCTCTCAATGTTAAAATTAACCTACCTTTAAAATTATAGACCGTTCATGTCTTTGTCAGTGGTCAAACTTACAAAATCAGCAAGGGATCAAATAAATACTTCCTTCACTGTTTATAAGTCTAGGGTTTTTTTTTACCACCTGGGCGTTTTTGCTTCAAGAAGATTCTCATAGTGAAGAGTTAGGCTACATTCCCACAATGAGTTTTTCACACTCCGTATTTTCTAAAAAATGCAACTAACGTACTTTACTTAATTGGTGCCGAAATGCTGCAGAAAATTTACAACATCAAATACTCACTAAAAGCTCATCATGGGAACGTAGTCTTACTATGCCCACTTGGCTAAAAAGACAAGATTTACATGTGGATGAGATGAAAGGCGAGGCACAGGATCAAAAGAAAATTAAAGCCAATTTCAAGAGTAAAGCAGCATTTATACCAAGTAAAAAATTACATATTTATGACATGTGACAGTCCTTTTAAAGGGACTCTAGACCTAAAAAGTGATACATTTTATGTGAAGGGAATGTAATCTAATATTGTCTTTAAAGGTCCTCAGCTCAGGACCTCAAGTCAATGATCCGTGTTTCAAAAAAAATCGTTACGACTACCTGTCCAAATAAAAAGAAAAAGTTATGGCACCTACTCTTTCAAAACCTTCTTTATTGAAAACAAGGTCAAGGTATGTCTTTGGTGAGTACCAGAGCTTTCTCCTCCATGCTGCCATATCTTGGGGAACATTTGACTTTACTTTTGTGTGACTTAAGAATAACATTTGGGATAAGGCAATGCCAGTCATTATCCATTTGTCACATTTATTCACACTTTCACAATTAATGTATAGATTATGTCTACATACTTAAAAGTTGGGTAATCTTGTAAGTAAATTACATGACTTAGCTTCAACTGAACCTGAGTTACAGATTTTATTCTAGTCTGTAGACCTCAGGGCTGAATTCTCCCAGCATCTCTTGCTTTTAGACTGACCACATGGTATAACCTTTGGGTTATTATTACTCATACTCATAGTCCAAATTCTAGGATGTCTAGAATTATTTACATACAGAGTAGGACAGTAACAGGATGGGAAGAACACGCATGGAAGAACGCATCTGTATGCATCTATCGCACAACCCTAATGAGCAGAACATGAATTCATACTGATGTGTGCTGCTTCCTGCATGACACAAGTAAACTAATTGATTTATTTATTATGCACAGCAGTTGAATTTGCTTCCAAGGCAGAACTGAAGTGAACAGAATGTATTCTCATGTGCTGAATGGTAGCAGTTTTCCACAACTTACTGCTATCTTTCAGGTGAATACAAGTAATTTTATAGCATTTCACTTACGAATCTATGCCAAACATATGAGAAAAAAGTTTTAAATAACAGCAAAACACACACTGTGGCATACTACGAGGGCCATGTGGCACATTGCCCTCCACCCTAATACTTGGGGGCTGCTTCATTAAGACTGGCATTGCGCATGCTAGTCTCAATGAATGATGTGCCCAAGGCCGCGTTCACATGTTCAGTATTTTGTCAGCATTTTACCTCAGCATTTGTAAGCCAAAACTAGGAGTGGGTGAAACATACAGAAGTGGTGATGTGTTTCTATTATACTTTTCCTCTGATTGTTCCACTCCTGGTTTTGGCTTACAAATGCTGAGTTAAAATATTGACCAAATACAAAACATGTGATTGTGGCCTAATTCATTAAATGGTGCATGCTCCTTCGTGAATTAGGCAGATTCTTTATCTGGTGGACTGGAGTAAAGAGAATGGAGTACATGACTGGAGTGTCGTAACTTTTCATTAATTTGATGGGTGGGCATTGTTACATCCTGTCCTGCCCATTTATTGGCCATGCAACACCCATATTCACTTACTGGCCTACACTGGTGTGGCTTAAATACCTTAATGAATCAGCCACTTAGTCCTCTAGGTTTGGCTCATTCCAAATTCAGGCTTTACAATTGCTTATTAGTCAACATTTGAATGCCAAACCTCAGGACATTTTATCCCCATCCTAATCTTGCATGACAATGCCCCAAACTACTCTTTTCTTTATTTTTTTTGCAAAAAACATCACTTTTGTTGCTTACTTTATGGAAATATCCTGACAAAATTCAGACTGTTGGCAATTATGAATTTAATGGATAAGTTTTAAGAATGGCACTGAAGAATTGCACAAGTTTGAAGCATGTCCCTATAAAGATGTGCACTTTGCATATAATTGTAAATAATTGTGTGCCATGATGTACATTTTGTTTGTACATTCTTGTAATGATAATCGGGGTTTATTACGAATACAGTTTAAGCAGAGGTTAACTAATGTACACTGGCCATGCTTGCACTAAAAAAACCCTTTTTCTCACTAATTACTGGTCAATAGAACTGCAACAAAAATGTATTAGAAAGATACATTGGGGGTATTTTCCAATTTATACGATCAAATGTAGTGTAGACCTGTTCCTTATGTGTACGATCTACAAGGTTGGTACACTATGCTGGTTTAAGGTGAATTTAAAGTGATAAACCTTCTGCAGAATCCGGCGGTTCTTTTGATACATTATTGAATTACTTTTTTAAAAGAATATCTTCCCCTAAACCTGAAGTTGTCTAAATATTCCATGTAGTTTAAAATGCTGTAATTTTTAAGTAATGTGACCCCGATTCATCATTTGCAGGGCTTTTTTTAAGTTGCTTTTTTTTGTCCTTTGGTATTCGTTGATGTTTTTTTGTGCCAAATTCTTCAAAATGACATACACATTTCCTTTATTTTGTGCAAAGTAAAAAATAGTCTATTTTTGTTTGTTTTTTTCAATGATTTTGTGACTTTTTAGCACAAAAAGTAGTTAAAATAATTGACATACATACTATCCCTCAGGTAGGTACTGGACTACAATTATTTTAAATTTTGTGATTTTTCGAAATATCACAAATGACAAGTCAGATGAAAACATCTGGAAAGCCCAAACCATGCCTACATAAAAATACATATGAACACATAAAATAGACGTAAAAAAGGCACAAATTGGAAGAATACATCACAAACAAACTAAGAAGGCACCAAACACTAAAAACAGATGCAAATGCGATAAAGAATTGGGCCCTATGTGTTTCTGAAAATACTATTATTACATTAACTACAGGGATTGTCATTCAGCTAGCCTGGAGTCCTAAGTGAATAATGTGCCTGTCTTTAAAGAAGTAAAAGAGTAAAGTCTGTGTAACAACATGACAACCCAATATAAACATGTAATGACGGCCAATTTGGTCATCACCCAACTTTCTTAAGAGCAGATATAAATAAAAATGGCTAATTAGAAGTTGGTAACACACTGTCAGATGAGGACAATTCATCATATTGATGGTGATTAGTTGTACAATATGTTGGTGATTTGTACAATATGTGCTTTTTTACTGCAATGCAAATTTAAGGAACTGTTTTTTACAAGACACGTAGCTGGTAATGACAGAACAGTAATGCTTCTTTCCGGAACCTTTTAACAGTTTTTAGAAATACAACACAGTTTTCAGCTCCCATACATATTTAATATATTTTCACACTTGCAACTGAAAGCGAAGCGGCATAAGACAAAGTGCTCTGCTTCCACAATGATTCATGATCTACCCAAGATGTCCTGGATGCTAAACTCAACAAGCTACACAATGCTTGCACACAAATTAACTAATATATGCAAGGTTGTAACACTGAAAATTAATTTATAAATTAATTTAATATTTACTCTCACAGCTATAATCGGCACGTGCACAAATCCTACAGTACTGGATGTCTGATTAGGATGGATCTGAGGTCTGCATGGTCCAAAGGTTGGACATTTGAAAGACAATTCCTGTCGTACCAAGCTCTACCCAATGTTAAGGTGGGCACTAGATTTCTAAACTGCTTTCCAAAAATGAACATTGGTGTTGAACTTAAAAGGGTTGTGCACAATTAGAAAAAGATGCATCTTTCATCCAAAAAAGATCCACACCAATATACAGGTCATGTGTGTTATTGTAATTCAGGGACATTCAATTCAATGAAGCTGAGCTGTAATACCAGGCACAACCTGAGAGCTGGTGTGGCACTCTTTCTGGATGAAAGCAGCCATGTTTTTATAATTGTGGATATACCACTCAAAATTGACCATAGAATTGACTTTCAATGTGTATTACAGTACTGATCGCCTGGAGGTCATGTTAAAGTGCTCCAAAAGGATCAGTATTGATCTGCTAATGAAAAATGAGGGGTGGACCTTATACTACATTGGCTATCGATTATATCTATAATTTGACAATAATAACTCTAGCCATAATACGTCCAAGAAGGAGCACCCTTACCGCCTCTACTGCACCGAAATGATCGGATCCAACCAAAATGAAATCCTTTGAATCATTCATAAAATTCATCATCATCTATTTTTGTATTTTTTGCATTGTCAGTGTATTGTTGCTGTTACACTTCATGTTCATTTACCATTAAGTATAAAGAGCAACTTAGTTATAGATTTCTTCTAAAGATTGCAAGAACCTTCAAAAATGTTTCCAAGATCTCAATTAATCGGTATATTGGGGGAACAACATTTAGTTATTGTGAAAAAATGATACGCTGATGAAAAATTACCTAATGTTATGTTTTCTAAGAAAGCTTCTTCTTATTTCTCTGGCTAGTTTTACCCCTTGCTCAATGCCCTCATATCACATGTAAAGTAATTCTTGCACCAGGAGTTCCCTGTAAGACATCTGCCTGTGTATCTTGTGCAGAATAATTGTCTTTCTTGTCCCAGGAGGTACCATGACATTCTTCATTTAATTAGTTAAAAAACACAAGGCGACATAAAACATACAGAGCAGAAGAAGACACAGCGAAATGTTCGGTTTAGGAAATAAGATCTATTACCAGGCGCATGGTGAAATTCCTGGAGAATCCTCAGGGGCACAAGCACTGGCTGCTGTTGCTGATGTGGTTGCTATTCTGCTCGATCTCTGGGCTTGATGTGACTGCTGCTGCTTGGTACCTGATGGCTCTGCCAGCACAGTCAACGCTTCCAAGATCCCATAGACAGACAAGACACTCCTGACTCTTGGCTCACTCAGCACTGAGTGCTGTGGTGCTGAGGAGAGAGGGAACCTGGATATCACTGCTCCTGCCACTGGCTCTGCAGCTCTGAGCGCATGTTAACTCCATCACTGCTGGACCTACAATGCCGTGCATCACCATGGATGCAGACTTAAGTCAAAACTATCGCAGTGCCTTTATTTCATCATTTACGTGAAACCCTAGCTTCCATTAACCGCATACTGTACAGATAAACAAATATCGTTACTGCATGTATATTAAGTCACTGGTATTATGTTACCTTTTCTCAGGTTGTATGCATTTCCACCTAAATTTACATATTAATACACTGCAGACATGAAATTCGCCCTTTAACGATTGATATTTTTTTCTTACAAACTAGAAAAATAATTGGTCTTTATATGCCATTGGATATATCATGCAGATGTTCTCCACTAACGAGGCTCCGAGAAATACTTGTGGATTGCCAAAATCTTGGTATTTTACTGGTATATCTGTAATCAGATGCTGGGTTCACACGAGAGTATAACAAATAGTTCAGAGCTTCGTCCATAAAAAAATCAGACGATTTTTTTTTCTCACTTGTCATCCGTATCCAATCCGTTTTTTTTTTGTTTGTTTTTTTGCAGCAGCTATTAATCATTTACAGACTATTTACAGTTTCTTATGTTACAGAATCGCAATGTCTCCGTAACAATGAAATGCTATAATGGCATCCGATTTTTTTTTCACACACTCACAGAATGGAATGGGTGAGTTTGATCCGATTTACCGAAGAAATTAGTGCATGCTGAATTTTTTTTTTCACACAAATTTGGTAAGCGAAAAATATTGGTCTTCTGCACTTCCCCATTGAATAACATTTGGACAAGCGTAATCCATTTTTCCCACAGAGAGAACTCGGACAGATAATACGGTTGTGTGTACCAGACCCAAAAGTGTGAAAGCTGCTTGTACAGGGTAGTCATTGCGTTTAATACAATGCTGTCACTTTTTCCTGACTGCTTGTTATGGCAGAACTTTGTCAGCTAGTGTCAACTCGACTGCAGCGGCACATGTGAGGATTCCAGGAGAGGTTTATTCTCAGGCTGAATTCTTGTGTTATGCACAATAGTAGTAGCTGCAGCAGCTCCAGCGGGTGATGATAAGACAATACTGAACCTGAGATATACACGGATGAAAGTCAGATGAAGATGGCTGACAAACACTGACTGGAGAAGAAGGGAGGGGTTACAGCAGAGCTGGGCTACAGGGAGAGAGATGGGACAAATTCTAAAAACAAAACTGATTCCATAGCAGTGTAACAGCAACAATACACTGACAATACCATACTGTATGATTCCTAAGTTATGGCACATAACAATATGGCCAACATATAGCCACATGTACTGAACAGTGTTGGCTTGACTGCTGTGATCATCCCCAATCCTTAGGAGATGATCATAATCCTTAGGGTATGTGCACGCATTAACCCCTTCATGACCTTGGGATTTTCCGTTTTTCCGTGTTCGTTTTTCGCTCCCCTCCTTCCCAGAGCATAACTTTTTTATTTTTCCATCAATTTGGCCATTTGAGGGCTTATTTTTTGCGGGACGAGTTGTACTTTTGAACGACATCATTGGTTTTACCATGTCGTGTACTAGAAAACGGGAAAAAGATTCCAAGTGCAGTGAAATTGCCAAAAAAGTGCAATCCCACACTTGTTTTTTGCTTGGCTTTTTTGCTAGGTTCACTAAATATGCTAAAACTGACCTGCCATTTTGATTCTCCAGGTCATTACGAGTTCATAGACACCTCACATGACTAGGTTATTTTTTATCTAAGTAGTGAAAAAAAATTCCAAACTTTGCTAAAAAAAGAAAAAAAAATTTGCGCCATTTTCCGATACGCGTAGCGTTTCCATTTTTCATGATCTGGGGTCGGGTGAGGGCTTATTTTTTGCATGCCGAGCTGGCGTTTTTAATGATAGCATTTTGGTGCAGATACGTTCTTTTGATCGCCCGTTATTGCATTTTAATTCAATGTTACGGCGACCAAAAAAACGTAATTCTAGGCGTTTCAAATTTTTTTCTCGCTACGCCGTTTAGCGATCAGGTTAATGCTTTTTTTTATTGATAGATCGGGCGATTCTGAACGCAGCGATACCAAATATGTGTAGGTTCGATTTTTTTTATTGATTTATTTTCAATGGGGCGAAAGGGGGGTGATTTAAACTTTTATATTTTTTATATTTTTTCACATTTTTTTTTTTTTTTTTTACTTTTGCCATGCTTCAAGAGCCTCCATGGGTGGCTAGAAGCAGGCACAACGCGATCGGCTCTGCTACATAGCAGCGATCTGATGTTCGCTGCTATGTATCAGAAATGCAGGTGTGCTGTGAGCGCCAACCACAGGGTGGTGCTCACAGATAGCGGCGATCAGTAACCATAGAGGTCTCAAGGACCTCTATGGTTACTATTCAGAAGCATCGCCGACCTCCGATCATGTGACAGGGGTGGCGATGCGATCATTTCCGGCCACCCGGCTGGAAGCGGTAGTTAAATGCCGCTGTCTGCATTTGACAGCGGCATTTAACTAGTTAATAGGCGCGGGCAGATCGCGATTCTGCCTGCGCCTATTACGGGCACATGTCAGCTGTTCAAAACGCACTGCATATACAGTGCCTTGTGAAAATATTCAGCCCCCTGGAACTTTTCAACCTTTTCCAACATATCATGCTTCAAACATAAAGATACCAAATGTAAATTTTTGGTGAAGAATCAATCAACAACAAGTGGAACACAATTGTGAAGTTGAACGAAATTTATTGTTTATTTTAAATTTTTGTGAAAATTCAAAAACTGAAAAGTGGGGCGTGCAATATTATTCGGCCCCTTTAACTTAATACTTTGTTGCGCCACCTTTTGCTGCGATTACAGCTGCAAGTCACTTGTAGTATGTCTCTATCAGTTTTGTTCATTGAGAGACTGAAATTCTTGCCCATTCTTCCTTGGCAAACGGCTCGAGCTCAGTGAGGTTTGATGGAGATCGTTTGTGAACAGCAGTTTTCAGCTCTTTCCACAGATTCTCGATTGAATTGAGGTCTGGACTTTGACTTGGCCATTCTAACACCTGGATACCTTGGAATATGACAAAATAAAACCGAGATATTGGCACGCTCCGGGTCACTATGTCTGTCAGAGCCAAAAGGGTACATATATGTGCATATTATGATGACAAACCCCCTCGCTCTCAGATGTTTGACCTACTGCATCTGGTGCAGAAGTGGTTGCAGCCAGAATCCTCCCCTCCAGCCCAGATGGTCAGGCAGGTGGTCTTCAGTAAGGCGATGCTTAATAAGGTCATTGAGAAGGACGGTCAAAACTGGGACTATCTGCTTCCGTTTCTGCTCTTCTCAGTCAAAGAAGCTCCTCAGTACAGCAATTCAGTATTTGTTTTTTGAGTTTTTTTAATGCCATTTACTAAGGGGTAAATTGATAAGTCAGATGTCAAAATAGAAAAAGTAGGCGCGCACTCACCCTGTTGCGGTGAATACCACTTTATTTGGACATATAAACAAACGGATAGCAGGGAGGGATAGAGTCAGCCACGGACAACGATCGTTTCGTGCTCTACGGCACTTCAACGGGTCCCGAGGACCCGTTGAAGTGCCGTAGAGCACGAAACGATCGTTGTCCGTGGCTGACTCTATCCCTCCCTGCTATCCGTTTGTTTATATGTCCTAATAAAGTGATATTCACCGCAACAGGGTAAGGGCGCGCCTACTTTTTCTATTTTGCCATTGGATTCTGTATACATTTTTTCTGGCAGCAGCACCCCGTTGATTTAGGTGTAAAGGATTCTTACAGCCAGTATCACTTTCTGTGGTGCTAGACCGATAATATAATACGGTCATTGAGGTTGACCTTTGAGCAGTGCGGATGTGTGTTTTCTCTACTATTGGACTTTGATAAGTCAGATGTATTCTTTGGGTCTGTATGATTACATTGATACTAAATTTATATCATTTTTTTATATTTTGGCACTTTTGCATAAGAAAAATAATTTTTTTTAAAAATCACTATTGATTGCAGCATCTAGAAGATAGCAAAGGGTTAACATCACTGGGACCTGATTGTATCAGGTCCGGATTATGTCACCTGTCAGAGCTATTGCTCTCAAACTGTCATGGCAGTGCTTGCAGGACCCTGGGGGTTCTGAGTGCTGCAATAGATAAATGTTGGCGCTGCACAAAGACCAGCAAGCATGAGCCTTTATCTACAGTGGGTGGTTGCCAAGAGGTAAAGATAATATTACATGCTTTTTATTGTAGATATATCCTGTAACTGGAGCTGGTATATTAACCTCAGTTACAGGAGAAATTCATCCTCCTGTCTGATTAGAAAAGCTGACTGGGTCTCTAAAGACAGCAGCTCCAGCCTCCTCCCTACACTCTTGATCACATGATCACAGAGTCCAGAAGAGGAAGCAATGTCAGTGCTCCTTAATCTGTTAAAAGCTGACACATTGTTTGGGCATCCACTTGACAAATGAGGTTCAATGTGGATAAATGTAAAGTTAGGCACCTGGGTACTAATAATATGCAGGCATCATATGTTCTATGGGGAGTAAAACAAGCAGAGTTACTTGTAGAGAAGGATTTTGATGGACTTGGAGATCACAGACTAAATAACAGCATGCAATGCCAAGCTGCGGCTTTCAAAGCCAGTTGGATACTATCATGCAATAAAATAGGTATGAACTCACAGGGCAGGGATGTAATATAGCCACTTTACAAGGCATTAGCGTGACTTTATCTGCAATATGCATTTCAGTACTAGGTAGCAGTTCATAGAAATGATGGCCTGAAGCTAGAAAAGCACAAAGTACAGTCACAAACTGATAAGGGGAATGCAGAATCTTAGTTATGAGGAAAAATTAAAAGAATTAAATTTATTTTGTCTTGTGGAGAGATATCTAACAGGAGACATGACAAACTCATACAAGCACATAAGTGACTCATACAAAGTATATGGTCTAAAGCTCTTTCATGTAATACCTCCACAAAAGACAAGAACATGTTCTCTCAGTATGAAAAAAGATGGTCCAACCTCCATGGGAGATAAGCCTTCTTTACCATGAGAAGTTGAACTTGTGGAATATTGTAATTTAGTTAATGGTCACAGCGAGAAGTGTTGTTGTTTAAAAAAATAGTCTTAAATCCTTTTTTCCAGTAAAATGAGATAAATGCTTATGAAAAATATTGGTTTAAAATGTTTGTTCTGAATGTTGATCCAGTCAACTGAAACTCAGGATCCAGAGGGGAAAATAACTTTTATATAAATTGTGTTGGCATGCTCAAAATGCTTACAATAAGCTGTCATATGTAAGCTGGCCTGCGTGTGCACAAGAGGAATGAGACTATTTTGTCATTGTATTGTTTGTACTGTCCCCACTTCTAATTTTATGTTTTCTAGGAACAAGTGGGTGTAGCCTAGCTGTTATGATTTCTCCCATACACAGCAGACATGACATGAGAGATTCCTTCACCCCTATCTGTTTGGAGAACGTCTTCAGAAGCATCAGAACACTCTATATCAATACTGAGCACTGCTCCTGTGAATGCAGCACTGAGTTGAAATAAAACTCTTACTAGAAAGAAGCAGCACTTTCTTTAGGCCGGAGTCACACTAGCGAGGAACAGGGACGAGTGCTATGCGAGAAAAAAAGATCATCAGAAAGGTCTTTGTACTGTCCCCTTATATATTTATACATTAAAATAAGTTCAGCCACACTTAGAATACTGTGCACAGTTCTGGTCTCTGGTGGATAAGAAAGACATAGCTGAAATAGAGCGGTTGCAGTGAAGAGCGACCAAGGTTATTAGAGGACTGGGGGGTCTGCAATACCAAGATAGGTTATTACACTTGGGGTTATTTAGTTTGGAAAAACGAAGGCTAAGGGGTGATCTTATTTTAATGTATAAATATATGAGGGGACAGTACAAAGACCTTTCTGATGATCTTTTTAATCATAGACCTGAGACAGGGACAAGGGGGCATCCTCTATGTCTGGAGGAAAGAAGGTTTAACCCCTTAGCGACCGCAGATACGCCTTTTAACGGCGGCCGCTAAGGGTACTTAAACCACAGCGCCATTAATTAACGGCACTGTGGAAAAAGTAAATAGCGCCCCCCAGAGTCGGATTTTCTCCGGGGTCTCGGCTGCCGGGGGTAGCCGAGACCCCAGAGAACATGATTTGGGTTTTTTTTTACCGACCCCGCATTTGCGATCGCCGGTAATTAACCGTTTACCGGCGATCGCAAAAAAAACCCGCGATTTCTTTTTAATTTCTCTGTCCTCCGATGTGATCGCACATCAGAGGACAGAGAAGAGGGATCCCAGATAGCCCCCCGATACTCACCTATCTCCCCCGGTGCTCCTCGTGGCTCCCGGTGGGCGCCGCCATCTTCAAAATGGCGGGCGCATGCGCAGTGCGCCCACCGGCCGGCACCGGGAGAACCGGGGCTGCCAGGGGTAGCCGAGACCCCAAAGAACATGACCCCTGTTTTGCAATCGCCGGTAATTAACTGTTTACCGGCGACCGCAAAAAAAAAAAAAAAAAATCAAAGTGTAATTCTCTGTCCTCTGATGTGATCGCACATCAGAGGACAGAGAAATAGGGGGATTCGGGGACCCTATTATACTTACCGGTGTCCCTGGATCCTCCTGCTGCTCCTCCTGGTCTTCTTGGCAAAAGAAAATGGCGGGCGCATGCGCAGTGCGCCCGCCATCTGTCGCCATCTGCCGGCCGGCAGGAGAAGAGCAGTTGGGGCTAAAATTAGGGTTAGGGCTAGGGTTAGGGTTAGGGCTAGGGTTAGGGCTAGGGTTAGGGTTACGGCTAGGGCTAGGGTTAGGGCTAGGGTTAGGGTTGGGGCTAGGGTTAGGGCTAGGGTTAGGGCTAGGGTTAGGGCTAGGGTTAGGGCTAGGGTTAGGGTTAGGGTTAGGGCTAGGGTTAGGGCTAGGGTTAGGGTTAGGGCTAGGGTTAGTGCTAGGGTTAGGGCTAGGGTTAGGGCTAGGGTTAGGGTTGGGGCTAAATTTAGGGTTAGGGTTGGGGCTAAATTCAGGGTTAGGGTTCTTTCACACTTACGTCGGTACGGGGCCATCGCAATGCGTCGGCCCGACATACCGACGCACGTTGCGAAAATTGTGCACAACGTGGGCAGCGGATGTAGTTTTTCAATGCATCCACTGCCCAATCTATGTCCTGGGGAGGAAGGGGCGGAGTTACGGCCACGCATGCGCGGTCAGAAATGGCGGACACGACGTACAAAAAAAGTTACATTGAACTTTTTTTGTGCCGACGGTCCGCCAAACCACAACTGATCCAGTGCACGACGGACGCGACGTGTGGCCATCCGTCATGATCCGTCAGCAATACAAGTCTATGGGCAAAAAAACGAATCCTGCGGGCACATTTGGAGGATCCATTTTTTGTCCAAAACGACGGATTGCGACGGATGCCAAACGACGCAAGTGTGAAAGTAGCCTTAGGGCTAGGGTTAGGGTTGGGGCTAAAGTTAGGGCTAGGGTTGGGGCTAAAGTTAGGGTTAGAGTTGGTATTAGGGTTTTGATTAGGGTTGGTATTAGGGTTAGGGTTGGCATTAGGGTTACGCTTGGGATTAGGGTTAGGTTTGGGATTAGGGTTAAGGTTAGGGTTGTGATTAGGGGTGTATTGGGATTAGGGTTAGGTTTGAGGTTAGGGTTGAGATTAGGATTAGGGGTGTGTTGGATTTAGGGTTTTGATTAGGGTTATGGTTAGGGTTGACATTAGGGTTGTTTTGGGGTAAGGGTTGTGATTATCGTTAGGGTTAGTGATTAGGATTATGGATCGGGTTGGGATTAGGGTTAAGGGTGTGTTGTGGTTAGGGTTGGAGCTAGAATTGGGGGGTTTCCACTGTTTAGTTACATCAGGGGGTCTCCAAACACGACAGCCAATTTTGCGCTCAAAAAGTCAAATGGTGCTCCCTCCCTTCTGAGCTCTGCCGTGCGCCCAAACAGTGGGTTACCCCCACATATGGGGCATCAGCGTACTCGGGATAAATTGGACAACAACTTTTGGGGTCCAATTTCTCCTGTTACCCTTGTGAAAATAAAAACTTGGGGGCTACAAAATCTTTTTTGTGGGAAAAAAATATTTTTTTATTTTCACGACTCTGCATTCTAAACTTCTGTGAAGCACTTGAGCATTCAAATTTCTCACCACACATCTAGATGAGTTCCTTGGGGGGTCTAGTTTCCAAAATGGGGTCACTTGTGGGGGGTTACTACTGTTTAGGTACATCAGGAGCTCTGCAAAAGCAACATAACGCCCACAGACCATTCTATCTAAGTCTGCATTCCAAAACAGCGCTCCTTCCCTTCCGAGCTCTGCCGTGCGCCCAAACAGTGGTTTACCCCCACATATGGGGCATCAGCATACTCGGGATAAATTGGACAACACATTTTGGGGTCCAATTTCTCCTGTTACCCTTGTGAAAATAAAAACTTGGGGGCTACAAAATCTTTTTTGTGGAAAAAAAATATTTTTTTATTTTCACGACTCTGCATTCTAAACTTCTGTGAAGCACTTGGGCATTCAAACTTCTCACCACACATCTAGATAAGTTCCTTGGGGGGTCTAGTTCCCAAAATGGGGTCACTTGTGGGGGGTTACTACTGTTTAGGTACATCAGGGGCTCTGCAATCGCAACATAACGCCCACAGACCATTCTATCAAAGTCTGCATTCCAAAACAGTGCTCCTTCCCTTCCGAGCTCTGCCGTGCGCCCAAACAGTGGTTTACCCCCACATATGGCACATCAGTGTACTCGGGATAAATTGGACAACAACTATTGCAGTCCAATTTCTCCTGTTACCCTTGTGAAAATAAAAACTTGGGGGCTACAATATCTTTTTTGTGGAAAAAATTTTTTTTTTATTTTCACGACTCAGCATTCTAAACTTCTGTGAAGCAATTGGGCATTCAAAGTTCTCACCACACATCTAGATAAGTTCCATGGGGGGTCTAGTTTCCAAAATGGGGTCACTTGTGGGGGGTTTCCACTGTTTAGGCACATCAGGGGCTGTCCAAACGCGACATGGCATCCGATCTCAATTCCAGACAATTCTACATTGAAAAAGTAAAATGGCACTCCTTCTCTTCCAAGCTCTGCGGTGCTCCCAAACAGTGGTTTACCCCCACATATTGGGTATCGACGTACTCAGGAGAAATTGCACTACAACTTTTGTGGTCTAATTTCTCCTGTTACCCTTGTGAAAATAAAAATTTGGGGGCAAAACGATCATTTTTGTAGAAAAAATGCGATTTTTTATTTTCACGGCTCAACGTTATAAACTTCTGTGAAGCACATGGGGGTTCAACGTGCTCACCACACATCTAGATAAGTTCTTTAAGGGGTCTAGTTTCCAAAATGGTGTCACTTGTGGGGGGTTTCCACTGTTTAGGCACATCAGGGGCTCTCCAAACGCGACATGGCGTCCAATCTCAATTCCTGCCAATTCTACATTGAAAAAGTAAAACGGCGCTCCTTCACTTCCAAGCTCTGCGGTGCGCCCAAACAGTGGTTTACCCTCACATATGGGGTATCGACGTATTCAGGAGAAATCGCACAACAACTTTTGTGGTCTAATTTCTCCTGTTACTCTTGTGAAAATAAGAATTTGTGGGCGAAAAGATCATTTTTGTGTAAACAAATGCGATTTTTTATTTTCACGGCTCTACGTTATAAACTTCTGTGAAGCTCTTGGGGGTTCAAAGTGCTCAAACAGTGGTTTACCCCCACACATGGGGTATTGGCGTATTCAGGAGAAATTGCATAACAAAATTTATGGTTACATTTCTGTTTTTACACTTGTGAAAATAAAAAAAATGGTTCTGAATTAAAATGTTTGCAAAAAAAAGTTAAATGTTCATTTTTTCCTTCCACATTGTTTCAGTTCCTGTGAAGCACATAAAGGGTTAATAAACTTCTTGAATGTGGTTTTGAGAACCTTGAGGGGTGTGGTTTTTAGAATGGTGTTACACTTCGTTATTTTCTATCATATAGACTCCTCAAAATGACTTCAAATGTGATGTGGTCCCTAAAAAAAAAAGGTGTTGGAAAAATGAGAAATTGCTGATCAACCTTTAACCCTTATAACTCCCTAACAAAAAAAAATTTTGGTTCCAAAATTGTGCTGATGTAAAGTATACATGTGTGAAATGTTATTTATTAACTATTTTTGTGACATATCTCTCTCATTTAAGGGCATAAAAATACAAAGTTTGAAAATTGCAAAATTTTAAAAATTTTAGCCATATTTCCATTTTTTTCATAAATAATCGCAAGTAATATCGAAGAAATGTTACCACTATCATGAAGTACAATATGTCACGAAAAAACCATCTCAGAATCAGTGGGATCCGTTGAAGCATTCCAGAGTTATAACCTCATAAAGTGACAGTGGTCAGAATTGCAAAAATTGGCTCGGTCATTAAGTACCAGATTGGCTCTGTCACTAAGGGGTTAAGCATAATAACAGACGCGGATTCTTTAAGGTACCGTCACATTTAGCGACACTCCAGCGATATAGACAACGATCTGACCTAAACCAGATCGCTGGAGCGTCGCTGTTTAGGTCGCTGTAGAGATGTCAAACACAGCGATCCAGTGACGTACTTATCGTTCTCGCTGGTTGTTCGCTCCGTGAAAAAACATTGCAGGCATCGTTGCTTTTGCTGTCAAACATGATGAATCAAGCCGACCTGACGACCAAATAAAGTTCTGGACTTCTAGCTACGACCAGCGATGTCACAGCAGGATCCTGATCGCTGCTGCGTGTCAAACACAATGAGATCGCTATCCAGGACGCTGCAACATCACGGATCGTTGTCGTTCTCGTTGTAAAGTTGCTCAGTGTGAAGGTACCTTTACTGTAAGCGCAGTGAGACTATGGAATTCTCTGACGTATGATGTTGTAATGAGTGATTCATTACTTACATTTAAGAGGGGACTGGATGCCTTTCTTGAAAAGTATAATGTTACAGGTGGCCTCTTTCACACTTGAGTTGTTTGGCGTCAGTCTAAAACTGCCATTTTCCTCAAATAACGGATCAGTCTTTTTTTTTGACGGATCCGTTATTTTCCCATAGACTTGCATTAGCGACGGATTGTGACGGATGGTCATCCGTTCCATCCGCCATGCGACGGATCCATCGAAATTTGGCGGACGTCATCTAGACATAGACGGACATTATAACGTTTTTTGTCAACGCCGAAATGACGGATCCGTCGCGTCCGCCATTCCATAGAATGGCCGCCTATGGGCGACGGATCCGTTGCGACCGTCATTTCGGCGGATCCGTCGCCCCAATACGCTTTTTCAATTGCGCATGCTCAAAAAGTAGATACTTTTCCCAGACAACCCCAAAGTAACGGATCCGTCAAAAAAACGGATCCGTTAGAACCGTTTTCTCAACAATTGTGACGGATCCGTCGATCCGTCACTCTGTCGGAAGTGACTGACGCCAAACAACTGAAGTGTGAAAGAAGCCTTAGGCTATGGGTTGAACTACATGGACTTAAAGTCTTCCTTCAACCTTAATAACTATGTTACTATGTTACATAGAAATGTATCTATTTGATGAATGTGTCTAAAAAGATAATATCTCACAATTAAAGGGAATCTGACCTCTTTGGCTGGGTTCACATTGCGTCAAGTGCAGTCCGCTGATGGCATCCGTTACATAGTGGCACTAACGCTATGCAACGGATGCGTTAGCGCACCCATTGACTGCCATTATGTAGCGCATCGCTAACGCATGTCATAATCGGCATGCGTTAGTGATGTGCCGTCATTCTGTGACGGACCCTCGGACGCAGTCTGCAGCGTTTTTGGGTCCGTCACCTCTAGCACAGATAGAGCATCTGCGCTAGCGCGATCGCATAAATGCGATCTTTTTCGGCACTTGCATTAATGCAGTCCGTTAGCGTATGCGCTGAACAGACTGCACTTAACGCAATGTGAACCTAGCCTAACATGCTGGCTGATCCATGGACAGCGTGTATCAGACACAGATGCATGATTTCAGATATACATGTTTAGCTCTGAAACATTGCGTCATTTCAGAGAAAAACATTAATAGCCGACAGGGACCAAGCTGCTTTCAAGACTAATCAGACAGGAGGGTCCCAAGTGACTTCAACCTGTCCGCTGCCCTGGAGTGACAGTTCACTCCCTATACAAGCACACGAAAAGATCTGTCATTCAAGGGCAGCGCACGGGGAGAAGCCACGGGGACCCACCTGTCCGTCTAGTAACTATATAACAGCTATAACTATTTTTCTCTGTAATGCCACAGCGTTAAACATGGCTAAAATCATATAGCCAGTGCCTGATACATACTACCCGATCCAACATGTATCAGCTGTCAGCATCTTCTTCAAAATTATTTTTTTAAATACTAGTAAAGATCTCCAGCATTTCCATTATGTCTATTAGATCTTTTCAAGTCTTCTACATTTTTGCATATAGTAGACCTTTTGATCTAAGGAAGGAACTCAATGATCTTGAGAATAATGTTTTTTTAACCTTTGTTTTGTCCAGATATAGTAGATTATCCGTAAGATCACCATTAATTTTAGCATCATAATAGTGATGTGGACAACAGACAAAAATTTAGTTTGCAAATGAAAGGTAAAAGGAATGGCAAATAACATGTTTCTTGCGTCAATCTCTTTCAATATCTAAAGTGCTACTCAAGGGCTACTTAGTAGTGATGAGCCCATATTTATTGCAGAGTTCTCTCATTTTATGACCACATGCTGCTTGAGAGTGTCAGTGAAGGTCAACTCACTAACTAGATGCAGAGTTAATAGTCATGGATAAGCAAATCCTCTGCAAGAATGAAATCACCAAATTAATGCATTTTGCATTTTCTGGAATGAACGTACTTAGCTATATTGGCTGCATTATAATAGAAGTGTGTCAAATAGCAAGAGAGCAATCTATTTATTAATAAGAGCACTATGAATTACAAAAATAACGACAATATGCTAAGAGATGGTGCTATGCATAACAAGACATGATACTATGTAATGGAAAAGTGCTAAACAGTGGGGAAAAACGTATTTAGTCAGCGACCAATTGTGCAAGTTCTCCCACTTAAAAAGATGAGAGAGGCCTGTAATTGACATCATGGATAGACCACAACTATGAGAGTCAAAATGAGAAAACAAATCCAGAAAATCACATTGTCTGATTTGGCAAGATTTATTTTGCAAATTATGGTGGAAATTAAGTATTTGGTAATTAACAAAAGTTAATCTCAATATTTTGTTATACATCCTTTGTTGGCAATGACAGTGGTTAAACGTTTTCTGTAAGGCTATGAGCACACGTTCTGGATTTTTCGTGTTTTTTTCGCATTTTTTCAGCGGTTTTAATGCATTTCGCAATTTTTGTGCACATGTTGCATTTTTTTCACGATAAAGACACATCGCGGAAAAAACACAGCATGTTCATTAATTTTGCAGATTTCTCGTGGATTTTCTGCCATATTATTGCATTGGGAAGCTTCGGGAAAAAAACATGAAAAATCCACAAAAAAACAAGCGAAAAATGCAAGAAAAACGTGAAAAATATGGGTGCGGATTTCCTGCGAAAGTAGTCCGGATTTTCTCAGGAAAATTCTACACACTTTCCTGAACGTGGGCACATAGCCTTAGTCTTCTTCACAGGGTTGGCACACACTAATGGTGGTATCACAAGAAAACCAAAAGAAAAAAAGTATAATGCACAATCAGCTCCTGAACACCTATTTCACCTCCTTCGGACTAGTTAGCGTTATTAAAGCCACATCGGAATACGGGTGCTCATTGAAAAAAGAAAGTGCTAGCAACAATGAAAACTGGAAGAAAAAAAACGAGCACTCGCCATCCGTAAGTCACTTGGAACCACAGGTTCTCCCTGCTATGCTCTACTATTTTATTATGAAGCCTCAATAAAGAAAGGAAATTTTGTATGGATGGTGAGTGCTTGTTTTTCTTCCAGTTTTCATTCTAATGGTGGTATGTTGGCCCATTCCTCCATGCAGAATTCCTCTAGAGCAGTGATGTTTTGGGCCTGCCGCTGGGCAACACGGACTTTCAACTGCCTCCAAAGGTTTTCTATGGGGTTGAGATCTGGAGACTGGCTAGGCCACTCCAGGACCTTCATATGCTTCTTACGAAGCTACTCCTTTGTTGCTCTGGCGGTGTGCTTGGGATCATTATCATGCTGAAAGTCCCATCCATGTTTCACCTTCAATGCCCTTGCTGATGGAGGGAGGTTTGCACTCAAACTCTCACGATACATGGCCCTTTCATTCTTTTATGTACACAGATCAGTCGTCCTGGTCACTTCGCATGCTTCACAGTAGGTATGGTGTTCTTTGGATGCAACTCAGCATTGTCTCCTCCCAACATGACAAGTTTTGTTTCTACCAAACAGTTCTACTTTGGTTTCATCAGACCATATGACATTCTCCCAATACTCTTCTGGATAATCCAAATGCTCTCTAGCAAACTTCAAACAGGCCCAGACATGCACTGGCTTAAGCAGGGGGACACGTCTGACACTGTAGGATCTGAGTCCTTGGTAGTGTATTACTGATAGTAGCCTTTGTTACGGTAGTTCCAGTTCTATGCAGGTCATTCACTAGGACCCCCTTGTGGTTCTGGGATTTTTGCTCACCATTCTTGTGATCATTTTGACCCCATGGGGTGAGATCATGCGTAGAGCCCCAGACTGAGAGAGATTATCAGTGGTCTTGTATGTTTTCCATTTTCTTACTATTGCTCCCACAGTTGATTTCATCACACCAAGCTGCTTGCTTATTGCAGATTCAGTCTTCCCAGCCTGGTGCAGGGCTACAATTTTGTTTCTGGTGTCCTTCGACAGCTCTTTCGTCTTCACCATGGTGGGGTTTGGAGTGTGACTGAGGTTGTGGACAGGTGTCTTTTATACTGATAACAAGTTCAAACAGGTGCCATTACTACAGGTAATGAGTGGAGGACAGAGGAGGCTCTTAAAGGAGAAGTTACAGGTCTGTGAGAGCCAGAAATCTTGCATGCCTTTAGGTGACCAAATACTTATTTTCCACCATATTTTGCAAAATAAATCTTGCCAAATCAGACAAGTTGATTTTTTGAATTTGTTTTCTCATTTTGACTCTCATAGTTGTGGTATACCTATAATATCAATTACAGCCCTCTCTCATTTTTTTAAGTGGGAGAACTTGCACAATTGGTGGCTGACTTTTTTTCCCACTGTAACTCAAGAATATGCTATAAAGTAAGAAATGGCCCTATACATAAGAGAGGATGCTAAGCAATAAGAGATGGCTTTGTACATGACAAGAGAGGATGCTATGTAATAAGGGACAGCAGCATCCATAACTAGAGAGAATACTACATATTAAGGGATGTTGCTGTACATAAAAAAGAGAGCATGCTTTATAATAAGTGACAGCACCATACATAAGAGAGAATACTACATATTATGGGATGTTGCTGTACATAAAAAAAGAGTATGCTTTATAATAAGGGACAGTACCATACATAAAAGACAATGGTACGTAATAAGGGAATTGCTGTACATAAAAAGAGAGCATGCTTTATAATAAGGGATAGCACCATACATAACAAGAGAGGATGTTACGTAATAAGGGATGGTACTGTGCATAACAAGACAGGACACTTTAATAAGAGACAGCATCAAACATAACAAGAGAGGATCCTACATAACTATGGATGTTGCTGTACATACAGTTATATGAAAAAGTTTGGGCACCCCTATTAATCTTAAGCTTAATGTTTTATAAAAATTGTTTTTTTGCAACAGCTATTTCAGTTTCATATATCTAATAACTGTTGGACACAGTAATGTTTCTGCCTTGAAATGAGGTTTATTGAAATGAGGTTTAACAGAAAATGTGCAATCGGCATTCAAACAAAAAATGACAAGTGCATAAGTTTGGGCATCCCACCAGAAAAGTGACATTAATATTTAGTAGATCCTCCTTTTGCAAAAATAACAGCCTCTAGTCGCTTCCTGTAGCTTTTAATGAGTTCCTGGATCCTGGATGAAGGTATTTTTGACCATTCCTCTTTACAAAACAATTCCAGTTCAGTTAAGTTTGATGGTCGCCGAGCATGGACAGCCCTCTTCAAATGATCTCACAGATGTTCAATGATATTCAGCTCTGGGGACTGTGATGGCCATTCCAGAACAGTGTAATTGTTCCTCTGCATGAATGCCTGAGTAGATTTGGAGCGGTGTTTTGGATCATCTCTGGAGGTGGTCTGAGGATTGTCCTTGACTGACCTCACCATTCTTCTTCTCTGCCTTTCTGATGTTTTTCTTGGCCTGCCACTTCTGGCCTTAACAAGAACTGTACCTGTGTTCTTCCATTTCCTTACTATGTTCCTCACAGTGGAAATTGACAGGTTAAATCTCTGAGACAGCTTTTTATATCCTTCCCCTGAACAATTATGTTGAATAATCTTTGTTTTCAGATCATTAGACAGTTATTTTGAGGAGCCCATGATGCCACTCTTCAGAGGAGATTCAAACAGGAGAACAACTTGCAAGTGGCCACTTTAAGTAGCTTTTCTCATGATTGCATACACCTGGCTATGAAGTGCAAAGCTCAATGAGGTTAGAAAACCAAAAAAAGTGCTTTAGTAAGTCAGTAAAAAGTAGGCAGGAGTATTTAAAACAAGAAAATGATAAGGGTGCCCATACTTATGCACCTGTCAAATTTTGTTTGAATGCAGATTGCACATTTTCTGTTAGTACAATAAACCTCATTTCAAGGCAGAAACATTACTGTGTCCAACAGTTATTAGATATATGAAACTGAAATAGCTGTTGCAAAAAAAACTATTTTTATAAAACATTAAGCTAAAGATTAATAGGGGTGCCCAAACTTTTTCATATAACTGTATCCAGAGAGCATGCTATGTAATAAATGACAGCACCATATATAACATGAGAGGATGTTACGTAATAAATGATGGCGCTGTACATAACAAAAGAGGATGCTTTGTAATAAGCGATATCACCATAGATAAAAAGAGAGGATGCTACTTAGTAAGGGATATCCAAGATGTATTGTTTCTCCTTGCACAGATTGACATGCTAAGCATGCTGAGATGAGGAGACTTAAAGCTGCAATGCTCCTCTTGGAAACAAGCTAATTATGCAAATTGTCTCTTCAGAGAGGAAGAGAACTAGAACTCTAGTGCCACCTATTGGAAGGTAGCAATCCTACAAGTCAATGTCAACCCTTTTACAAGCCTTGTCACATGACTTAGGATAATGGCCAAACCAGAATCTCAGTTTGCAGACACTGTGTTTCGGGTACTGCCCCTCATCAGTGCAAAGTGGAGATCTGGCTTGGCTGTGTGAGAGGCGTCTGACCAATATCCAAGAAGTATCGTTTCTCCTTGAGGAGATTGACATGCTAAGCATGCCAAGATGAGGAGACTTGAAGCCGCAATGCTCCTCTGGGAAATATGCTAATTATGCAAATTGTCTCTTCAGAGAGGAAGAGAACTAGAACTCTAGTGCCACCTATTGGAAGGTACCAATCCTACAAGTCAATATCAACCCTTTAACGAGCCTTGTCACATGACTTAGGATAATAGGAAGGGATGACACTGTGCAAAGCAAGTCAGAATGCTGTGTAATATGGGATAGTGCTATACATAAGAGAGGAAACTATGTAATATATATTGAGATTCGCTGTGGCATGTAATGGTAGGGGCCCAGCAAAGAGGCACAAGTAGGTTTTCAGTCCCAGCTCAGTGTTTATTCACACCAGAAGCAGAAAAAACACACAGTCTTACTTTAAAAAAAGGAAAATTCCAGCTTGCTTCCACAACAAACTTGAAGGGCCAGATGTGTCAGCTTGTTCAGGTCTGATATTGCCACAAAACCTCCCTCAGCTCGTTCCCACCCACCAACACACACTGAGGAGCTCTGGCTGTCTATTTGTGCTGTCATAAAATGTGCAGCTGTGCAATACAGGCTTTGCCCCAAACACCCGGAATAGCAGAGAAGGTCCAAGCCAGGTCTTGACCTCCTACCGTGGTGTTTGCCAGTGTGAAAGGCACTTGCGGGAACTACAGTATCATCTCCTGGTAAATGTTCACCTAAATGCTTCAGCCCTGGGTGGGGATCAGATAAGGGTTAAGTTAGGGTACCGTCACACAGTGGCATTTTGATCGCTACGACGGCACGATCCGTGACACTCCAGCATCGTAACAATATCGCTCCAGCGTCGTAGACTGCTGTCACACTTTGCAATGTACGACGCTGGAGCGATAATTTCATGATGTATGTGCGATGTAGAAGCCGTTGGTTACTATGCGCACATCGTATACAATATCGTGCACACCTTTGTTACACCATGCGATCATGCCGCCACAGCGGGACACTAGAAGACGAAAGAAAGTTTCAAACGATCTGCTTCGACTTACGATTCTCAGCGGGGTCCTTGATCGCAGGAGCGTGTCAGACACAGCGAGATCGCTGGAACGTCACGGATATATCGCTGGAACATCACGAATCGTGCCGTCATAGCAATCAAAATGCCACTGTGTGACGGTACCCTTAGGAGCATAGCTAGGTATGAGACCCGGACCTCTGTACAATCCAGGATAATCTTGGGGCCTGGGATAAACTAGGGCGCCCCTAGTTCAAGGGATCAGGTAGGTGCCCACAGTCCCTTGACACTATGTGACACTCACTATATGATGCCCCTTATATATACAGTTATATGAAAAAGTTTGGGCACCCCTATTAATCTTAAGCTTAATGTTTTATAAAATTGTTTTTTTTGCAATAGTTATTTCAGTTTCATATCTATATATATTTTTGCCTAAGGGTTTTTCCGTCTGTCTGTCTGTCTGTCTGTCTGTCCTGGAAATCCCGCGTCTCTGATTGGTCGAGGCCGCCAAGGCCTTGACCAATCAGCGACGGGCACAGCGACGATGATGTCATAAAGGACGTAGACATCCCGCGTCTCTGATTGGTCGAGGCCACCAGGCCTCGACCAATCAGCAACGGGCACAGCGACGATGATGTCATAAAGGACGTAGAAATCCCACGTTTCTGATTCAGCGACGGGCACAGTATCGACGTAGATGTCATAATGGTTGCCATGGCGACGATGATATCATAAAGGTTGCCTCGAGCAATCAGCGGCGGGCACAATCTGCCGCAAATTCTGGAATCATCATTGTCCATATACTACGGGGACATGCATATTCTAGAATACCCGATGCGTTAGAATCGGGCCACAATCTAGTATTTAATAACTGTTGGACAAGTAATGTTTCTGCCTTGAAATGAGGTTTATTGTACTAACAGAAAATGTGCAATCTGCATTCAAACAAAATTTGACAGGTGCATAAGTATGGGCACCCCACCAGAAAAGTGACATTAATATTTAGTAGATCCTCCTTTTGCAAAAATAACAGCCTCGAGTCGCTTCCTGTAGCGTTTAATGAGTTCCTGGATCCTGGATGAAGGTATTTTTGACCATTCCTCTTTACAAAACAATTCCAGTTCAGTTAAGTTTGATGGTCGCCAAGCATGGACAGCCCTCTTCAAATGATCCCACAGATGTTCAATGATATTCAGGTCTGGGGACTGGGATGGCCATTCCAGAACAGTGTAATTGTTCCTCTGCATGAATGCCTGAGTAGATTTGGAGCGGTGTTTTGGGTCATTGTCTTGCTGAAAGATCCATCCCCTGCGTAACTTCAACTTTGTCACTGATTCATGAACATTATTGTCAAGAATCTGCTGATACTGAGAGGAATCCATGCGTACCTCAACTTTAACAAGATTCCCGGTGCCAGCATTGGCCACACAGCCCCAAAGCATGATAGAACCTCCACCAAATTTTACTGTGGGTAGCAAGTGTTTTCTTGGAATGCTGTGTTTTTTGGCCACCATGCATAACGCTTTTTTGTATGACCAAACAACTCAATCTTGGTTTCATCAGTCCACAGGACCTTCTTCCAAAAAGAAATTGGCTTCTCCAAATGTGCTTTTGCATACCTCAGCCGACTCTGTTTGTGGCGTGCTTGCAGAAACGGCTTCTTTCGCATCACTCTCCCATACAGCTTCTCCTTGTGCAAAGTGCGTTGTATAGTTGACCGATGCACAGTGACACCATCTGCAGCAAGTTGATGCTGCAGCTCTCTGGAGGTGGTCTGAGGATTGTCCTTGACTGATCTCACCATTCTTCTTCTCTGCCGTTCTGATGTTTTTCTTGGCCTGCCACTTCTGGCCTTAACAAGAACTGTACCTGTGTTTTTCCATTTCCTTACTATGTTCCTCACAGTGGAAATTGACAGGTTAAATCTCTTAGACAGCTTTTTGTATCCTTCCCCTGAACAACTATGTTGAATAATCTCTGTTTTCAGATCATTAGACAGTTATTTTGAGGAGCCCATTATGCCACTCTTCAGAGGAGATTCAAACAGGAGAACAACTTGCAAGTGGCCACTTTAAGTAGCTTTTCTCATGATTGCATACACCTGGCTATGAAGTGCAAAGCTCAATGAGGTTAAAAAACCAAAAAAAGTGCTTTAGTAAGTCAGTAAAAAGTAGGTAGGAGTATTTAAAACAAGAAAATGATAAGGGTGCCCATACTTATGCACCTGTCAAATTTTGTTTGAATGCAGAATGCACATTTTCTGTTAGTACAATAAACCTCATTTCAAGGCAGAAACATTACTGTGTCCAACAGTTATTAGATATATGAAACTGAAATAGCTGTTGCACAAAAAACTATTTTTATAAAACATTAACCCCTTTCTGCCATTAGATGTACTATTGCGTCCATGTGGGGTGGGCTTTACTTCCCAAGGATGCAATAGTACGTCATATGCGATCGGCAGCGCTCACGGGGGGGGGCGCCGCCGATCGCGGCCGGGTGTCAGCTGCCTATCGCAGCTGACATCCGGCACTATGTGCCAGGAGCGGTCAAAGACCGCCCCCGGCACATTAACCCCCGGCACACCACGATCAAAGATGATCGCTATGTGCCGGCGGTGCAGGGAAGCACCGCGCAGGGAGGGGGCTCCCTGCGGGCTTCCCTGAGCCCCCCGCAGCAACGCGATGTGATCGCGTTGCTGCGAGAGTCTTACCTCCCTCCCCCCTGCTCCAGGCCCGGATCCAAGATGGCCGCGGATCCGGGTCCTGCAGGGAGGGAGGTGGCTTCACAGAGCCTGCTCAGAGCAGGCACTGTGAAGCAGCCTGCACTCCTATCAGATCGGTGATCTGACAGAGTGCTGTGCAAACTGTCAGATCACCGATCTGTGATGTCCCCCCCTGGGACAAAGTAAAAAAGTAAAAAAAAAATTTTTCAAATGTGTAAAAAAAAAATTAAAAAATATTCCAAAATAATGAAAAAAAAAATAATATTATTCCCATAAATACATTTCTTTATCTAAATAAAAAAAACAAAACAATAAAAGTACACATATTTAGTATCGCCGCGTCCGTAACGGCCCGACCTATAAAACTGGCCCACTAGTTAACCCCTTCAGTAAACACCGTAAGAAAAAAAAAAAAAAAAACGAGGCAAAAAACAACGCTTTATTATCATACCGCCGAACAAAAAGTGGAATAACACGCGATCAAAAAGATGGATATAAATAACCATGGTACCGCTGAAAGCGTCATCTTGTCCCGCAAAAAACGAGCCGCCATACAGCATCATCAGCAAAAACATAAAAAAGTTATAGTCCTGAGAATAAAGCGATGCAAAAATAATTATTTTTTCCGTAAAATAGTTTTTATCGTATAAAAGCACCAAAACATAAAAAAATGATATAAATGAGGTGTCGCTGTAATCGTACTGACCCGAAGAATAAAACTGCTTTATCAATTTTACCAAACGCGGAACGGTATAAACGCCTCCCCCAAAAGAAATTCATGAATAGCTGTTTTTTGGTCATTCTTCCTCACAAAAATCGGAATAAAAAGCGATCAAAAAATGTCACGTGCCTGAAAATGTTACCAATAAAATCGTCAACTCGTCCCGCAAAAAACAAGACCTCACATGACTCTGTGGACCAAAATATGGAAAAATTATAGCTCTCAAAATGTGATAACGCAAAAAATATTTTTTGCAATAAAAAGCGTCTTTCAGTGTGTGACGGCTACCAATCATAAAAATCCGCTAAAAAACCCGCTATAAAAGTAAATCAAACCTCCCTTCATCACCCCCTTAGTTAGGGAAAAATTAAAAAAATGTATTTATATCCATTTTCCCGTTAGGGCTAGGGTTAGGGCTAGGGTTAGGGCTGGGTTAGGGCTAGGGTTAGGGTTGGGGCTAGGGCTAGGGTTAGGGCTAGGGTTAGGGTTAGGGTTAGGGCTAGGGTTAGGGTTAGGGTTGGGGCTACAGTTAGGGTTGGGGCTACAGTTAGGGTTGGGGCTAAAGTTAGGGTTAGGGTTTAGATTACATTTACAGTTGGGAATAGGGTTGGGATTAGGGGTGTGTCAGGGTTAGGGGTGTGGTTAGGGTTACCGTTGGAATTAGGGTTAGGGGTGTGTTTGGATTAGGGCTTCAGTTATAATTGGAGGGTTTCCACTGTTTAGGCACATCAGGGGCTCTCCAAACACGACATGGCTTCCGATCTCAATTCCAGCCAATTCTGCATTGAAAAAGTAAAACAGTGCTCCTTCCCTTCCGAGCTCTCCCGTGTGCCCAAACAGGGGTTTGCCCCAACATATGGGGTATCAGCGTACTCAGGACAAATAGGACAACAACTTTTGGGGTCCAATTTCTCCTGTTACCCTTGGGAAAAAACAAACTAGGGGCTAAAAAATAATTTTTGTGGGAAAAAAAAAAAGATTTTTTTATTTTCACGGCTATGCGTTATAAACTGTAGTGAAACACTTGGGGGTTCAAAGTTCTCCCAACACATCTAGATGAGTTCCCTGGGGGGTCTAGTTTCCAATATGGGGTCACTTGTGGGGGGTTTCTACTGTTTAGGTACATTAGGGGCTCTGCAAACGCAATGTGACGCCTGCAGACTATTCCATCTAAGTCTGCATTCCAAATGGCACTCCTTCCCTTCCGAGCCCTCCCATGCGCCCAAACGGTGGTTCCCTCCACATATGGGGTATCAGCGTTCTCAGGACAAATTGGACAACAACTTTTGGGGTCGAATTTCTCCTCTTACCCTCGGGAAAATACAAAACTGGGGGCTAAAAAATAATTTTTGTGGGAAAAAATTTTTGTTTTATTTTTACGGCTCTGCATTATAAACTTCTGTGAAGCCCTTGGTGGGTCAAAGCGCTCACCACACATCTAGATAAGTTCCTTAGGGGGTCTACTTTCCAAAATGGTGTCACTTGTGGGTGGTTTCAATGTTTAGGCACATCAGTGGCTCTCCAAACGCAACATGGCGTCCCATCTCAATTCCTGTCAATTTTGCATTGAAAAGTCAAACGGCGCTCCTTCCCTTCCGAGCTCTCCCATGCGCCCAAACAGTGGTTTACGCCCACATATGGGGTATCAGCGTACTCAGGACAAATTGTACAACAACTTTTGGGGTCCAATTTCTTCTCTTACCCTTGGGAAAATAAAAAATTGGGGGCGAAAAGATAATTTTTGTGAAAAAATATTATTTTTTATTTTTACGGTTCTCCATTATAAACTTCTGTGAAGCACTTGGTGGGTCAAAGTGCTCACCACACCTCTAGATAAGTTCCTTAGGGGGTCTACTTTCCAAAATGGTGTCACTTGTGGGGGGTTTCAATGTTTAGGCACATCAGTGGCTCTCCAAACGCAACATGGCATCCCATCTCAATTCCTGTCAATTTTGCATTGAAAAGTCAAACGGCGCTCCTTCCCTTCCGAGCTCTCCCATGCGCCCAAACAGTGGTTTACCCCCACATATGGGGTATCAGCGTACTCAGGACAAATTGTACAACAACTTTTGGGGTCCAATTTCTTCTCTTACCCTTGGGAAAATAAAAAATTGGGGGCGAAAAGATAATTTTTGTGAAAAAATATGATTTTTTATTTTTACGGTTCTGCATTATAAAGTTCTGTGAAGCACTTGGTGGGTCAAAGTGCTCACCACACCTCTAGATAAGTTCCTTAGAGGGTCTACTTTCCAAAATGTTGTCACTTGTGGGGAGTTTCAATGTTTAGGCACATCAGGGGCTCTCCAAACGCAACATGGTGTCCCATCTCGATTCCAGTCAATTTTGCATTGAAAAGTCAAATGGCGCTCCTTCGCTTCCGAGCTCTGTCATGCGCCCAAACAGTGGTTTACCCCAACATATGGGGTATCGGTGTACTCAGGACAAATTGTACAACAACTTTTGCGGTCCATTTTCTCCTGTTACCCTTGGTAAAATAAAACAAATTGGAGCTGAATTAAATTTTTTGTGAAAAAAAGTTAAATGTTCATTTTTATTTAAACATTCCAAAAATTCCTGTGAAGCACCAGAAGGGTTAATAAACTTCTTGAATATGGTTTTGAGCACCATGAGGGGTGCAGTTTTTAGAATGGTGTCACACTTGGGTATTTTCTATCATATAGACCCCTCAAAATGACTTCAAATGAGATGTGGTCCCTAAAAAAAAATGGTGTTGTAAAAATGAGAAATTGCTGGTCAACTTTTAACCCTTATAACTCCCTAACAAAAAAAAATTTTGGTTCCAAAATTGTGCTGATGTAAAGTAAACATGTGGGAAATGTTACTTATTAAGTATTTTGTGGGACATATATCTGTGATTTAATTGCATAAAAATTCAAAGTTGGAAAATTGCGAAATTTTCATAATTTTCGCCAAATTTCCGTTTTTATCACAAATAAACGCAAGTACTATCAAAGAATTTTTACCATTGTCATGAAGTACAATATGTCACGAGAAAACAATGTCAGAATCACTGGAATCCATTGAAGCGTTCCAGAGTTATAACCTCATAAAGGGACAGTGGTCAGAATTGTAAAAATTGGCCCGGTCATTAACGTGCAAACCACCCTTGGGGGTAAAGGGGTTAAGCTTAAGATTAATAGGGGTGCCCAAACTTTTTCATATAACTGTATATATGTGTATATATACAGTATATATATATATATGTATATATATATATATATACAGTGGGGCAAAAAAGTATTTAGTCAGTCAGCAATAGTGCAAGTTCCACCACTTAAAAAGATGAGAGGCGTCTGTAATTTACATCATAGGTAGACCTCAACTATGGGAGACAAACTGAGAAAAAAAAATCCAGAAAATCACATTGTCTTTTTTTTAATCATTTTATTTGCATATTATGGTGGAAAATAAGTATTTGGTCAGAAACAAAATTTCATCTCAATACTTTGTAATATATCCTTTGTTGGCAATGACAGAGGTCAAACGTTTTCTGTAAGTCTTCACAAGGTTGCCACACACTGTTGTTGGTATGTTGGCCCATTCCTCCATGCAAATCTCCTCTAGAGCAGTGATGTTTTTGGCTTTTCGCTTGGCAACACAGACTTTCAACTCCCTCCAAAGGTTTTCTATAGGGTTGAGATCTGGAGACTGGCTAGGCCACTCCAGGACCTTGAAATGCTTCTTACGAAGCCACTCCTTCGTTGCCCTGGCGGTGTGCTTTGGATCATTGTCATGTTGAAAGACCCAGCCACGTTTCATCTTCAATGCCCTTGCTGATGGAAGGAGGTTTGCACTCAAAATCTCACGATACATGGCCCCATTCATTCTTTCATGTACCCGGATCAGTCGTCCTGGCCCCTTTGCAGAGAAACAGCCCCAAAGCATGATGTTTCCACCACCATGCTTTACAGTAGGTATGGTGTTTGATGGATGCAACTCAGTATTCTTTTTCCTCCAAACACGACAAGTTGTGTTTCTACCAAACAGTTCCAGTTTGGTTTCATCAGACCATAGGACATTCTCCCAAAACTCCTCTGGATCATCCAAATGCTCTCTAGCAAACTTCAGACGGGCCCGGACATGTACTGGCTTAAGCAGTGGGACACGTCTGGCACTGCAGGATCTGAGTCCATGGTGGCGTAGTGTGTTACTTATGGTAGGCCTTGTTACATTGGTCCCAGCTCTCTGCAGTTCATTCACTAGGTCCCCCCGTGTGGTTCTGGGATTTTTGCTCACTGTTCTTGTGATCATTCTGACCCCACGGGGTGGGATTTTGCGTGGAGCCCCAGATCGAGGGAGATTATCAGTGGTCTTGTATGTCTTCCATTTTCTAATTATTGCTCCCACTGTTGATTTCTTCACTCCAAGCTGGTTGGCTATTGCAGATTCAGTCTTCCCAGCCTGGTGCAGGGCTACAATTTTGTTTCTGGTGTCCTTTGACAGCTCTTTGGTCTTCACCATAGTGGAGTTTGGAGTCAGACTGTTTGAGGGTGTGCACAGGTGTCTTTTTATACTGATAACAAGTTTAAACAGGTGCCATTACTACAGGTAATGAGTGGAGGAAAGAGGAGACTCTTAAAGAAGAAGTTACAGGTCTGTGAGAGCCAGAAATCTTGATTGTTTGTTTCTGACCAAATACTTATTTTTCACCATAATATGCAAATAAAATGATAAAAAAACAGACAATGTGATTTTCTGGATTTTTTTTTCTCAGTTTGTCTCCCATAGTTGAGGTCTACCTATGATGTAAATTACAGACGCCTCTCATCTTTTTAAGTGGTGGAACTTGCACTATTGCTGACTGACTAAATACTTTTTTGCCCCACTGTATATATATATATATATACTGCTCAAAAAAATAAAAAAATAAAGTGAACACTGAAATCTTACATCCTACATATCACTGACTGAAGGAAATATTCCAGTTGTAAATCTTTATTCATTACATAGTGGAATGTGTTGAGAACAATAAAACCTAAAAATGAGCAACGTAAATCACAAATAATATCCCACGGAGGTCTGGAGTTGAAATGATGCTCAAAATCAAGTGGAAAATGAAGTTACAGGCTGATCCAACTTCAGTGAAAATGCCTCAAGACAAGGAAATTATGCTCAGTAGTGTGTGTGGCCTCCACATGCCTATATGATCTCCCTACAACACCTGGGCATACTCCTGATGAGGCGGTGGATGGTCTCCTGTGGGACCTCCTTCCAGACCTGGACTAAAGCATCCGCCAACTCCTGGACATTCTATGGTGCAACGTGACATTGGTGGATGGTGCGAGAAGGCCAGTCCATAGCTTCAATGCCTTCATGTTGCAGGAACTGCTGATACACTCCAGCCACATGAGGTCAGGCATTGCCCTGCATTAGGAGGAACCCAGGGCCAACCGCACCAGCATATGGTCTCACAAAGGGTCTGAGGATCTCATCTCGGTACCTAATGGCAGTCAGGCTACCTCTGGTGAGCACATGGAGGGCTGTGCGGCCCACCAAAGACATGCCACCCCACACCATTACTGACCCACTGCCAAACCAGTCATGCTGAAGAATGTGGCAAGCAGCAGATCGCTCCCCACGTCGTCTCCAGACTCTGTTACGTTTGTCACATGTGCGCAGTGTGAACCTGCTTTCATCTGTGAAGAGCACAGGGCGCCAGTGGCTAATTTGCCAATCCTGGTGTTCTGTGGCAAATGCCAAGCATCCTACATGGTGTTGGGCTGTGAGCACCACCCCCATCTGTGGACATCGGGCACTCAGACCATCCTCATGGAGTCGGTTTCTAACCGTTTGTGCAGACACATGCACATTCGTGGCCTGCTGGAGGTCATTTTGCAGGGCTCTGGCAGTGCTCCTCTTGTTCCTCCTTGCATAAAGGCTGAGGTAGCGGTCCTGGTGATGGGTTGTTGCCCTCCTACGGCCCCCTCCACATCTCCTGGTGTACTGGCCTGTCTCCTGTTAGCGCCTCCAGCCTCTGAACACTACGCTGACAGACACAGCAAACCTTCTTGCCACAGTTCACATTGATGTGCCATCCTTGATGAGCTGCCCTACCTGAGCCACTTGTGTGAGTTGTAGAGTCCGTCTCATGCTACCACGAGTATGAAAGCACAACCAATATTCAAAAGTGACCAAAACATCAGCCAGAAAGCATGGGTACTGAGATTTGGTCTGTGGTTCCCACCTGCAGAACCACTCCTTTATTGAGTGTCTCTTGATAATTGCCAATAATTTCCATCTGTTGTCTATTCCATTTGCACAACAGCATGTGAAATTGATTGTCAAACAGTGTTGCTTCCTAAGTGGACAGTTTGGTTTCACAGAAGTTTGATTTACTTGGAGTTATAAGCTGTTGTTTAAGTGTTCCTTTTATTTTTTTGAGCAGTATATATATATACATATACAGTATATTATTACACTTACAGTATATATAATTTGTAACTTTGTTGCCATAAAAGGAGAGGCAGTCACACACACTTCTTGCATAGCGATCCAAGCAGTGAATGTCTGCCCCTATGCCATTCCAATACCTTAATGCCAAAATACAATAAAATCAAACTCCATGCTATACAAATTAGAGAAAAGAGATTACCTCATGAAGGACATTTGTGACTTAAATGTTCAGTAAATGTGGGATGCATGCATTTATCTAAAAAATGGAGTTTTAAAAAGTACTTTACTACAATGGAGATATGATTGCGCATGCACATTTCTCTTGAAAATTTCTTTAAGAGATCCTACATGGGCTTCCTCTTTAAAGGGGTTGTCCCTTCTAAATTGATGTGTGCAGTCACTCTGTGTGACTGCAGACTTATAAATCTCCCCAGCACATGCTCTGTGCGCTGCAAGTATTCACCTGTTTCAATGCTGGGACCTGCGGGTACATATGCGTTATGCATACTCCAGGGCAGGGCCTATTTAGTGGGGGCAGCCTCGCTCCATACACTAGTATAGAGCCAAGCCACGCCCCATCTAATGATGTAGCTGTGCAATGAGCATGACCTCACTCAATACAACTGTATGGACCGAGGCCACGACCAATAGACGGGTTCTGGCTGGGAGTATGTATAACGCATACATACCTGTCAGTCAGGGTTCAGAAACTGGAGAATCTTCGCAGCGCACAGTGCGTGCACTGAGGGGATTCATAAGTCTGCAGTCAACCCCTTTAAGTATTTATTTACATAGTAAGCTATATCTACCTAATGGTATCTCATCAATTAGTATGATACAGGACATGTGTCTGCACTTCCCCTATTCTCCTATCAGCATGCCATTCTTTCACAGGACTGGTGGGCCTAGGGTCTTCAGTATATCTGCACCCTAGGCATTTAATCAAAACTTCCAATCTTCTTTTTCTTTTACAAAGTTAAAAATGTAAAAAAGGAGAATGAACTATTTCAAGGTCCAATTAATTTATATTTATTCTAAGCCAACAAGTGTGCAATATGGTCTTTTCACCACTGACCTGTCAACCGTGCATAACAGCAATACTGTTTTGTTTCTGCCATTCTATCACACAACGCTCCAGTAAGCAGAACTTCTGATTCACTTGGCATTTGCTGATTAACTTCTGTATTTTATCATGTAATGCTGAACTTCCTATAGAAGGCAGGTTAATCAAATACATTTAAAAGTGCTGCTCCAAGCTGCTGAGAGTTTGGTGTTAAGATGCCTTATAAAAGTGAAGAAAGGACATGTAACCTATTATTGAAGTACACATAATGCAACCAGCAACACAACACGAATCATGAAATCTAGATTAAACAACTGGAAATCATCAGCACAATGGTTAGTGATTCATGTTGCAATGTAATTTTCAAAGCCACAGATATAATTCCTTTCAGCTGATTGCTCTCCTGAATTCTGATTGAGATGATATCACATTTCTGCATGATGGTGTTAATGGGGAAAATAAATATTTTGGACACGCTTTTTTTTTGCTTTTTTTTTTACAGTGATTTAAATGGGATTGGACAACTGGTGCATAAAATTATGGTTGATTGGAACCGTTGTTATTCTTTTCTTTAGAAAAAATCTAAATTAAACATGAACAAAATAGTAATGTAAATGCAGATTTAGACTCTGTTCACACTGACATCATTCTATTAACACAGCAATTAAAGTGATGTTGGATTTAGTGATGAATAATCAACCATTAGGTTCCGTTTTTAAAGGGAACCTGTCACCTGAATTTGTAGGGAACAATCTTCAGCCATAGGGGGGGGGGGTTCGGGTGTTTGATTCACCCTTTCCTTACGCGCTGGCTGCATGCTGGCCGCAATATTGGATTGAAGTTCATTCTATGTCCTCCGTAGTACACGCCTGCCCAAGGCATTTGGGCAGGCGTGTGCTACAGAGGACATAGAATGAACTTCAATCCAATATTGCGGCCAGCATGCAGCCAGCGGGTAAGGAAAGGGTGAATCAAAAACCCCAAAACCCCGCCCATATGATCAAAAACCAGTCCCGCCAAATTCAGGTGACAGGTTCCCTTTAACAGAAATAAATATTGCAACAATTTGTGTGAAGGCTTGATCCTCACTGAAACCTATTTAGTCCTCACTGTAGATGACCTGGCAATGTCCTTGTCCTCCAAATTATCCTGTCCCCTTTTCAGAAGAGTACATAACCATGGTCGGAAACATCAAGATGATGATCAATTTTATGGACATTTTAGGACTTTTTTGTGGTAAAGCTACTCCATGAATATTAAATGGCTATAGGCTGATGGTTCGACCGATCATTTTGCCGGTTCTCCCATATACAGGTAGCGTTCCTGTCTTTTCTATAAGAGAGCTGTTGCCAAAAATGTCTGACAGCGGCTTATCTCAGCAAAAACAAAAAAAATCATCAGTCTGAAATTGAACATACTACAAGTGCTTCCCACTAAATTACAATATCATCAAAAAGTTAATTTATTTCAGTTCTTCAATATGAAAAGTGAAACTCATATATTGTATAGAAAAATATTTAGAATTGAGAGTCCTCAGTGGTTGATACCTTTTAATGGCTACCTGAAAAGATGGTAACAAATTGCATGCTTTCGAGACTACACAGGTCTCTTCATCAGGCAAACAATATTTTTCTATCTACTGGCTAACACGGTACCAAGATATATATCTTTCCTGTATATTATATAGAATCATTACAAACAGTGATCTATTTCAAATGTTTATTTATGTTAATATTGATGATTATGGCTTACAGCCAATGAAAACCCAAAGTCAGTATCTCAGTAAATTAGAATACTTTATAACACCAGCTTGAAAAATGATTATAAAATCTGAAATGTTGGCCTACTGGAGTGTATGTTCAGTAAATGCACTCAATACTTGGTCTGGGCTCCTTTTGCATCAAATATTGTATCAATGTGACATAGCATGGGGGCGATCATCCTGTGGCACTGCTGAGGTGTTAAGGTACCGTCACACTAAGCGACGCTGCAGTGATACCGACAACGATCCGGATCGCTGCAGCGTCGCTGTTTGGTCGCTGGAGAGCTGTCACACAGACAGCTCTCCAGCGACCAACGATCCCGAGGTCCCCGGTAACCAGGGTAAACATCGGGTTACTAAGCGCAGGGCCGCGCTTAGTAACCCGATGTTTACCCTGGTTACCATCCTAAAAAGTAAAAAAACAAACGCTACATACTTACCTACCGCTGTCTGTCCTCGGCGCTCTGCTTCTCTGGTCTGGCTGTGAGCGCCGGGCAGCCGGAAAGCAGAGCGGTGACGTCACCGCTCTGCTTTCCGGCCGCTGTGCTCACAGCCAGACCAGAGAAGCAGAGCGCCGGGGACAGACAGCGGTAGGTAAGTATGTAGCGTTTGTTTTTTTACTTTAACGATGGTAACCAGGGTAAACATCGGGTTACTAAGCGCGGCCCTGCGCTTAGTTACCCGATGTTTACCCTGGTTACCAGCGAAGACATCGCTGAATCGGTGTCACACACGCCGATTCAGCGATGTCTACGGGGAGTCCAGCGACCAAATAAAGTTCTGGACTTTCTTCCCCGACCAGCGACAGCACAGCAGGGGCCTGATCGCTGCTGCCTGTCACACTGGACGATATTGCTAGCGAGGACGCTGCAACGTCACGGATCGCTAGCGATATCGTCTAGTGTGACGGTACCTTTATGGAAGCTCAGGTTGCTTTGATAGCAGCCTTCAGCTTGTCTGCATTGTTGGGTCTGGTGTCTCTCATCTTCCACTTAACAATACCCCATAGATTCTCCATAGGTTTAAGGTCAGGCGAGTGTGCTGGCCAATCAAGCACAGTGATACTGTTGTTTTTAAACCAGGTTTTGTTGTTGGTTTTTGGCAGTGTGGACAGGTGCCAAGTCCTGCTGGAGAATGACATTTCCATCTCCAAAAAGCTTGTCGGCAGAGGGAAGCATGAAGTGCTATAAGATTTCTTGGTAGACAGCTGTGCTGACCTTGGTCTTGATAAAACACAGAGGACCTACACCAGGATATGACATGGTTCCCCAAACCATCACCGATTGTGGAAATTTCACACTAGACCACAAGCAGCTTGGATTGTGGCCTCTCCACTCTTCCTCCGGACTCAGTAACCTTGATTTCAAAATTAAATGCAAAATTTACTTAAATCTGAAACAACACCTTGGTTCACTGAGCAACAATTCAGTTATTTTTCTCCTTTGCCCAGGTAAGACGCTTCTGGCACTGTCTATTGGTGATGAGTGGCTTGAAACAAGGAATGCGTCACTTGCAGCTCTTGTCCTGGATAGGTCTGTGTGTGGTGGCTCTTGAACCAATGACTCCAGCAGCAGTTCACTCCTTGTGAATCTCCCCCAAATTGTTGAATGACCTTTTCTTAACAATCCTTTCAAAGCTGCAGTTATCCAGGTTGCTTAATGCACCTTATTCTACCACACTTTTTCCTTCTATTGAACTTTCCATGAATATGCTTGCTTACAGCACTATGTGAACAGCCAGCTTCTTTGTCAATGACGTTTCGTGGCTTATCCTCCTTGTGGAGCGTGTCAATGACTGCCTTCTGGACATCTGTCAAGTCAGCAGTCTTCCCCATGATTGTGGAGCCTACTGAAACAAACTAAGGGACCTAAATGCTTAGGAAGCCTTTGCAGGTGTTTTTTTAATTACTCTAATTTACTGAGATAATGACTTTTGGGTTTTCATTGACATTAAACCATAATCATCAACATTAACAGAAATAAACAATTGAAATAAATTGCTCTGTTTGCAATGACTCTATATAATATATGAGATTCACTTTTTGCATTGAATTAACTTTTTGATGATATTCTAATTTAGTGAGAAGCACTGGTACATCTTAAAGGCACTTACACTACAACTTTGGGGCATTACTTATTCACCCACTGTAAAAATATGCATGTCCCTATGCATCTGGAACTTTTTACTGTGTTCTAGGACAACCTATAAGAGAAACACACATAAAAGGCAAACAGTAAAATATCAGTAGTCCACGAGTCTCTATACAAATGCTGTAACCTAGAACAAATATGCATCATTTAAAAGTCTGGGAAGGCACATCACTTGAACGTTGCATAAAATGATAAAATTTAAGAATATGGGGGCTTTTGTATCACAGACTCTTGTAGCAGGATATTTTCTCTTTTAGAGTAAGCTCACACTAGCTGTTTTATTCAGTGTTTCTTTTCTGCAGCAAAACCTGATCTCTGGGCATGAAAGCAGCTGCAGGAAAAAAAAAGCATGTTTTCCTTATTTTTTCTTGTGTTTTTTGCTGATTTTTTTTGTGCATGTTTGCTGCAGTTTTGGAATGCTAGATTTGTCCCTTGTGCATACAGTTTAGTGTTGAAAAATAAGTCTAAACAGATAGAATCAGGTTTTGGCACAAAAAACGTAGAAAAACCTGATACCTGTATTTTTGGTCCATTTTTTCACCATACATTCATTTTAATGGGTGAAAAATGCTGAAAAATTGCTAACAGAAGATGCTCCATTGTGCAAAAAAGCATGCAAAGCACAAAATTCTGATGACAAAAAAAAGCAAGTTGTGTGCATGAGATTTCTGAAATCTCATAGAATTTGCTGGTACTGTAAAACACAGCTATAAATAAGGATTTAAAAGCATTACAAAAAACTCTGCAAAAATACCTAGTGTGACCTTAGCCTTAATAGTCCCATTTAAAGTACATAGAGTAATGGATTTACCCAGTTATTCAAGGTATCTTGCTGGCTGACAGCCTTTGGCCACTCTCTCTGACCTTCTCAATGGGTCATTTGTGATATCTGATGGGGGCTCATTCTCAAGGGATTCAGAGTAAATACATTCAGTAGATGGTGACTGAGAGTCAACAAGTCCGTACTGTGGGCAATCAGGTTGTGGGATGGACCACCGCAAACAAGGAACAAATGGCTATCCAACATCAAGCATAATACCTTGGTATTCTGCAGGTGCCTCTGATCTTTTGTCAGGGGGCACCTGATCTGGAATGGCACTCTCTGCAGGATTCTTCCTGGAATCAGCTCTGAAGTTATTTGGTGGATGGTTGGCGATGTCATCTCCGCTGTCATCTCTATAGGGATCTTGGACGTCATTTGTCAGGCAAACCTACTGTATATGTAGCTACGGTGTACCAACTTGGTTGTCTCTTCATTCTTTTTAGGGATATTGCAGATTTCTGCTAAAGGCAGAGGGATAGCTCGAACAATGTATGGGCAAGTCTACCATTTCTCACCTAGTTTGCTAGTGCGATGATTCTTCTTAAGCCAAACTTGATCTCCAACCATCAGGGGTTTTGCTTTGGTTTTCAAGTTGTGATTTTTGTCTCTGATGCATGACTTTCATTCTCTCTTCCACAATGACATTATCTTCTAGTCATCGCTGATGCTCTGTGACCCAATCAGTACGTGGTAGAGGGTTGACTGTCTCTGCAACTCACACTTTCTAAACAACATCTACTTGTAGGTCGTCCTTGTCTAACAAACATCAGGTAATAAGGCATATATCCAGTGGCAAAATGGGCATTGTTATCGTAGGGATAGGCCAATTCTAGCAGGAGATTTGGCCAATCAGTTCTCTGCTGTGCAGGTATTGCACATAGAATGTCAATTAGAGTCTGGTTCATCCGCTCACACAGACTGCTACACTGTGGATGATATGCGGTTCTTCTCACTTTCTTAGAGGTTACACGGTTATTGGAACATTTCAGATTCAAATGCAACACCTCTATCAGTTAGGGTCTTTTCTGGATATCTATAAGGTTGTACGAAAGGTCTTCAGAAATTTGTGGATGTTGTTTTCATTGTAAGGTCTTTCACTTGCACTGCCACAGCAAATTTTGTATAGTGATCGATGATAGTCGGGGCGTAGGAGGCTCCAGTTGCACTAGACTATAGTTTCAGATGATCGATTGCAACCAACACCTATAGTTTGTAAGTGACTATTGGACTATTGGGTGCAGCTGTGCTTTCTGGTCAGAGCTTTCTCCATGTCTCAAGGTACAAGCAGTATCTCTTTCAGATATTGGCTTTAGTTTTGTGGCAGCCAAAATATCCGGATTGGTTAAGATAGGCTTCCAAGGCAATGTTCGCATCTTGCCTTGGTACAGGAATCTGGATTACTCGCTCATTGGTAGTTGGGTCAATGGTTCTTCAAACCAGCAGTCCTCTTTCAGAGAATTGCCATTTCCACAGTCTCAAGAGTCATTTCAACTCACTGAAAGCACCTATTTGGTTCTTAGACAGGCTACATGGGCTACTGTAAGTGGGAACTTGGCTGGAACCTGCTTCTACTCCCTGGACTCTAATGGTCCTCTCCTTGAAGTCCAGGAATGAGCTGTCTGGGTAATGACAGTATTTTCCATTGAGTCTTGATAGACTCTGTCCTTGCCCACTCTACAAACTTGTTCCTTACAGTGGTATCTGCATTCATTACTTCATAAGAGCCAGTTGATGTATAGCATGCAGTGATTCTTGCAAGCTAAAGGCAAAATCTCTGAGTGACTCATCAAGTTGCTGTTTTCTGCAAAAGAACCACATTTTTAATTCTGGGACTGTTCTGGTATCAAAGGTGGCACTCGGTTTCTCAAGCATTTGTTCAGCAGTTCTTTTCTCAGTATGGGGCCATTACTTCACCTCCCTAAAGGCCCCTTCACATTAAGTGACGCTGCAGCGATACCGACAACGATCCGGAACGCTGCAGCGTCGCTGTTTGGTCGCTGGAGAGCTGTCACACAGACAGCTCTCCAGCGACCAACGATGCCGGTAACCAGGGTAAACATCGGGTTACTAAGCGCAGGGCCGCGCTTAGTAACCCGATGTTTACCCTGGTCACCAGCGTAAAAGTAAAAAAAACCAAACACTACATACTTACCTACCGCTGTCTGTCCCCGGCGCTCTGCTTCTCTGCACTCCTCCTGTACTGGCTGTGAGCACAGCGGCCGAAAAGCAGAGCGGCCCTGCGCTTAGTAACCCGATGTTTACCCTGGTTACCAGTGAAGACATCGCTGGATCGGTGTCACACACGCCGATCCAGCGATGTCAGCGGGAGGTCCAGCGACCAAATAAAGTTCTGGACTTTGTTCAGCGACCAACGATCTCCCAGCAGGGGCCTGATCGTTGGTCGTTGTCACACAGAACGATTTCCTTAACGATATTGTTGCTACGTCACAAAAAGCAACGATATCGTTAACGATATCGTTATGTGTGAAGGTACCTTTAGAGCTGCTCCACTCAATTGTCTCTTCATATTTCCACCTTCTGCTCTGTGGACAATGGATAAAGTCTAAACATTGCCTGCATATTTTCTCTGAAGTCTCTTAGCTCATGGTCATTCCCTTTGTAGCTTGAGAGCCATGGTGCTTCAAACTAATACGGCATAGTTAGAGGTATTGTGTGGGTCATTCGAAAGTTCCACTAATGCTACATCACACTCTTTATCCTCAGACATGTTGTTCAGTCTATTATAATCAGGTGCTGATAAAGTTTGCTTTCCCTCTTCAAGGGGTGTTGTCCTTTTAATTGCAGCTATGATCCAGTTCTGTTCTGCTGCAGGAATCACTGATGCTGCACTGCAATCTCATAGCTGTGGATAATAATGGTACTTGCTTTGCGCAGTTCTGTTTTGTGAGGGGCTGTATAGGAGGCAGGACGTCTTCTTCTTTGGCGCGCTGCCCTGCAATTGGTTGAGGCATGATGAAGAATGTGTGGCTTGCTTCTGGTGCTGTGCTTGTTCTCACTGCAGTCATAAATATATTAACAATTCAATAATCAAGCTCCGCAGTCTGGGGTTTCTTGCGCACGTTTAATTTAGTAGGATCGTGCCACCAGAAATTGTAATGCACTTACTACTATGCCATAGGTCATGCACCATGTGGTGTGCGGATATTACCACTTCACTATGGGACAAAAAAATAAAATAAAATAAAGTTTGTGACACCACTTAATTAACCTCTGCCTACTGATAGTGTGATGTAATGTGGTGCACTCCAAATAGTACAGAAATCAGGGAGGCCAGCACAGCTGTTGATAACTTTTACTTGCTGAATGACTACACAGGTACATCTACAGGTCCTTCTCAAAAAATTAGCATATAGTGTTAAATTTCATTATTTACCATAATGTAATGATTACAATCAAACTTTCATATATTATAGATTCATTATCCACCAACTGAAATTTGTCAGGTCTTTTATTGTTTTAATACTGATGATTTTGGCATACAACTCCTGATAACCCAAAAAACCTGTCTCAATAAATTAGCATATCAAGAAAAGGTTCTCTAAACGACCTATTACCCTAATCTTCTGAATCAACTAATTAACTCTAAACACATGCAAAAGATACCTGAGGCTTTTATAAACTCCCTGCCTGGTTCATTACTCAAAACCCCCATCATGGGTAAAGGTACCGTCACACATAGCGACGCTGCAGCGATACCGACAACGATCCGGATCGCTGCAGCGTCGCTGTTTGGTCGCTGGAGAGCTGTCACTCAGACAGCTCTCCAGCGACCAACGATCCCGAGGTCCCCTGTAGCCAGGGTAAACATCGGGTAACTAAGCGCAGGGCCGCGCTTAGTAACCCGATGTTTACCCTGGTTACCATCCTAAAAAGTAAAAAAACAAACGCTACATACTTACCTTCCGCTGTCTGTCCTCGGCGCTCTGCTTCTCTGGTCTGGCTGTGAGCGCCAGGCAGCCAGAAAGCAGAGCGGTGACGTCACCGCTCTGCTTTCCGGCTGACCGACGCTCACAGCCAGAGCAGGAGGAGAGCAGAGCACAGCGCTGGAGGACAGACAGCGGTAGGTAAGTATGTAGTGTTTGTTTTTTTACTTTTAGGATGGTAACCAGGGTAAACATCGGGTTACTAAGCACGGCCCTGCGCTTAGTTACCCGATGTTTACCCTGGTTACCAGCGAAGACATCGCTGAATCGGTGTCCCACACGCTGATTCAGCGATGTCTGCGGGGAGTCCAGCGACGAAATAAAGTTCTGGACTTTCTTCCCCGACCAGCGATCTCCCAGCAGGGGCCTGATCGCTGCTGCCTGTCACACTGGACGATATCGCTAGCGAGGACGCTGCAACGTCACGGATCGCTAGCGATATCGTCTAGTGTGACAGTACCTTAAGACTAGCGACCTGACAGATGTCAAGAAGGCCATCATTGACACCCTCAAGCAAGAGGGTAAGACCCAGAAAGAAATTTCTCAACAAATAGGCTGTTCCCAGAGTGCTGTATCAAGGCACCTCAATGGTAAGTCTGTTGGAAGGAAACAATGTGGCAGAAAACGCTGTACAACGAGAAGAGGAGACCGGACCCTGAGGAAGATTGTGGAGAAGGACCGATTCCAGACCTTGGGGAACCTGAGGAAGCAGTGGACTGAGTCTGGTGTGGAAACATCCAGAGCCACCGTGCACAGGCATGTGCAGGAAATGGGCTACAGGTGCCGCATTCCCCAGGTAAAGCCACTTTTGAACTATAAACAGCGGCAGAGGCGCCTGACCTGGGCTACAGAGAAGCAGCACTGGACTGTTGCTAAGTGGTCCCAAGTACTTTTTTCTGATGAAAGTAAATTTTGCATGTCATTCGGAAATCAAGGTGCCAGAGTCTGGAGGAAGACTGGGGAGAAGGAAATGCCAAAATGCCTGAAGTCCAGTGTCAAGTACCCACAGTCATTCATGGTGTGGGGTGCCATGTCAGCTGCTGGTGTTGGTCCACTGTGTTTCATCAAGGGCAGGGTCAATGCAGCTAGCTATCAGGAGATTTTGGAGCACTTCATGCTTCCATCGGCTGAAATGCTTTATGGAGATGAAGATTTCATTTTTCAGCACGACCTGGCACCTGCTCACAGTGCCAAAACCACTGGTAAATGGTTTACTGACCATGGTATTACTGTGCTCAATTGGCCTGCCAACTCTCCTGACCTGAACCCCATAGAGAATCTGTGGGATATTGTGAAGAGAAAGTTGAGAGACGCAAGACCCAACACTCTGGATGAGCTTAAGGCCGCTATTGAAGCATCCTGGGCCTCCATAACATCTCAGCAGTGTCACAGGCTGATTGCCTCCATGCCACGCCGCATTGAAGCAGTCATTTCTGCCAAAGGATTCCCGACCAAGTATTGAGTGCATAACTGAACATTATTATTTGTTGTTTTTTTTTTGTTTGTTATTAAAAAACACTTTTATTTGATTGGATGGGTGAAATATGCTAATTTATTGAGACAGGTTTTTTGGGTTATCAGGAGTTGTATGCCAAAATCATCAGTATTAAAACAATAAAAGACCTGACAAACTTCAGTTGGTGGATAATGAATCTATAATATATGAAAGTTTAATTGTAATCATTACATTATGGTAAATAATGAAATTTAACACTATATGCTAATTTTTTGAGAAGGACCTGTATATAAATGATAATTTAACAGAGATTCCATTCTAATGCAGCAATCACAGTTACTTCCCAGTATAGTAAGTCAAATATATAAATGGTGCAGTGACTCCTGAACTGAAACTTTCACTTAAATGCACAGTCCTTATCACACAGTTATCTGTGGCTGTGGGTTCTCAGATACTTCAGCTTTCCTAGGCAACTACACTTGTGCATTTCTCCTTCTCTACCAAGACTAGGACCCGGTCATGTGGCCTAACCATGTGACCTTATGGACATATATGTAAAGCTGGGATGTTTTGTTAACTCTTCACCGCCTCCTGATAGCAGAACATAATAAGTGCATCACTCTATGCATATATAAAGCACTTTTATATTATTATTATTTATTTATATAGCACCATTAATTCCATGATGCTGTACATGAGAAAGGGGTTGCATACAGAGTTATAGATATCGTTTACAGTAAACAAATTTACAATGACAGACTGGTACAGAGGGGAGAGGACCCTGTCCTTGTGGACTTACATTCTACGGGATGATGGGGAAGAGACAGAAGGTCGGTGGTGCGGCAGCTCTGGTGGTGGTGAGGCGGCAGCTCGGGTGGTGGTGAGGCGGCAGCTCTGGTGGTGGTGAGGCAGCAGCTCGGGTGGTGATGAGGCGGCAGAATGGTTATTGCAGGCTTTCTTGAAGAGATAGGTTTTCAGGTTCTGTCTGAACAATCCGAGGGTGGTGGATAATCCGACGTGTTGAGGCGTGTAATTCAGAGGATGGGGGATATTCGGGAGAAATATTGGAGGCGGTTGTGTGAGGAACAAATAAGTGTGGAGGAGAGTGGGAGGTCTTGGGAGGATCGAAGATTATGTTAGGGAAGATATTGGGAGATTAGTTCAGAGATATAGGGAGGGGACAGGTTGTGGATGGCTTTGTAGATCAGTGTTAGTAGTTTGAACTGGATTCGTTGGGGAATTGGGAGCCAGTGGAGGGATTTGCAGAAGGGAGAAACAGGGGAGTAGCGAGGAGAGAGGTGGATTAGCCGAGCAGCAGAGTTGAGGACAGACTGGAGTGGTGCAAGAGAGTTAGCGGGAAGGCCACAGAGGAGTGTGTTGCAGTAGTTGAGGCGGGAGATTATGAGGGCATGCACAAGATTGTGGGCTGACGAAGGGACGGATTCTGGCAATATTTTTGAGTTGGAGGCAACAGGAGTTGGCAAGAGTTTAGACGTTCGGTTTGACGGACAAGGCAGAGACAAGAGTTACCCCGAGGCAGTGCATTTCAGGTGCGGGAGAGCGAGTGATGCTGTTTACCATAGTAGATAGATCAGGGAGGGGTACACTTATATGTGCAAAATTCTCATGTACATTATCTTCAAAGGGAGATGTGAACATTGTGCAAATATAATGAGGTAGCTGCTAGCTCCAAAACATCTCAAAGGCCCATACACTACAACTTTGGGACATTACAGTTGTATGTGTGCATGCATGTACAGAACTGGCAAAAATTAAGAGACCACCATATCAAAACCGTGTCATGGGCAGCCCATTCTCCAGACCAGAACCCTATTGAAAATCTCTGGAATGTAATCAAGAGGATGATGGATAGTTACAAGCCATCAAACGAAGAAGAACTGCTTAAATTTTTGTGCCAGAAGCAGTGTGAAAGGCTCATGAAAGCTGTGATTAAAAATCATGGTTATTCCATAAAATATTGATTTCTAGTAACATAGTAACATAGTAACATAGTTAGAAAGGCCGAAAAAAGACATTTGTCCATCCAGTTCAGCCTATATTCAATCATAATAAATCCCCAGAGCTACGTCCTTCTACAGAACCTAATAATTGTATGATACAATATTGTTCTGCTCCAGGAAGACATTCAGGCCTCTCTTGAACCCCTCGAAGCAATTCCAGATTCTCACCGCCCTAACAGTAAAGAATCCTCTTCTATGTTGGTGGAAACACCTTCTATCCTCCAGACGCAAAGAATGCCCCCTTGTGCCCGTCACCTTCCTTGGTATAAACAGATCCTCAGCGAGATATTTGTATTGTCCCCTTATATACTTATACATGGTTATTAGATCGCCCCTCAGTCATCTTTTTTCTAGACTAAATAATCCTAATTTCGCTAATCTATCTGGGTATTGCAGTTCTCCCATCCCCTTTATTAATTTTGTTGCCCTCCTTTGTACTCTCTCTAGTTCCATTATATCCTTCCTGAGCACCAGTGCCCAAAACTGGACACAGTACTCCATGTGCGGTCTAACTAGGGATTTGTACAGAGGCAGTATAATGCTCTCATCATGTGTATCCAGACCTCTCTTAATGCACCCATGATCCTGTTTGCCTTGGCAGCTGCTGCCTGGCACTGGCTGCTCCAGGTAAGTTTATCATTAACTAGGATCCCCAAGTCCTTCTCCCTGTCAGATTTACCCAGTGGTTTCCCGTTCAGTGTGTAATGGTGATATTGATTCCTTCTTCCCATGTGTATAACCTTACATTTATCATTGTTAAACCTCATCTGCCACCTTTCAGCCCAAGTTTCCAACTTATCCAGATCCATCTGTAGCAGAATACTATCTTCTCTTGTATTAACTGCTTTACATAGTTTTGTATCATCTGCAAATATCGATATTTTACTGTGTAAACCTTCTACCAGATCATTAATGAATATGTTGAAGAGAACAGGTCCCAATACCGACCCCTGCGGTACCCCACTGGTCACAGCGACCCAGTTAGAGACTATATCATTTATAACCACCCTCTGCTTTCTATCACTAAGCCAGTTACTAACCCATTTACACACATTTTCCCCCAGACCAAGCATTCTCATTTTGTGTACCAACATCCTGTGCAGCACGGTATCAAACGCTTTGGAAAAATCGAGATATACCACGTCCAATGACTCACTGTGGTCCAGCCTAACTGTTCCTGAGTTAAAACTTTAGTATTGTTGTTTCTAAATGATTATGAACTTGTTTTCTTTGCATTATTTGAGGTTTGAAAGCACTGTTTAAATTTATTGCTTGGAAAGTCAGATACATGTTGTCAGAAGTTTATAGAATAATTGAACAATTTACATTTTACTCAAAAATATACCTATAAAGAGAAAAATCTGACAAACTGAACATTTTGCAGTGGTCTCTTAATTTTTGCCAGAGCTTATGTATTGTGTCTATATACTATTTAGAAGGGAAGAAAATTTAAATAGTAGTAAAAGCCTTGTTCATATTTTACTCTACCTGCCTGCCTTTCCGGAGCCCTGGACAAACAGGGAGGCCCTCTCGTCGTCATGGACACCAGCACACTGAGGAGTCGGGGGAAGGAGGCTAAAAAAAATTATTTCTGGCATTTTAATTTTTTTTCTCATAATGCCGGCTACTGAACAGATTATTTTATTTTATGTGTTGATGTATCAGAGTTTTATGAATGCAGCAATACCAAATATGAGTACTTTCTTTTCTATTGTTTTATTTCTAAAGGGCAAAATAGGGGTGATTTGAACTTTTGTATTTTTTTTACTTTTTTCATATTTTTAAAAACACCAGCACTGCTATGTATAGTGAAAATGAGGATCTTTTATGAACGCCTGGTTTTCACAGGAGAATTGGCATGACAGGCACAGCGGTCTTCAGCACACCCATGGCTCTCAAAACAACCCATCATAACGCCATGATTACATCATGGGGGCAAACGATGGGCATGTGGAATGATGTGTCCCTACCAACATGTGTTAAATGCCACTGTCAGAGATTGACAGTAGCAATTAACCGGTGAACAGCCGCAGGCACAGCTTAGCTCTAGCAGCGGCTGTTAAAGGCACATGATGGGTGTTTAAGTTATCCATCATCTGGGAGTCCACATCAAAGGCAGTGACACAAACATATGATGTAAATGCACATCATATGTCATGATGGATTAAATTCAGTCTGTCATGTCCTCAAACACTATTAAACTGCATAAATGGGATTTAACTGCAGGAATTTATCTAGATATGTGATGAGCACCTTGAACTCACAGTTGATTTACAGAATTTTATAACGTTGAGCCATGAATATAAAAAATCAAATTTTTCCCACAAAAATGTTGTTTTAGCCCCAATTTTTTTATTTTCACAAGGGTAACAGGATAAAATGGTCTATACATTCTGTTGAGCAATTTCTCTTGTGTTCCCTGATACCCCATATGTGGGAGGAAACTACTGTTTGTGTGCATGGCAGGGCTCGGAAAGGAAGGAGTGACATTTTGGAGCACAGACTTTTGTGGAATGGTCTGCAGGTGACATGTCGCATTTAGAGAGCCCCGGATGCATAAACATTGGAAACCCCCTATAGGTGACCCCATTTTGGAAACCAAACACTTCACTGAATTTATCTAGACATATGGTGAGCAGTTTCAATCCACAGGTGCCTCACAGAATTTTACAACACTGAACCGTGAAAAAGAAAAATTTAGATTTTTTCCCATAAAAATATTGCTTTAGCCTCAAATATTTTTCATTTACACAAGGTTAGCAAGAGAAGATGAACCACAGAAATTGTTGTCCAATTTTTCCTGAGTATGTGGATACCCAATACGTGGTGGGTAACTACTGTTTTGACACACTGCCGAACTCCAACAGAAAGTAATGACGCTTTGGAGAGCAGACTTTGATGGAATGGTCTGAGTGTGCTATGTTGCATTTGGAGAGCCCCTGATGTGCCAAAACAGTGGAAATCCCCCACATGTAACTCCATTTTTGGAAGCTGCACGCCTAAAGGAATTAGCTAGAGGCATAGTTATAGTAATGCATTTGGTTTTACTGGTGTATAATTTATAATATGGTCATATGTATAAGCTGTGTATGTGTAAGTTGTGTGCAGTACATTAGAATATAAACAGTGTGTTGTGTCAACAGTGTAAAACCAAAACTGTGCTGATGAGGGCCTAAAGCCCGAAACACGTGTCCACAGGTAGGAATTGGTTGGCTGTGTAAATTTAGAAACTAATCCGCAGCATTGCACGCTTGGCGGTTCCAAGCACTGTGGATTAGACAGGGGTGGAAAGAGATGATTTGCATAGCTCCGCCTACTGCAAAGGATTCTGGGTAAACCTGCTATTCTTTGTATTATGCTGCTTGCAAGTACTTTCCGTTTCAGGAAAGCATCCACTATGCATTTCCTTTAAGTAGAGGGCTTTTCGGTCTCTTTCGTCCCGCTACATTTAGCCCAACTTGGGTCTCTCCCTAAGGTGGCTAGCATATATGTATCGCTTGCTCACCTAGCCCCACTCCATACAGCCAACCAATTCCAGCCCTGTGCTGATGAGGGCCTAAAGCCCGAAACACGTGTCCACAGGTAGGAATTGGTTAGCTGTGTAAATTTAGAAACTAATCCGCAGCATTGCACGCTTGGCGGTTCCAAGCGCTGTGGATTAGACAGGGGTGGAAAGAGATGATTTGCATAGCTCCGCCTACTGCAAAGGATTCTGGGTAAACCTGCTATTCTTTGTATTATGCTGCTTGCAAGCACTTTCCGTTTCAGGAAAGCATCCACTATGTATTTCCTTTAAGTAGAGGGCTTTTTGGTCTCTTTCGTCCCGCTACATTTAGCCCAACTTGGGTCTCTCCCTAAGGTGGCTAGCATATATGTAAACCAAATTGTATTAATTTATGTGGTATGCTTTGAAGCAATCCTTAATGCAAAGGCCAAGTTTCATTATGGTAATTTGTGTCCTTTCGTATTTCTGTCTTGGAGCATACTCTGCTCCATTTTTGTGTTCTTCCCTTCTTCGCAGTGCCCAAGTCTGGCTCAGTGACTTGTGTTGTGCTCACTGGGACAGTGACAAGAGAGCTGTTGTCACGGTGTATGGTGGTCAAGATTAGGACATCCCTCTTGTCTTTATACTTGACCATCAGCATCTTGTCACTGCATTGGGCTCTGCTGTCACCATTTCTGAGCAGTTGCACAATTAGTGGCTTGGGGATGCCTCTCTGATTTTTTAACACTGTGCCACATACAACTGTACCTCTGGCAGAGAGATTTTTCAAGAGAGTGATACTGGTGTAAAAGTTATCTATGTAAAGGTGATTACCTGTATGCAGCAGTGGGTTCAGCAGTGCCAACATAATTTTCCCACTGATACCCAGGACAGGGTGGTATTTAAGGGGGTCAATCTGGGTGTCCCTCCCTTTGTAGACCCTTAATCTATGGGTGTGCCCTGAGGTGCTTTCGCACAGCTTGTTCAGTTTAATACGGTACCTTGCCCTACTACTGGGCAAGTATTGTCAGAATTTAAGCCTCCCTTTGAAGTGAACCAGACTTTCATCTATACAGATGTCCCTTTGGGTGTTGTACGCCTCAGCAAATTTTCTGCTTCAGTGTTAAATTACCTAATGAATTTTATATAGATGATCAAAGTTGGGATGGTCTCGGGGAGGACAGACACAGCGCATTATCACTATATTGCAAACATTTTTGGATTTATTCAAATTGTGTCCTTGTCGTGACCATACGGAATACTGGTGTGCTGTAGATTATATCAGTAATTTAGTATTGATGAAGCTCTCTTTTCTTCATTATGCCCATATCCAGCACAATGCCCCAAAATGTCATAATTTCTGCTGCATTTACAGAGGCCCATCTGGCGTATGATGACGTGCTATTTTGGGTGAAAAATTGATGGGCATTCAAATTTGTCTGGGCCACCATAAGATTTATTATATCCTCACAGAAAAAGAATTTGAAAAAGTCCATTTCAGTGAGGTTAAAGTGGATTCCTGAGCTGCCCATGCAATCTGGAATAACAATAGCAGGCTGATAATTTTCGGGGGGTAAAGTCCATATGAGATCGATTGCTGAGGAGTTACATTAGTCCTAGGACACTTTGCTAGGGGATTTTCTTCAATGCCTGAATCTGTGTCAGAGGCAGGTAAAGCGTATTCCTCCTCTGCTGAATTGTGTCTTCTTGATGATTGGGTCATTTTCATTTTAGAAGAAGAGAGAAAAAAGTAGAGGTAAAAGTACAGGAAAAATAAATAAGTAGAGAAAAATAAATAAAGAGGAAAAATTTGGAAAAAAAACACATAAGAAAATAATGAAAAGAAAAATCAGTAGAAGTAAAGAAAAGTTTGTATAAAAAAATTACAGTGACGATCACTACACTAATACCCTACCTATAAAGCTACTCGGTGCTAAATCTTTTTTTTTCTGCAAGAGAAAAGTGAACGTCACTAACACTGCCACGTCCCTTCCCCTAATGCGCTGACTTCCTACCTACAAAACTACTCTGTACTTACTACTATTATTTTTTTTCTACAAGTCTCTTACACTGCGATGTCTGCTACTCTACCTATGGCAAAAAAAAGAAAAAGTCCTTTGGAGCAGAGTCTGATCAGCAGCGATACAGATCAGAGCGCTGCGGCGACGGGTAGCACACAAAAATTGAGTATGAATGCTCAGTGCAGGATGTCGTGCACCTGTAAAAGTACCAAAAAAATTACCAAAATTATAATTGGGGAGTGGGAAATTTGGGTGGGGTATATTAGGGGAAGGTGGAATAAGGATTTTTGAACTTCTGCTGCGATAACAGATTGATCACAAAGACAGCACATAACAGGCAGCACAGGATCGCAGGAGACAGATCGCAGAAGGATAGCATTGGCCACCAATTCAAAATCTATTTCTCAGAAAACATAGCATCTACATAATGACTCTGCACATCAGATCTGAGGAAAGATGGGGGTAATCGTTGGGTGGAATCCATTGGGTGGAATATGTGCATATTCATCACTGTAATGAGCGGTACCACGTGACCACTCACACAGGACAGGCTGCCGGCGCTGAGAGCATACATCGCAGGAGCTGGGTGAGTATTTCTCGGCAATCGGGCAGGCGCACAGGGGATGGGAGGCGGGAGGTGACCCCAAACTTTATTTTTAACACAAACAAAAAAAAAACCTTGATTTTTCATTCCTTCTCTCCAGCGAACGCTGCTGGGGAGAAGGAATGAATGCCAGCTTCAGCACCAAAAGCAGGGGACAGTGCTTAACTGTAGCGCTGTCTCCTGCACGGTCCGTGTGGTCCTCAGTCGGCACACGGCTGCCGCACGTGTGCCACACTGATGTGCTACGTGAGCACACGGACACGGATAACTCCGGTACCGATTTCTCCGGTACCGGAATTATCTGGAGGTGTGAAACCGGCCTTAGATGGTAAAATTATATTTCTTCATTCCTGTTATGCCACATTGCATTAATTCCTGAATAGCACCTGAACGTTTAATAAACTACCTGGATGCAATTTTGAATATGTTGAGGAGTGCTGCTTTTAAAATGGTATAATTTCTGGGAGTTTCCAATATATAGGACTTACAAAGTCACTTCAAAAGTGAACAGGTCAATAAAAAAAATTGTTTTGTAAATTTCCTTGAAAAAAATGAAAATTACTGCTGCATTGTTAAACCTTCTAAAATAACATAATAAAATAACATTTTGCAAGTGGTGCTGATGTAAAGCAGTCATGAGGGAACCATTATCATAATGTACAATGTGTCATGAAAAAAATCTAAAGATAAAAGGGATCCGTTGAAGTGTTCCAGAGTTAATACTGCATAAAGGGACACTGGTCAGATTTCAAAAATTTGTCTCGGTCACTAAGGGGTTAAATCTGCAATTGTTTGATCGCATCTACATTACACTGCAATACTTACAATATTGAATACACGTTTAAGGAGTTGTTCCATAATGACAAGTTATCATCTGTAAGGTAGAATTACAATGGACATCTAAATACCATTATCATAGAATCAAACCACTGACAAAGGGTAAAGGTCACGCAGCTTCCCCCCAATGCCCATCCCATCCCTGGAAAATGAAGTTAATACTAGTCACAGATGACACCAGATCAAAGTTTCTTTACTGTGGAAACCCATGCTCTAATATATTATTTTGTGCCACTTTGGCTAATAGAATGGATCCCTGCCTGTAGTATGTTACTCTTATACATTGCAGCATATTCATTCAGCTGTCGTATACTCTAAGTCACCAATGATATGGATCCAAGAAAATGTGGAAGGGAGCTTACATCTGTGCATATATGTTTATTGAATATTGAATTTTATGTTAGTAGATTTCCTTTACCTATTTGCATAACATAATTTGTTCCTCACATAAGCAAAGATTTACAGAATGTTGTCTATTTCTGCAATATGTAAACGTGTGTTTACTGATTGAAATGTTTAATTCATGTCTTTTCCAATGATGGCTTTTTTCAGCAGCACTACTAAGGAATGGTAAGTAAGCATAGTAGGAAAATGTAACCCACTGAACCTCAGAACAAGCGATCATCAGAAATGGAGCATAGACCATCGGGTTACAAAATGGACAAGGGATCTCAGCTTCAATAGTCAATCACTAAAAGCTTGGAATACAAATTTCAATAAATATTACGACCAGGGCTGCCTCTAGGAATTTCAGGGCCCAATACTGCCAATGTATTTGGGCCCCCTTGAGACTTTGCCCATGCTCTACCGTGCTCTGCCTCCACCACTCAAACCTTTCACAGTCCTACCCCCCACTCTTGGAAAAACTCCACTTCTGCATCACATCCTTACAATTCACACATTAAGAGTTCCCATCGAACACCATATCATATAACTAGCCATCAGCTTTTATTTATTTTTATACTACTGTACAATACTGATCATTAATAAAAAGATACAATACTAATATTACCTTAAAGGACATTATACACACCAGCTCTGTGCATTGTATACAGTGTTTAGTGTCAGTGTAGAGGTGACCCACTGACTCAACCAGTGATGTCTCAAGTTGAAGTCCTTCATCTTAGCTTTTCTTCTTCATCCAGCGGTGACCAACATCACTTCTTCCAGCCAGGACTCGTCTCTATTGAAAATAACATAGTCATCTAGAGCACTGCTTCCAGAGCACATTCCCCATTTTTTCCTCAACTTCTAGACTATGTAAAATAAATAAAAATGTGACAAACTGCTGCCCTGCACAGTAAAAGGACGCCCCCCTCAATTGATCATTTTTTCTCCCCACTTTCAATACAGGATCACTTGCTCTTCCCCACTCCAATTGATCACTATTTGCACTCTCCAACCCTCTATTCATTTTCATTTGCTGTCCCCCACTCTCCAGTCTCAATTCATAATCATTTGCGGTTTCCCACCCCAGTACAGCATAATTTGATCTCCCTCACCCTCAAGACATCATCATTTGTTGTTCCCCATCCCCCGTCCTCAAGTCATCATCACCCAGTCTCAATTCATAATCATTTGCTCACCCCCACCCTAAATACAGCATCATTTTCCCTCCTGCACCCTCAATACATAATCATTTACTCTCCCCCACCCTCAGTTCATCATTTCCTATCCCTATCCACCACCCTCATAATTTGCTCTCCCCCACCTTCAATATAGTATCATTTGCTCTCCCCCACCCCAAATCTTCATTATTTGCACTCCCCTACCCTCAATACATCATAATTTGTTATCCCCCACACTCAATTCATCATCATTTGCTCCCTCCCACACCCATGTAATTCATTTTATTAGAAAGAAAAAAATAGTTTTTTATACTTACCTCTATACCCGACACGGGAAAGCTCTCTTTGCCGAGATGTGGGCAGAAACTCACCCCTAACCCTGGGACCTGTGAGTAGTGATGAGCGAAATTGTTTGAAAAACGATCGCCAAACATAAAATTGGCACGAATATGGCACATTCGGATTCGTGATCGGAAACACAAGCAAATTTTTTTAAAATCGTGAAAAATCTGAAACATTTGGTAAAAAGTGCAGGAAAATATTTGCGTTGCCACTAAATGATTTTGAGCACTTTGGCTATGATAATGGTAGTGTATGATGAGCGTGGGGTAGCTGTTTGATGAGGGTAGAGGGTTGGCAGAGCTCAGAGGAGAAGCGTGTTTGTAAAAATTTTTTCTTCTAACTTTTTTTTTTGCTGGGACTCTTTGTTGCTTTTTTTCAGCTATGTGGTTGTTTCTTAGTCAGATAGTTTAGCTAGTTAGTGTACTGTGTGGCTGTGAAATCGACCTTCCAGCATTTTTTTTGGTCCAAAGACAGCACTGCACATTTCATACAAGTGTGTTGTGCACTGCTTCTATTGTGCTCCATGCACGAGTAGGCCATTCTAAATCTTATTGTTTCACTTGCTAAATGTAAATCAGCAAACCATATCCCACCTTGTAATTTAGTGGTGTGGTGACATTGTGTTAGGGGTCAAGTTACCTCCTCTGCATAGGGGGAATCTCGAGTCATCTCCTCTGTGGTCTTCCATTCCTCTCCAGCCACAGTGGAGACTGTTTAGCGGAGACATCGGTCACAGGGTCTGGCTCAGCCTGATACTGTGCGGATGGCTTCTGCTGCTTTCCCAGGCTCAGCCATTGTAGCCAGTACTGGTCAGCGGCGAGCAGACGTCTCTGGGACTAAGTCCTGATTTTTCCCTTCTGAGCATGCCCAGGGTAAGACCTCTCATTGGAGGTCAGGGGTCACATGCTTAGGTACTGCTGCAGCTCCCATTCGTCCTCTAGGAAGGTCCTGAAGTTGCTCTGGTATTGTAGCAGCTTCCATTGGTCCTCTAAGAAGGTCCTGAAGCTGCTGCAGCTATAAAAGGTTTGCATGGCCGCATGGCCATGCACTAGTATCACTTCATGTTATGAGCTTGCTAATTGTGGTCGCGCCTGTATGATTGCATTCAGGGACCCGGCTGAAATAAGCCCCTAGAATACCGGCACCTCCGGTGAGGAGTTTTTGTGTGCTTCTCTGTGTGCATGACCACTGACTGCCATCAGCCCAGCAGTTTGCTGTGGTCCCCCTGTAATGCTAACAGGGGACAGCATGTTCTTTTTTGTGTGACTCAGTGAAGTAACTGAGTTCACTTATACCGCCATATAGTGCCGTCATTTTCTAGCAGCAGGTTGTCTCCTGCACAGTGGACCCAAGGCTGCGAACGCACCAATTATAACATCCATATTAACTTGGTGGGTTCTGCCAGTCCTCACACATTGTTCTGTGATTTGAGCTCTTGGGCATGACAAAATATTTTTTCAAGCAGTTGCTAACGTGATTCATCATGCCATACCTCACCTTGTTATTTAGTGGCAGCGAAACTTCACCATTTGCATAGCTCATGCAGAAAATTTAAAAAAATAAATCTGTTGCTAAAAAAAATGATACAGCCCGCTATATCCCACTTTGCATATTTGTGGTGGTGAAATAAACCTGTCTGCAGAGCTCATGCAGATGAAAAAGAAATGTTTTTCTGTTGCTAAACGAGATACAGCCCGCCATATCCCACCTTGTCATTTAGTGTTGGTGAAATTGTTCTGTGTGCAGAGCTGTTTCACATTAAATCATTTTTTTTAATTTACTAACATGATACAGCAGCCTAGATCCAAGTATGAAATTTTTTTGAGCATGTCTTCTAAATTATACAGGTCTCATCCACACTGTTAGGGCAAGCGGATCGCACTGAGTTTAGATAGGTAACTACAAGGTGCAGCCCGGGGTCCACCGTGCAGAGATATCTGATGCAAACTAACTGTCGATAACCTCTGAGCTCACACGTGGGTTAAGCTTCACCCGTGTGAACTGGAAGCGATCTCTATTGATTCACAGAGTTGTGCTGTACACAAAACTATTAGCCTAACTACGGGTTGTGCTTGCTCTGGAACTCTTCTGTGCTAACCGCACACATGAAGGAACCAGATGCTAAGCCAAGGCTAATTGCCCCCACTGATGCTAGCTGCCTGCCTGAGTGTACAGTCCCAAAGCTACAGCCTCAAACCACATTTGTATAGAGTGGTATAGTATCCACTGGCATAAGCCAAACACATTTGATACTAGTGCATGGCCGTGCAACCATGCAAACCTTTTATAGTTGCAGCTCTACAGGACCTTCCTGGTGGACCAATAGGAGCTGCAACAGGGCCTGAGCGTGTGACCCCCGACCTCCAATGAGAGGACCTTCCGTGGGCATGCTCAGTGCGTTAAAAGCAGGACTTGGCCCAGAAAGCCTGCTCACCACTGACCAGTGCTGGCTACAAGGGCAGAGCCTGGAAAAGCAACAGTAACCATTTGCACAGTATCAGGCTGAGCCAGACGCTGGGACCGACGTCTCTGCTGAACAGGTTCCACTGCGGCTGGAGGAGAATGGGAGACAGCAGCAGACATGGTTCGAGATTCCCCCTGTGCAGTGGCGGGAACTCGACACCTAACACACTCTAAAAATAAATTTTGTTCTTTTACTAATGACATACAGTAGGGGAGATCTAATTTTGAAATTGTTTGGACCATATATTTTTTGTCATACAGGCCTTATCCACAGAAAAAAAAATTTCTTCTGTTACTAACTTCACATAGTAGGGGAGATCACATTTTGAAATTGTTTGGAGCATATCTTTTTTGTCATATAGGCCTCATCCACCGAAAAAAAAAATTCTTCTGTTACTAACATCATACAGTAGGGTAGATCTCACTTTGAAATTGTTTAGAACATCGAGTCTATGATATACAGGCCTCATACACACCAAAAACAATTATTCTGCTACTAACGTTCTAGAGTAAGGGAAATCTCAGTTAGAAATTGTTTGGAGCATCTAGTCTATGTTATACAGGCCTCATTTAGTGCCGCTGAAATTCAGCTGTGTGCAGAGTTGGTACAGAGTAAAAAAATCTAATTTCTAGTTGCTAATACTGTGCTTCTATCACACTATCTGAGCAACGTAATTGGGAAATAGCGAGGTCATGGTGGAAGGGGGATTAGGCTTGATGTTCAACGTGTATGTGGGGTAGGTGGTAATGATTGTGAAAGCACTAGTGAATCAACAACGTCATGTCCTATCCAAAGACAACTGACAACTTCTCTTACTGGTTGTTGGAGTTTTTAGTGTACTGCATTGTTCTCGTGCAATTGTAGTTTGTGCTTCTGTGCCTGCTGTTGCTGCTGCTACAGATGTTAACACAAATTTGTGGAAATGTGAACAGTCCTGCTTTGGTGTCTATCTGCTGGGTCAGCGTTGGACTGGAGCACCTTGGGCCCACCAGAGAAAATCATTCTTGGGGCCCACTATGTAGCTACATGGAAATAGATACAAGACCACCAATTGTGCGGTAAAAAGCGCTAATATCAGGGTATAATATAAAGTAGTTCACGTCTTAATAATGTAGCAAGGGTTGGGGTAGCCCCCTCACAGAATATAATGTAGCCCCCTCATAAAATATAATGCAGTCCCCTCTCATAGAATATAATGCAGCACCCCACAAAATATAATGCAACCCTCTCAGGTATGACGCAGTCCCCACCATAGAATATAATGCAGCACCCCATAGGGTATAATGCAGCCCTCCCCCATATAGTACAGTATAATGCCACGCACCACAGAATATAATGTAGTCCCGAGAGAATGCAGTTCCACCACAGAATATAATGCAGCCCCCCCATAGAGTATACTGTAGCCCCCTCATATAGTATGATGTAGCCCCCATAATATTATGTAGTCCCCTGAGAGAATAATGCAGCCCCACCACAGAATATAATGCAGCCCCCCATAGAGTATACTGTAACCCCTCATATAGTATGATGTAGCCCCCCATAATATAATGTAGTACCTTAAGTATAATGCAGTCCCCCCACAGAATATAATGTAGCCCCCCAGGGCCGTATTTAGAGTTTCTGCTGCCCTAGGCACTTTTAGTGCTGCCTCCCCTTTTGGTGAGTATGACACTATCAGCAGTGACATTGGCAAGAATCGCTGATGTGAAAGTCGCCTTTTGCAGCAGATCGGGCAGTTTTTCTGCATCTGCCGCGTAACGGATCACTTACGGCAACACCGCGTTCGGCCTCATTCATTCCCTATGGGATTTGCGGCACTTGCCGTGATCTGGCAAATGCGGTACCATACCTCCCAACTTTTGAAGAAGGGAAGGAGGCATAAAGTTTGCGGCGCGTGTAGTGCGCCGCGGCAAATTTTAGGCCACGCCTCTGACCAGACCCATTTCACAACTAGTCACACCCATATCCACGTCACAACTGCAGCCATTTAGCACTGCTGATCACACTGTTTAATATACAATAATTATAAGCAAACAAAAATATGGCCACGCAGTGCTCCATACTGTATAATGGCCACACATGATGCTCAATACTGTATAACGGCCACCACACATGATGCTCCATAATGTATAATGGCCACACATGATGCTGCATACTGTATAATGGCCACACACAGTTCTTCATACTGTATAATGGCCACACATGATGCTCCATAGTGTATAATGGCCACACATTGCTCCATACTGTATAATGGCCAGACAGTGCTCCATACTGTATAATGATCCCACATAATGCTCAATACTGTATAATGGCGACAAATGATGCTCCATACTGTATAATGGCCACACATGATGCTCCATACTGTATAACGGCCACACATGATGCTCCATACTGTATATTCCCCCCTGTATGGCTTAGATTCCCCCCTGCATGGCTTAGATTCCCCCCTGCATGGCTTAGATTCCCCCCTGCATGGCTTAGATTCCCCCCTGTATGGCGTAGATTCCCCCTGTATGGCTTAGATTCCCCCCTGTATGGCTTAGATTCCCCCCTGCATGGCTTAGATTCCCCCCTGCATGGCTTAGATTCCCCCCTGCATGGCTTAGATTCCCCCTGCATGGCTTAGATTCCCCCCTGCATGGCTTAGATTCCCCCCTGCATGGCTTAGATTCCCCCCTGCATGGCTTAGATTCCCCCCTGTATGGCTTAGATTCCCCCTGTATGGCTTAGATTCCCCCCTGTATGGCTTAGATTCCCCCCTGTATGGCTTAGATTCCCCCCTGTATGGCTTAGATTCCCCCCTGCATGGCTTAGATTCCCCCCTGCATGGCTTAGATTCCCCCCTGTATGGCTTAGATTCCCCCCTGCATGGCTTAGATTCCCCCCTGCATGGCTTAGATTCCCCCCTGCATGGCTTAGATTCCCCCCTGCATGGCTTAGATTCTCCCCTGTATGGCTTAGATTCTCCCCTGTATGGCTTAGATTCCCCCCTGCATGGCGGTTTATCTCTCTGCATCAGCACCCGCTCCTGCTCCTGCTCGGCGTGCTGGCTTATGTCCTCCTTCATCCCCCCGTCCCTCATACTCACCTGTCCCACTGCACGGCTGTGCCGACATCCCTCGTGCTCTGTCCCAACTCCAGGCGGCGGCGCCGGCGCAGCACCTTCTTCCTGCTTGAGCGGTCATGTGACACCGTTCATTAAGATCATGAATATGCGCATATTCATGATCTTAATGAGCGGTGTCACGTGACCGCTCGTTCAGGACGAGCTGCAGTGCAGAAGGCGAGACCATCGCTGGAGCAGGGTGAGTATTCAAGGCGGGCGGCGGGCGGCGGGCGGCGGTGGTGGTCCTGGAGCGGGGGGGGGAGGCCCTGTCAGCAGGTGTCAGTGCCAGGGCCCACCAGAGGATCCTCCGGTTTCCCGGTGGGCAAGTCCGAGCCTGTGCTGGGTTGAATACAATATAGAAACAGAAAGAAAAGATAATGTGTAATTAAAATTTAACTTTTATTCAATATATGTTAAAATAATGTACAGTATGTAAAATAACTATACATACATCCAATGGGGATGTATATTGGGTCACAATTTATTTTGGTGACCCACTGATTCCTATAGGTGAAAGAATGTTTATGCATACATCTCCCACAATCAAAAAGTATTTTAACTGTTGTCCCCATAAACTAACAGTCAAACTAATCCACTGGCAAATATGTCAGGATTACATGAGACAGGTAAGGGTATAATTTTAGGTGCCAGTTAATAATTTGTACTGTACATGCACTAAAGGATCTTTAACATATAAATGATAAAAGATGTAACCACATTTACAGTGTTGCAGCGCTCATCAATTTGAGCCTGCAATGAGGCAGCTAACAATTGAGAACCACCCTGGGTTAGTATGTTATCTTAATATATACTTACCTTGCAATGTCTTCACATCCTGTTCCGTCCAGATGTGTCCGGATCCCAGAATTATTACCTCCATATTGGGACACCACACACACACACACACACACACTGTATACGCTGTACGCAGCCTCTTGCCCGGTACCACCAGCAGGACACCGCCACGAGCATGCTGCCACCGGGATCAGCCGAATGATTCTCTGACCGCCGCCATCTTTGCACAGGAGGAGCACATGTGCAGTTTTAATGTGACCGCCACTATATGTCTGCACAAAGATGGCGGCAGTCTGATTTACTGTGCCTGCGTGAATTCCACACAGGCAGAGTGAATCATCTGGCTGATCCCAGTGGCAGATGCGTGACGTGTCTACAGACAGAGGAAGCCGGTCACATTAAAGGGGTTTTCCCAAGAATGAAAGTTAATTTTAAAAAGTGTCTGTGTCTGACCATGTACGGAGCATACCACATCTCCTGGGCAGGGGAGGAAGCAAAAGACAATACTGACATTACAGCAGGGGATCACAAAGGATTTCATTTGTCAGGTAAAATATTTCACTGACTGTTTTTAAACAATATTTTACCTCCCAAAATGTGAGACAGCAGACAAGGGGGATAACACATGGAGTAGACAGGTCAAAGAAGAGAGCACATGCGGAAAGAAACAGTGGATAGGTGGGTGAGCACATGGGAGGAGAGATTCTCAATGTTGCAAAGCCTGCCCCTATAGTGACATTACTGCCCTCCTGATGAGATAGCATTGGGCCTCCATCTAGTAAGATAATAAAGGCCAGTTACACCCCGTTATATGATTATACCCAGACTTGTATAAGTTATATGACTCACATCCAAAGGGGGTGACTGCTGCCTGAAAGCTGCTACCGATAATACTGACAGCGGCAGCGGTAACGTCTATGTACTACTCAAAGTTTCAGGTGATCTCTCCCCAATCATGCCGTAACACGGGGAGTTCTGGCAGCAGGAATGGACACATGCTATGTATTGTGTAAATTCTCCGTTACAGCCAGGCACGGTTCAATTCAGTGCAAGCTGTATTATCGCTCAAATGCTGTGATATGCCTCATTAATTAATACTGGTGATCCTGACTACCTCACATTGTTTCTAATTACAGGACGCACATTTTGCTGGTATACCAGCTTTTTCTAAGGAAACAAGAAATGAAAAAGCCAGTATACCAGGTTTTCACCGTTTTTGCACAAGGTATTCCCTGTTTCCAGGTTGAGTGGAGACAGCCATTGCTTAATCTCGGCATGGATAGCTGTCCAGAACTCTTGATCTGTATGACTGCGATCTCCAAGGCATATTAATTTAATCACTGCCTGATTGCGGTGAGCCCTGGATGTGCAGTACAGAGATGGGGGGATTCTCTGTGCAGAGTTGGAACATGTGTTTCCTTAAGGCAGAGGTTGAGGGCGCATGTGGAAGCCCTAGGAGTTGGAGGAGGCAGAAGCACTGGAGGAAGTGTTAGACACAGAGGTTTATTCAGCAAGCTCTGGGGATTCCAACAGTTGGTGTCTAGTGACACCTTGGTGTCTAGTGCTTTAGTTCTCTATCCCCTGGTGTTTAGGAGTTTAGTTCTCCAACCACTGTTATCTATTAATTTAGTTCTACATATTCTCATGTGTATTTGTTTCGTTCTCCAATCATAGCTGTTTAGTAATTTAGTTTTCCAACCCCTCTTGTCTATTAGTTTAATTCTCCATGTTCTGGTGTATATTTGTTTCGTTCTGCAGTTGTAGCTGTTTAGTAGTTTACTTATCCACCTCTGTTGTCTAGCAGTTTAGTTCTCCGTCTTATGGTGTGTAGTGGTTTAATTCTCCATCCCCAAGCGCCCTGCAAGCTTTGGGTGTTACAAGACTTGTGGAGTAGCCCCATTTCCGACTGCCCCCACAGCCACCAGAGTCACCCAGTTCCCAGTCAGCGAGATGTAACGCCCCAGTCCATGCTTGCTTGTCCAAGTGTCAGTGTTGAAATCCACCCTGGCAGACATAGAATTTTTCAGAGAACGAGTGATGATGTCTGTGACATGCTGATGTAGCACAGGCACATCTTTCTTAGAGAAGTAATTTTGACTGAGGCCATCAGTTTTCAGAAACTGTCTGTATCCACAAGGCAGAAAGGCTGCATTTCCATGGCCAATAGATTGGATTGGCCATGCAATAATCACAGAGATCACAGGCCGTGAGTCACGCAGTACCACCCGCTGTGAACTTTGTAGCGAATAGCTCTCAGCTGGGCCCTATCGTCCAGACAATTACATGATAGGGCGACAATCATACGAGGAGGCCGAAGGTCATTCACAATAATTAGGTCTCAGAAAACTAATAGTGAGCATACAGCATATCCACATCTGTATTAGAATGCATGGAATGTGTATATCCCGTCGTACGATCATTGCTAACTCCATGATAACCCCACACTCCTTGCTGCCACCAACAATCCTGTTTTTATTTTTAAAAAAAGTTATAAATATATGCCCATTGGATGCCATTCTTCTTTGGAGCTTCACATCATTAGGGTCTTCCTTCCCTTCTCCCTCCGAGTATCAGTCATATACCGTCCCCCAGGCTCACCCACTCACTTCTTTGAGCACTCCATGCCTTGCTGCCTACTTCATGTCCTCAGAATTGCCAACCCTTATCCTGGGAGACTTCAACAGCCCCACCTCCACAACTGCATCCCAGCTTCTTTCTCTAGCCACTTCTCGTGGCCTGTCACAACTTTCAACCTCTGAGACACACAAAGACGGTAACACCCCTGATCTGGTCTTTGTCCAGCTCAGTCCAATCTCTTACCTTAATATCTCGCCTCTTACCATTTTTCCCCTATGAAATTAGGAGTATAACTACAACTTACACATTTTTAGGCGCTCCCTCAAAACACATCTGTTTAAATTGGCCTATCACGTTCCATAATCAAGGTCTTTTTTTATATGGCCTTTTCTCTTCTTCTCTGAACATAATTCACCATCAAACTGAACTGTACCCAAAAGCTTCATGCAGCCTTTATCTACACACCATTTCCTCAAGATGGTTGGACCATCCTTGTAAATAAGCACCTGCACTTTGTGTCACACCTACCTCATTGTTGATTGTAAGCTCTGAAGAGCAGGGTCATCATTATTTTAGCTTTATTTGTTTGATTATCATAAACTTTGTAACTTTTGACTGTTTTATATGATCTGCTGACTTGTAAAGCTTTACGGAATATGTTAGAGCTATATAAATAAAGTTATTATCAGTAGATTGAAGATGGTGAAGTTCAAGCTCTTAGATTTGCCTTGTGTAGGAGGAAACAATCTTCTATGTGAGCACAACTGCACAAACAAGGGCACAAACAAGGGCTGGCTGCTGTGCTGACACAGGGTGGAGAAGGGTGAACAAGGCAAGTTGCTGGACTGTGAGCAAAGTGCAGGTGGAGATGTTATGGTGGATTCAAAAAAATGGGGTGTGCTTGGTATCTAAGATCAGTCAAAAACATCAGGAATGTCCACTTCCGTATCAGCTGACAGGCTCTCACTCACCCGGACTGTTGCAGGTAAACAAGTGGAGGTTCTGCGGCCGGAGACTTGCATGACAACACTTGCCATGCTCTGAGAGGTGGAAGAACTGGATGCAGTTGATGGGGTGGACGGTGTTTGGCGAGGCACGCTAGTCTGCATTTTGGCATGGTGTGATTTCTAGATTAACACACGTTGATCGCTCATGTGCCAGTTTATGCATGTAGTAATCATATTATTGAATTTTTTTTAACTCTGCTCTGTCATTTTTAACAAAGTTGGCTAATAATGTTTTTGTCTGTCTGAAAAAAGACCCAATCTAGACAACTGCAGACCCACGAACGCTGCTGTCCACTGACAGAGTTGGGGCTGAGGATGCATTTCTTGTCGTGGTTGCATAACTCTTTGTCTGCGGGAAGCTGCAACAAAACCTTTTTGTATTCCTCCTCCTCCTCTGTTGAGCTACTCAGCTGAATGCCTCTGGGTTTATACTAAATGTTACCTACTACCTCATTGTCATCCTCTCTGCTCTCCCACTCCTTGTCCTGAGAGTAACTCTTCTCCTCTTCGTGCCCTGACAGCACAGTACAGTCCCCGGGCACCTCAAGTATTTGAGTCTCATCAGGAATGGACATCCTCCACTCCCCAGGGTAAACCTCTGTTGATCAGGGTTTGGATTCTGCTCAGACCCTACTTCGTCCAGCCCAGGATCAAACTGAAAAATAATGTGGGCATCATTGCAGATGATTTCCTCCTCTTGACTCTTTAGAGTACACTTCCGATGCCCATGGCATAGAATGTGTGAACAGATCTGCAGACTCAGCCATCTGTGGTTCCCTATAGTAAGTAGGGCAGTTGGAGAGTTGTGACATACAGGAAAGCAAGGGTAATTGGGATGCCACCTCTGAGGACTGTATTGTGTGTGATGTTAAGGTGGAGGAAGAGGAGCAGAGGCCATTTGATGCAGCGCTTACCATCTACTGGAGCACATGTTCTTTCTTGCCCTCATCAACAAAGAGTACCGCTGTACGGCTGCCAAAGAAAGGTAGTGTAGTAGCCCGTCCAGTAACAGAAATTGTAAAGATGCTGTGCAATTGCTCACTGCAGCAAAACAAACCAACTTCTCATCTCTCCTATCATACCTGTCTCACAACCCTAAACAGCTATTCAATGCTTTAAATTCTCTCCTACGTCCACCAGCATCCCCCTTCCTCTCCTTTCATCCAGCTGAAGACTTTGCCTCACCACCTGTGCAATTGACCCAATAATGTCCCACCTTATTCCAAATCTTACCACAGTCTTCATCCCAAGCCTAACCCACCTCTTCAACCTGTCTCTAACAACTGGTGTCTTCCCCTGCTGATTGAAACATACCTCAATCACACCCATCCTTAAAAAGCCCTCCCTTGACATCCTCTGTGTTTAGGTATCGCCCTCACCTCATTCTCCCCATGCCTCCAAACTACTAGAACAACACATGCATTTTGAACTGTCCTCCCACTTTTCCTCATTCTCCCTCTTTGACATCTTACAAATTGGTTTCTGAGTGCACCATTCCACGGAAACTGCCCTGACTAAAGTCATCAACAACCTATAAACTGCCAAATGAAAGCAACGCTAGTTTGTCCTCCTCCTCCTGGACTTGGCATCTGCCTTTGTCCAGTGGACCATTCCCTCTTACTACAGACTTTCTGATCTCTTGGTATTACAGACTTGGCCCTTTGTTGGATCTCCTTGTACCTAACAGACAGAACATTCAGTGTCTCCCACTCACACACCACCTCCTCATCTCGCCCCATATGTGTCAGTGTCAACCAAGGTTCAGTTGTAGGACCGGGAAGTATGCTTAGAGGGTGCACCCACATGCTCCTTTCCTCTTAAAGGGACCGCCCGCATAAACCTAAACTATTCCCAACCTATAGGTGTGCGACACCTATTTAAGGCTTCTCCAACTCACACACCACCTCCTCATCTTGTCACCTATGTGTCAGTGTCCCCCAAGGTTAAGTTGTAGGTCCGGGCACTGTTTAGGGCAAGCACTCCTTTTCTCTTAAAGGGACCACCCGCACCAACCTAAGGTGTTCCCAGCCAATAGCTGGGCGACACCTACTATTTAAGGCTCCTCCTCCAATATGGAGGTGTCTGCGATATGTTGTTAGTTTGCCTTGCATGCTTGCTAGTTGTCAGGTTCCACAGGTCTACCCATCTGCTTGTCTTTCCTGTACCCATGTGCTCATACCTGTCTGTGCTCTTCTGTCCATCAGCCTAGCCAGATCACACCTGCCAGTTCCCATGTGTCTTACACCTGGTCCAGCCCACACCTGACATGTTCTTTTCTGTTCCTCAGCCGGTCCCATCTACACCCGTGGTTCCAGAGTCCCTACAGTGCCTGCCTGCATTCTTCATCCCTCCTTCAGGCCGTAGCAGCTTACCCTTCTGTAGGTCAGCCATGAAGTATCACCTGGTGCCACTTCTTTGTCCCTCCTTGGGTCAAAGTTTTCACCTGCTGCCACTTGTCTGAGTTGGAATTTGGTAGGCCACCTAGTTACGCCTCTACAGGCTTTCCGAGAGATACCGCACAGTGGTTCCACCACCTTGCCTGTTACAGTCTACATCTGCTGGGTTGGCTGTAGTGGAAGAAGTGTCGGTCCCATTGTACTATTTCTACTCTGATGCAATTGATGCCACTTTGTTGTGTCTGCCATTAAATTTTGTAAATGTGTAGTCTCCTGGTTGGGTTCCCTTCATGCATTTGGCCTGTAGCAATAGGTCTCCAAGACCAACAGGCCTCCACTCCTTTTAAGTCAACTACCCGTGTTACTATCCTTAGATTTTTCTGACAATAGTAATCTACGAAACTGATATTTGTGTGACCTGAGTGTGGCTGAGCATGAAAGCAGGTTGAGCTGCTGCATGTGGTATCATGGCTCCCAACATAGCAGGCCTACACTGATCTCTCACCCACCTCATCTTAATTTGACGTTCAATAAAAAGCTGTAAATGCAGGCCCAGACCCCGATACCTCAAGCATAGCTTATTGCTGCCGTGCCATGCTAAATTTTGTACTGTGGGTGAATTCTCTGCCCCTCATTTGATGTGTTTTGGGAGCTTTTGACCAGTTTTAAGGTGTTGTGTATGCGTTTGTTTTGCCTCCCACTGACTTGAATGGTGTTCGGCGAATATTCGACAAACAAATCAGCGAATATTGCAAAAGAGGGGACCCAGACTGTTGTGAATTCTGTGGCAGAGTTCACTCCTGTGGTCACAAGTGGTACTTCGGCTGATTCTCTCTGGGAGCTTCCGTTTGTGGAGGAAAGTGGTACTGCAGCTTCTGAGTTTCCTCCCTCAGGTGATCTGGTGAGGTCGTTGGCTGCTTCTCTACTTAACTCCACCTGATGTTTTGATCCATGCTTCCTGTCAATGTTCCAGTGTTGGACTTGTGTTTCTCTGGATCATTGCTGTGGCCTGCTACTCTGCATAGCTAAGTGCTTCTTTGCTATTTGTTGCTATTTTTTCTGTCCAGCTTGTCTATTTGTTTTGCTGGAAGCTCTGGGACGCAAAGGGTGTACCTCCGTGCCGTTAGTTCGGTACGGAGGATCTTTTTGCCCCCTTTGCGTGGTTTTCTTTAGGGTTTTGTGTAGACTGCAAAGTTATCTTTCCTATCCTCGTTCTGTCTAGAATATCGGGCCTCACTTTGCTTAATCTATTTCATCCCTACGTTTGTCTTTTCATCTTACTCACAGTCATTATATGTGGGGGGCTGCCTTTTCCTTTGGGGTATTTCTCTGAGGCAAGGTAGGCTTTTTTTTTCTATCTTTAGGCTAGTTAGTTTCTCAGGCTGTGCCGAGTTGCATAGGGAGCGTTAGGCGCAATCCACAGCTGCCTTTAGTTGTGTTTGGAGAGGATCAGGAATTGCGGTCTGCAGAGTTTCCACTTCTCAGAGCTCGTTCTATTATTTTGGGTTATTGTCAGATCACTGTATGTGCTCTGATCGCTATGTACATTGTGTTACTGAATTGCCTTTCATAACAGTACAGGAAGCCAAAAAGTACTAATGATTCTCAATAGAGGGAAAAAAGAAGTTCTGAGACCATTTTTTTTCCTTTGCACTGTGATTTGTCTTTTTTTCCCCTAGACATTTGGGTGGTTCAGGACACAGGTGTTACAATGGACATTAAAGGTCTGTCTTCATGTGTGGATCAGCTCACGGCAAGAGTTCAAGATATACAAAATTTTGTGGTTCAGAATTCTTTGTTAGAACGGAGAATTCCTATTCCAGATTTGTTTTTTGGAGATAGAACTAAATTTCTGAGTTTCAAGAATAATTGTAAAATGTTTCTGGCTTTGAAACCTCGTTCCTCTGGTGACCCAGTGCAACAGGTTAGGATCGTCATTTCTTTTTTGCGTGGCGATCCTCAGGACTGGGCATTTTCTCTTGCGTCAGGAGATCCTGCATTGAGTGATATCGATGCGTTTTTCCTGGCGCTTGGATTACTGTACGATGAGCCTAATTCAGTAGATCAGGCTGAAAAAAATTTGCTGGCTCTTTGTCAGGCTCAGGATGAGATAGAGCTATATTGCCAGAAATTTAGAAAATGGTCCGTGCTCACTCAATGGAATGAATCTGCGCTTGCAGCCATTTTCAGAAAGGGTATCTCTGAAGCCATTAAGGATGTCATGGTGGGATTTCCTATGCCCGCTGGTTTGAATGAGTCTATGTCTTTGGCCATTCAGATCGGTCGACGCTTGCGTGAGCGTAAATCTGTGTACCATTTGGCGGTATTACCTGAGATTAAACCTGAGCCTATGCAGTGCGATAGGACTATGACCAGAGTTAAACGGCAAGAACACAGACGTCTGAATGGGCTGTGTTTCTACTGTGGTGATTCCACTCATGCTATCTCTGATTGTCCTAAGCGCACTAAGCGGTTCGCTAGGTCTGCCGCCATTGGTACTGTACAGTCAAAATTTCTTCTGTCCATTACCTTGATATGCTCCTTGTCGTCGTATTCTGTCATGGCGTTTGTGGATTCAGGTGCTGCCCTGAATTTGATGGACTTGGATTATGCTAAACGTTGTGGGTTTTTATTGGAGCCCTTGCAGTGTCCTATTCCATTGAGAGGAATTGATGCTACACCTTTGGCCAAGAATAAGCCTCAATACTGGACCCAGCTGACCATGTGCATGGCTCCTGCACATCAGGAGGTTATTCGCTTTCTGGTGTTGCATAATCTGCATGATGTGGTCGTGTTGGGGTTGCCATGGCTACAAGCCCATAATCCAGTATTGGATTGGAATTCCATGTTGGTGTCCAGCTGGGGTTGTCAGGGGGTACATGGTGATGTTCCATTTCTGTCAATTTCGTCATCCACCCCTTCTGAGGTTCCAGAGTTCTTGTCTGATTACCGGGATGTATTTGATGAGCCCAAGTCCGATGCCCTGCCTCCGCATAGGGATTGTGATTGTGCTATCAATTTGATTCCTGGTAGTAAATTCCCAAAAAGTCGACTGTTTAATTTATCCGTGCCTGAGCACACCGCTATGCGCAGTTATGTGAAGGAATCCCTGGAGAAGGGGCATATTCGCCCGTCGTCGTCACCATTGGGAGCAGGGTTCTTTTTTGTGGCCAAGAAGGATGGTTCGCTGAGACCGTGTATAGATTACCGCCTTCTTAATAAGATCACTGTTAAATTTCAGTACCCCTTGCCATTGTTATCTGATTTGTTTGCTCGGATTAAGGGGGCTAGTTGGTTCACTAAGATAGATCTTCGTGGTGCATATAATCTGGTGAGAATCAGGCAAGGCGATGAATGGAAAACTGCATTTAATACGCCCGAGGGTCATTTTGAGTATCTAGTGATGCCGTTCGGACTTGCCAATGCTCCATCAGTGTTTCAATCCTTTATGCATGACATCTTCCGTGAGTACCTGGATAAATTCCTGATTGTGCACTTGGATGACATTTTGATCTTCTCGGATGATTGGGAGTCTCATGTGAAGCAGGTCAGAACGGTTTTTCAGGTCCTGCGTGCTAATTCTTTGTTTGTGAAGGGATCAAAGTGTCTCTTTGGTGTGCAGAAGGTTTCATTTTTGGGGTTCATCTTTTCCCCTTCTACTATCGAGATGGATCCGGTTAAGGTCCAAGCCATCCATGATTGGACTCAGCCGACATCTCTGAAAAGTCTGCAAAAGTTCCTGGGCTTTGCTAATTTTTATCGTCGCTTCATCTGCAATTTTTCTAGTGTTGCCAAACCATTGACCGATTTGACCAAGAAGGGTGCTGATTTGGTCAATTGGTCTTCTGCTGCTGTGGAAGCTTTTCAAGAGTTGAAGCGTCGTTTTTCTTCTGCCCCTGTGTTGTGTCAACCTGATGTTTCTCTTCCGTTCCAGGTCGAGGTTGATGCTTCTGAGATTGGAGCAGGGGCTGTTTTGTCACAGAGAGGTTCTGGTTGCTCAGTGATGAAACCATGCGCTTTCTTTTCCAGGAAGTTTTCGCCTGCTGAGCGAAATTATGATGTGGGCAACCGAGAGTTGCTGGCCATGAAGTGGGCATTCGAGGAGTGGCGTCATTGGCTTGAAGGAGCTAAGCATCGCGTGGTGGTATTGACTGATCATAAGAACTTGACTTATCTCGAGTCTGCCAAGCGCTTGAATCCTAGACAAGCTCGTTGGTCGTTGTTTTTTGCCCGTTTTGACTTTGTGATTTCGTACCTTCCGGGCTCTAAAAATGTGAAGGCGGATGCTCTGTCTAGGAGTTTTGTGCCCGACTCTCCGGGTTTATCTGAGCCGGCGGGTATCCTCAAGGAAGGAGTGGTTGTGTCTGCCATCTCCCCTGATTTGCGGCGGGTGCTGCAAAAATTTCAGGCTAATAAACCTGATCTTTGCCCAGCGGAGAAACTGTTTGTCCCTGATAGGTGGATGAATAGAGTTATCTCTGAACTTCATTGTTCGGTGTTGGCTGGTCATCCTGGAATCTTTGGTACCAGAGAGTTAGTGGCTAGATCCTTTTGGTGGCCCTCTCTGTCGCGGGATGTGCGTACTTTTGTGCAGTCCTGTGGGATTTGTGCTCGGGCTAAGCCCTGCTGTTCTCGTGCCAGTGGGTTGCTTTTGCCCTTGCCGGTCCCGAAGAGGCCTTGGACACATATCTCTATGGATTTTATTTCTGACCTTCCCGTTTCTCAAAAGATGTCAGTCATTTGGGTGGTCTGTGATCGCTTTTCTAAGATGGTCCATCTGGTACCCTTGTCTAAATTGCCTTCCTCTTCTGATTTGGTGCCTTTGTTCTTCCAGCATGTGGTTCGTTTGCATGGCATTCCAGAGAATATTGTTTCTGACAGAGGTTCCCAGTTTGTTTCGAGGTTTTGGCGTGCCTTTTGTGGTAGGATGGGCATTGACTTGTCTTTTTCCTCGGCTTTCCATCCTCAGACTAATGGCCAGACCGAACGAACCAATCAGACCTTGGAAAAATATCTGAGATGCTTTGTTTCTGCTGATCAGGATGACTGGGTGTCCTTTTTGCCTTTGGCTGAGTTCGCCCTTAATAATCGGGCCAGCTCGGCTACCTTGGTTTCGCCGTTTTTCTGCAATTCTGGGTTCCATCCTCGTTTCTCTTCAGGACAGGTTGAGTCTTCGTACTGTCCTGGTGTGGATACTGTGGTGGACAGGTTGCAGCAGATTTGGACTCAGGTAGTGGACAATTTGACCTTGTCCCAGGAGAAGGCTCAACTTTTCGCTAATCGCAGACGCCGTGTGGGTCCCCGACTTCGTGTTGGGGATCTGGTTTGGTTATCTTCTCGTCATATTCCTATGAAGGTTTCCTCTCCTAAGTTTAAACCTCGTTTTATTGGTCCGTATAGGATTTCTGAGGTTCTTAATCCTGTGTCTTTTCGTCTGACCCTTCCAGATTCTTTTTCCATACATAACATATTCCATAGGTCATTGTTGCGGAGATACGTGGCACCTATGGTCCCATCTGTTGAGCCTCCTGCCCCGGTTTTGGTGGAGGGGGAATTGGAGTATATTGTGGAGAAGATTTTGGATTCTCGTGTTTCAAGACGGAAACTCCAGTATCTGGTTAAATGGAAGGGTTATGCTCAGGAAGATAATTCCTGGGTTTTTGCCTCTGATGTCCATGCTCCCGATCTTGTTCGTGCCTTTCATGTGGCTCATCCTGGTTGGCCTGGGGGCTCTGGTGAGGGTTCGGTGACCCCTCCTCAAGGGGGGGGTACTGTTGTGAATTCTGTGGCAGAGTTCACTCCTGTGGTCACAAGTGGTACTTCGGCTGATTCTCTCTGGGAGCTTTTGTTTGTGGAGGAAAGTGGTACTGCAGCTTCTGAGTTTCCTCCCTCAGGTGATCTGGTGAGGTCGTTGGCTGCTTCTCTACTTAACTCCACCTGATGCTTTGATCCATGCTTCCTGTCAATGTTCCAGTGTTGGACTTGTGTTTCTCTGGATCATTCCTGTGGCCTGCTGCTCTGCATAGCTAAGTGCTTCTTTGCTATTTGTTGCTATTTTTTCTGTCCAGCTTGTCTATTTGTTTTGCTGGAAGCTCTGGGACGCAAAGGGTGTACCTCCGTGCCGTTAGTTCGGTACGGAGGGTCTTTTTGCCCCCTTTGCGTGGTTTTCTTTAGGGTTTTGTGTAGACCGCAAAGTTATCTTTCCTATCCTCGTTCTGTCTAGAATATCGGGCCTCACTTTGCTGAATCTATTTCATCCCTACGTTTGTCTTTTCATCTTACTCACAGTCATTATATGTGGGGGGCTGCCTTTTCCTTTGGGGTATTTCTCTGAGGCAAGGTAGGCTTATTTTTCTATCTTCAGGCTAGTTAGTTTCTCAGGCTGTGCCGAGTTGCATAGGGAGCGTTAGGCGCAATCCACAGCTGCCTCTAGTTGTGTTTGGAGAGGATCAGGAATTGCGGTCTGCAGAGTTTCCACGTCTCAGAGCTCGTTCTATTATTTTGGGTTATTGTCAGATCACTGTATGTGCTCTGATCGCTATGTACATTGTGTTACTGAATTGCCTTTCATAACACCAGACCTGGTATGGGCTTCCCTCTTTGCTTCTGCTCACTGGGCTCTATATACCAGTCAGGGTAGTAATGCCCTGATGGCAGCCTTGATTACGATATGTAATCACAAGTTGTCACCCACACAGGACGTAGCTCAAAAGTATTCTGTCTAGGCTATTTTCGAGTAGCTACTAAGAGTTGACACTACTCATAGGGTAACTGGTCAAGAAATTATTATCTATGAGTGTTACATGAAAAAATATGACCTATTAATGTAATGGAATGAAAAGACATCATATTGGTTGATGATGTGCATGACAAATGTTGACAGTGGAAATTCTTCTAATTTTCTGCCCATATTTACTGGACAGTCTCTACTTTTGAATCAAATTTCTCTGTTCTTCTCTGCTACTTTAATGCATTTATTATACAGTTCCAGAAAGTATGTCCTAATTCCTCACTCTCACAAATTTATTGCTATTTGGTGCATACTTAGTACTTAGCATATTCAGCAGGTTTTGTGGTAATCTGTGTATACAAGACTGCTGATAACGAAGAAGTGAATCATTTTCACAATGAACCTGCAGTGCTTGCTATGGTTGTGGTTATCTGAAACACACAGTTCTAAGTTTTCTTTGAACTAGATATATGGAAAACTGCCTTGTGGTATCGCATGTGATTACAAAAATACTAAGATTTTCAGGTTATGTTTATATGAAATTCGTTGAGAAAACTAAAGCCTACAGAAAACAATAGCAAACAGCGAAAAGGTTGCCAGCTCATCAATTGAATTGATCCATTCTGCATGGAAATCACGATCTGTAAATAGAAAATATACGAAAACAAAAATATACATACAGTGGGGCAAAAAAGTATTTAGTCAGTCAGCAATAGTGCAAGTTCCACCACTTAAAAAGATGAGAGGCGTCTGTAATTTACATCATAGGTAGACCTCAACTATGGGAGACAAACTGAGAAAAAAAAATCCAGAAAATCACATTGTCTGTTTTTTTATCATTTTATTTGCATATTATGGTGGAAAATAAGTATTTGGTCAGAAACAAAATTTCATCTCAATACTTTGTAATACATCCTTTGTTGGCAATGACAGAGGTCAAACGTTTTCTGTAAGTCTTCACAAGGTTGCCACACACTGTTGTTGGTATGTTGGCCCATTCCTCCATGCAGATCTCCTCTAGAGCAGTGATGTTTTTGGCTATTCGCTTGGCAACACGGACTTTCAACTCCCTCCAAAGGTTTTCTATAGGGTTGAGATCTGGAGACTGGCTAGGCCACTCCAGGACCTTGAAATGCTTCTTACGAAGCCACTCCTTCGTTGCCCTGGCGGTTTGCTTTGGATCATTGTCATGTTGAAAGACCCAGCCACGTTTCATCTTCAATGCCCTTGCTGATGGAAGGAGGTTTGCACTCAAAATCTCACGATACATGGCCCCATTCATTCTTTCATGTACCCGGATCAGTCGTCCTGGCCCCTTTGCAGAGAAACAGCCCCAAAGCATGATGTTTCCACCACCATGCTTTACAGTAGGTATGGTGTTTGATGGATGCAACTCAGTATTCTTTTTCCTCCAAACACAACAAGTTGTGTTTCTACCAAACAGTTCCAGTTTGGTTTCATCAGACCATAGGACATTCTCCCAAAACTCCTCTGGATCATCCAAATGCTCTCTAGCAAACTTCAGACGGGCCCGGACATGTACTGGCTTAAGCAGTGGGACACGTCTGGCACTGCAGGATCTGAGTCCATGGTGGCGTAGTGTGTTACTTATGGTAGGCCTTGTTACATTGGTCCCAGCTCTCTACAGTTCATTCACTAGGTCCCCCCGCGTGGTTCTGGGATTTTTGCTCACTGTTCTTGTGATCATTCTGACCCCACGGGGTGGGATTTTGCGTGGAGCCCCAGATCGAGGGAGATTATCAGTGGTCTTGTATGTCTTCCATTTTCTAATTATTGCTCCCACTGTTGATTTGTTCACTCCAAGCTGGTTGGCTATTGCAGATTCAGTCTTCCCAGCCTGGTGCAGGGCTACAATTTGGTTTCTGGTGTCCTTTGACAGCTCTTTGGTCTTCACCATAGTGGAGTTTGGAGTCAGACTGTTTGAGGGTGTGCACAGGTGTCTTTTTATACTGATAACAAGTTTAAACAGGTGCCATTACTTACAGGTAATGAGTGGAGGAAAGAGGGGAATCTTAAAGAAGAAGTTACAGGTCTGTGAGAGCCAGAAATCTTGATTGTTTGTTTCTGACCAAATACTTATTTTCCACCATAATATGCAAATAAAATGATAAAAAAACAGACAATGTGATTTTCTGGATTTTTTTTTCTCAGTTTGTCTCCCATAGTTGAGGTCTACCTATGATGTAAATTACAGACGCCTCTCATCTTTTTAAGTGGTGGAACTTGCACTATTGCTGACTGACTAAATACTTTTTTGCCCCACTGTATATATCTTTCCAGCTCCTGGTAAAATTTCTTGCAACTTTATTCCATAAAAACATTTAAAACCTAGGTTCAAGGAAGATATGTGCAAATCAACGCATTTCAAATGTATGCAAATGTTCTCAGTCAAAGATTGTTCAAAGTGAGCACAAGCCCACAATACACAGCAGGGCAAATAAACCACTTAAAGACCGCCGTTCCGCCTCTAACCGGTGGCACTTAAGGGAACTTATTCCACAGCTTCCAGAAAGAAAATGGCAGGCCCATGAGCAGTGCGCCCGCTGAGATCTGCCTGCCGTCACCCAGCAACAATAGGACATTTTTCCTATCACAGTGGTCCAAATAAAAAAAATTGTAAATAAAACCCCCCTTTATCACCCCCTTTGGTAAAAATAATAAAACAAAAAAAATGTATTTATTTACATTCTCCATTAGGGTTAGGGTTGGGCTAGGGCTATGGTTAGGGTTACGTTTGGGCTAAATTTAGGGTTTGGCTAGTTTAGGGTTTGGCTAGGTTAGGGTTGGGGCTAGGGTTAGGGTTGGGCTAAGGTTGGGCTAAAGTTAGGGTTGGGCTAAAGTTAGGATTGGGCTACAGTTAGGGTTGGACTAAAGTTAGGGTTGTGCTAGGGTTAGGATTGTTGCTATGGTTAGGATTAAGGTTAGGGTTGGGGTTAGGGTTAGGAGTATATTAGGGTTGTGGTTACAGTTATGTTTAGGGTTAGGTTTAGGGTTAGGGGTGTGTTGGGGTTACGTTTGGAGTTAGAATTGGGGGTTCGGCTGTTTAGGTATATCAGGGGGTCTCCAAACACGACATGGCACCACCATTGATTCCAGCCAATTTTGCGTTCAAAGAGTCAAACGGTGCTTCCTCCCTTCTGAGCCCTGCCACGTGACCAAACAGTGGCTTTCCCCCATATATGGGGTATTGGCGTACTCAGGAGAAATTTCACAACATATTTTGTGGTCCATTTTCTCCTGATTCCCTTGTGAAATTTGGTTCCAAAGTAATTTTTTTGTTAAAAAAGTAAAATGTTCATTTTTTTCTTCTACATTGCTTTAGTTCTCGTAAAGCACCTGAAGGGTTAATAAACTTCTTGAATGTGGTTTTGCACACCTTGAGGGGTTCAGTTTTTAGAATGGTGTCACTTTTGGGCATTTTCTGTTATATTGACCCTCCAAACTTACTTCAAACATGAGGTGGTCCCTAAAAAAATGGTTTTGTAAATTTTGTTGTAAAAATGAGAAATCGCTGGTCAAATTTTAAGCCTTATAAAGCCCTAACAAAAAAAATATGTTTCGAAAATTGTGCTGATGTACAGCAAGTAGACATGTGGGAAATGTTATTTATTAACTATTTTGTGTGACACCACTCTCTAAATTAAGGGTACAAAAATTGAAATTTTGAAAATTGCTAAATTTTTGCAAAATTTCCATTTTTTCATAAATAAACATAAGCTATATTGAAGAAATTTTGCCACTAACATGAATTATAATATGTCACAAAAAAACAGTCTCCGAATCAGTGGGATACGTTGAAGAGTCCAGAGCTATAACTTCATAAAGTGACAGTGGTCGGAATTGTAAAAAATTGGCTTGGTCATTATGTATCAAATTGGCTCTGTTTTTAAGGGGTTAAGAACAAAACACATGGTGAAAAATAGCATATGTATATAAACATTAAAAGCAGGGAAAAATATGAGAGAGATGGGATCTTCCAGCTTTACAGAAATACATTTCTAAAGAAATGATCCCACGGGGTCTAAGAATATAAAAAGTACCCACCACCATTTACAATGATAAATTTATGTATCAATGGAATCAGATATAATCCAATTGCTCATTAAACCTCATCTGTCTCATTACCAAATATGAGGAATCTAAACTATCTGAATTACAAAAAGAAATTGAATCTAGGGTTGAGCGAAACGGGTCGGCCAGATTCAGAAGTCGCTGACTTTTGGCAAAGTCGGGTTTCATGAAACCTGACCCGACCCCTGTGTGGGGTCGGCCATGAGGTCGGCGATCTTCTGATCTGGAATCGGAATTCCGATACCGAGTTCCGATATGTTTAAGATATCGGGAATCGGTATCGGAATTCATATTTAAGTGTAAAATAAAGAAGAAAAATAAAAAAAATATTGATATACTCACCCCCAAGTTTTTATTTTCACAAGGGTAACAAGAGAAATTGGACTGCAATCGTTGTTGTCCAATTTATCCCGAGTACGCTGATGCGCCATATGTGGGGGTAACCCACTGTTTGGGCGCACGGCAGAGCTCAGAAGGGAGGGAGCACCATTTGACTTTTTGAGCGCAAAATTGGCTGTCGTATTTGGAGACCCCCTGATGTACCTAAACAGTGGAAACCCCCCAATTCTACCTCCAACCCTAACCCCAACACACCCCTAACCCTAATCCCAACCTCATCCATAATCCTAATCACTAACCCTAACCATAATCACAACCCTTACCCCAAAACAACCCTAACATAGTAACATAGTAACATAGTTAGTAAGGCCGAAAAAAGACATTTGTCCATCCAGTTCAGCCTATATTCCATCATAATAAATACCCAGATCTACGTCCTTCTACAGAACCTAATAATTGTATGATACAATATTGTTCTGCTCCAGGAAGACATCCAGGCCTCTCTTGAACCCCTCGACTGAGTTCGCCATCACCACCTCCTCAGGCAAGCAATTCCAGATTCTCACTGCCCTAACAGTAAAGAATCCTCTTCTATATTGGTGGAAAAACCTTCTCTCCTCCAGACGCAAAGAATGCCCCCTTGTGCCCGTCACCTTCCTTGGTATAAACAGATCCTCAGCGAGATATTTGTATTGTCCCCTTATATACTTATACATGGTTATTAGATCGCCCCTCAGTCGTCTTTTTTCTAGACTAAATAATCCTAATTTCGCTAATCTATCTGGGTATTGTAGTTCTCCCATCGCCTTTATTAATTTTGTTGCCCTCCTTTGTACTCTCTCTAGTTCCATTATATCCTTCCTGAGCACCGGTGCCCAAAACTGGACACAGTACTCCATGTGCGGTCTAACTAGGGATTTGTACAGAGGCAGTATAATGCTCTCATCATGTGTATCCAGACCTCTTTTAATGCACCCCATGATCCTGTTTGCCTTGGCAGCTGCTGCCTGGCACTGGCTGCTCCAGGTAAGTTTATCATTAACTAGGATCCCCAAGTCCTTCTCCCTGTCAGATTTACCCAGTGGTTTCCCGTTCAGTGTGTAATGGTGATATTGATTCCCTCTTCCCATGTGTATAACCTTACATTTATCATTGTTAAACCTCATCTGCCACCTTTCAGCCCAAGTTTCCAACTTATCCAGATCCATCTGTAGCAGAATACTATCTTCTCTTGTATTAACTGCTTTACATAGTTTTGTATCATCTGCAAATATCGATATTTTACTGTGTAAACCTTCTACCAGATCATTAATGAATATGTTGAAGAGAACAGGTCCCAATACTGACCCCTGCGGTACCCCACTGGTCACAGCGACCCAGTTAGAGACTATACCATTTATAACCACCCTCTGCTTTCTATCACTAAGCCAGTTACTAACCCATTTACACACATTTTCCCCCAGACCAAGCATTCTCATTTTGTGTACCAACCTCTTGTGCGGCACGGTATCAAACGCTTTGGAAAAATCGAGATATACCACGTCCAATGACTCACCGTGGTCCAGTCTATAGCTTACCTCTTCATAAAAACTGATTAGATTGGTTTGACAGGAGCGATTTCTCATAAACCCATGCTGATATGGAGTTAAACAGTTATTCTCATTGAGATAATCCAGAATAACATCCCTCAGAAACCCTTCAAATATTTTACCAACAATAGAGGTTAGACTTACTGGCCTATAATTTCCAGGTTCACTTTTAGAGCCCTTTTTGAATATTGGCACCACATTTGCTATGCGCCAGTCCTGCGGAACAGACCCTGTCGCTATAGAGTCACTAAAAATAAGAAATAATGGTTTATCTATTACATTACTTAGTTCTCTTAGTACTCGTGGGTGTATGCCATCCGGACCCGGAGATTTATCTATTTTAATCTTATTTAGCCGGTTTCGCACCTCTTCTTGGGTTAGATTGGTGACCCTTAATATAGGGTTTTCATTGTTTCTTGGGATTTCACCTAGCATTTCATTTTCCACCGTGAATACCGTGAAGAAGAAGGTGTTTAATATGTTAGCTTTTTCCTCGTCATCTACAACCATTCTTTCCTCACTATTTTTTAAGGGGCCTACATTTTCAGTTTTTATTCTTTTACTATTGATATAGTTGAAGAACAGTTTGGGATTAGTTTTACTCTCCTTAGCAATGTGCTTCTCTGTTTCCTTTTTGGCAGCTTTAATTAGTTTTTTAGATAAAGTATTTTTCTCCCTATAGTTTTTTAGAGCTTCAATGGTGCCATCCTGCTTTAGTAGTGCAAATGCTTTCTTTTTACTGTTAATTGCCTGTCTTACTTCTTTGTTTAGCCACATTGGGTTTTTCCTATTTCTAGTCCTTTTATTCCCACAAGGTATAAACCGCTTACACTGCCTATTTAGGATGTTCTTAAACATTTCCCATTTATTATCTGTATTCTCATTTCTGAGGATATTGTCCCAGTCTACCAGATTAAGGGCATCTCTAAGCTGTTCAAACTTTGCCTTCCTAAAGTTCAATGTTTTTGTGACTCCCTGACAAGTCCCCCTAGTGAAAGACAGGTGAAACTGCACAATATTGTGGTCGCTATTTCCTAAATGCCCAACCACCTGCAGATTTGTTATTCTGTCAGGTCTATTAGATAGTATTAGGTCTAAAAGTGCTGCTCCTCTGGTTGGATTCTGCACCAATTGTGAAAGATAATTTTTCTTGGTTATTAGCAGAAACCTGTTGCCTTTATGGGTTTCACAGGTTTCTGTTTCCCAGTTAATATCCGGGTAGTTAAAGTCCCCCATAACCAGGACCTCATTATGGGTTGCAGCTTCATCTATCTGCTTTAGAAGTAGACTTTCCATGCTTTCTGTTATATTTGGGGGTTTGTAACAGACCCCAATGAGAATTTTGTTACCATTTTTCCCTCCATGAATTTCAACCCATATGGACTCGACATCCTCATTCCCTTCGCTAATATCCTCCCTTAAAGTGGACTTTAGACAAGACTTTACATAGAGACAAACCCCTCCTCCTCTCCGATTTTTACGATCCTTTCTAAACAGACTGTAACCCTGTAAGTTAACTGCCCAGTCATAGCTTTCATCTAACTATGTCTCGGTTATTCCCACTATGTCAAAGTTACCTGTAGATATTTCTGCTTCTAGTTCTTCCATCTTGTTTGTCAGGCTTCTGGCGTTTGCGAGCATGCAGTTTAGAGGATTTTGTTTTGTTCCAATCTCCTCACTGTGAATTGTTTTAGAAATGTTCTTACCTCCCTTCTGAGTATGTTTTCCTGGGTCGTCTTTGTTCGAGTCTAATGTTTTTCTTCCCGTCCCCTCTTCTTCTAGTTTAACGCCCTCCTGATGAGTGTAGCGAGTCTTCTGGCGAATGTGTGTTTCCCAGGTTTGTTGAGGTGTAGTCCGTCTCTGGCGAGGAGTCCATCATACCAGTAATTCACACCGTGGTCCAGGAATCCAAATCCTTGTTGTCTGCACCATCGTCTTAGCCAGTTGTTTGCATCAAGGATCCTGTTCCATCTCCTGGTGCCATGCCCGTCTACTGGAAGGATAGAAGAAAAAACTACCTGTGCATCCAGTTCCTTTACTTTCTTCCCCAACTCTTCAAAGTCCTTGCAGATTGTCGGTAGGTCCTTCCTTGCCGTGTCATTGGTGCCAACATGTATCAGAAGAAATGGGTGGACGTCCTTGGAGCTGAAGAGCTTTGGTATCCTATCGGTCACATCCTTGATCATCGCACCTGGAAGGCAGCATACTTCTCTTGCAGTTATGTCCGGTCTGCAGATGGCTGCTTCGGTGCCTCTCAGTAGTGAGTCTCCCACCACCACCACTCTTCGTTGCTTCTTGGCTGTACTTTTTGCTGTCACTTGTTGCTGTGTGCCCTTTTCTTTTTTGCTTGCTGGTATTGCTTCATTCTTAGGTGTGCCATCTTCATCCTCTACAAAGATTTGATATCGGTTCTTCAGTTGTGTGGTTGGTGATTTCTCCATGGTCTTCTTGCTTCTTTTGGTCACATGCTTCCACTCATCTGCTTTTGAAGGTTCTCTGACACTTTTTGCACCTTCTGTGACCAGTAGAGATGCTTCTGTTCTGTCTAGAAAGTCTTCATTCTCTTTGATGAGTTTCAAAGTTGCTATTCTTTCTTCCAGACCCCGCACCTTTTCTTCTAAAAGGGCCACTAGTCTACACTTCTGACAGGTGAAATTGGATTCTTCTTCTGGTCGATCTGTGAACATGTAGCACATGCTGCAGCTCACCATGTAGGTTGTCACATCTGCCATGTTGCTCCTAGATCCTGCTGACTTGCTGTGTGTTTTCCTTCTTGTGTAATCTACTCAGCCAAGCTCTCTTGCAATAATGTCCTACAGGCTGTACCCAACGATCTTCTAGCTTAGGGAGACTTCGCTTCTCCCAGAAGGCACCTGGAATATGCAAATTAGCCTCCTGAAGCTTGAATCCCTGGTTTGGTGATGTTTTCGAAGCAGCTGGTCCCGGCTGTACCCAACGATCTTCTAGCTTAGGGAGACTTCGCTTCTCCCAGAAGGCACCTGGAATATGCAAATTAGCCTCCTGAAGCTTGAATCCCTGGTTTGGTGATGCTTTCGAAGCAGCTGGTCCCGGCTGTACCCAACGATCTTCTAGCTTAGGGAGACTTCGCTTCTCCCAGAAGGCACCTGGAATATGCAAATTAGCCTCCTGAAGCTTGAATCCCTGGTTTGGTGATGCTTTCGAAGCAGCTGGTCCCGGCTGTACCCAACGATCTTCTAGCTTAGGGAGACTTCGCTTCTCCCAGAAGGCACCTGGAATATGCAAATTAGCCTCCTGAAGCTTGAATCCCTGGTTTGGTGATGCTTTCGAAGCAGCTGGTCCCGGCTGTACCCAACGATCTTCTAGCTTAGGGAGACTTCGCTTCTCCCAGAAGGCACCTGGAATATGCAAATTAGCCTCCTGAAGCTTGAATCCCTGGTTTGGTGATGCTTTCGAAGCAGCTGATCCCGGCTGTACCCAACGATCTTCTAGCTTAGGGAGACTTCGCTTCTCCCAGAAGGCACCTGGAATATGCAAATTAGCCTCCTGAAGCTTGAATCCCTGGTTTGGTGATGCTTTCGAAGCAGCTGGTCCCGGCTGTACCCAACGATCTTCTAGCTTAGGGAGACTTCGCTTCTCCCAGAAGGCACCTGGAATATGCAAATTAGCCTCCTGAAGCTTGAATCCCTGGTTTGGTGATGCTTTCGAAGCAGCTGGTCCCGGCTGTACCCAACGATCTTCTAGCTTAGGGAGACTTCGCTTCTCCCAGAAGGCACCTGGAATATGCAAATTAGCCTCCTGAAGCTTGAATCCCTGGTTTGGTGATGCTTTCGAAGCAGCTGGTCCCGGCTGTACCCAACGATCTTCTAGCTTAGGGAGACTTCGCTTCTCCCAGAAGGCACCTGGAATATGCAAATTAGCCTCCTGAAGCTTGAATCCCTGGTTTGGTGATGCTTTCGAAGCAGCTGGTCCCGGCTGTACCCAACGATCTTCTAGCTTAGGGAGACTTCGCTTCTCCCAGAAGGCACCTGGAATATGCAAATTAGCCTCCTGAAGCTTGAATCCCTGGTTTGGTGATGCTTTCGAAGCAGCTGGTCCCGGCTGTACCCAACGATCTTCTAGCTTAGGGAGACTTCGCTTCTCCCAGAAGGCACCTGGAATATGCAAATTAGCCTCCTGAAGCTTGAATCCCTGGTTTGGTGATGCTTTCGAAGCAGCTGGTCCCGGCTGTACCCAACGATCTTCTAGCTTAGGGAGACTTCGCTTCTCCCAGAAGGCACCTGGAATATGCAAATTAGCCTCCTGAAGCTTGAATCCCTGGTTTGGTGATGCTTTCGAAGCAGCTGGTCCCGGCTGTACCCAACGATCTTCTAGCTTAGGGAGACTTCGCTTCTCCCAGAAGGCACCTGGAATATGCAAATTAGCCTCCTGAAGCTTGAATCCCTGGTTTGGTGATGCTTTCGAAGCAGCTGGTCCCGGCTGTACCCAACGATCTTCTAGTTTAGGGAGACTTCGCTTCTCCCAGAAGGCACCTGGAATATGCAAATTAGCCTCCTGAAGCTTGAATCCCTGGTTTGGTGATGCTTTCGAAGCAGCTGGTCCCGGCTGTACCCAACGATCTTCTAGCTTAGGGAGACTTCGCTTCTCCCAGAAGGCACCTGGAATATGCAAATTAGCCTCCTGAAGCTTGAATCCCTGGTTTGGTGATGCTTTCGAAGCAGCTGGTCCCGGCTGTACCCAACGATCTTCTAGCTTAGGGAGACTTCGCTTCTCCCAGAAGGCACCTGGAATATGCAAATTAGCCTCCTGAAGCTTGAATCCCTGGTTTGGTGATGCTTTCGAAGCAGCTGGTCCCGGCTGTACCCAACGATCTTCTAGCTTAGGGAGACTTCGCTTCTCCCAGAAGGCACCTGGAATATGCAAATTAGCCTCCTGAAGCTTGAATCCCTGGTTTGGTGATGCTTTCGAAGCAGCTGGTCCCGGCTGTACCCAACGATCTTCTAGCTTAGGGAGACTTCGCTTCTCCCAGAAGGCACCTGGAATATGCAAATTAGCCTCCTGAAGCTTGAATCCCTGGTTTGGTGATGCTTTCGAAGCAGCTGGTCCCGGCTGTACCCAACGATCTTCTAGTTTAGGGAGACTTCGCTTCTCCCAGAAGGCACCTGGAATATGCAAATTAGCCTCCTGAAGCTTGAATCCCTGGTTTGGTGATGCTTTCGAAGCAGCTGGTCCCGGCTGTACCCAACGATCTTCTAGCTTAGGGAGACTTCGCTTCTCCCAGAAGGCACCTGGAATATGCAAATTAGCCTCCTGAAGCTTGAATCCCTGGTCAACCCTAATGTCAACCCTAACCATAACCCTAATCAAAACCCTAAATCTGACACACCCCTAATCCTAATCTCAACCCTAACCTCAAACCTAACCCTAATCCCAATACACCCCTAATCACAACCCTAACCTTAACCCTAATCCCAAACCTAACCCTAATCCCAAGCGTAACCCTAATGCCAACCCTAACCCTAATACGAACCCTAATCCAAACCCTAACCCTAATCCCAGCTCTAACCCTAACTTTAGCCCCAACCCTAGCCCTAACTTTAGCCCCAACCCTAACCCTAGCCCTAGGGCTACTTTCACACTTGCGTCGTTTGGCATTCCGTCGCAATCCGTCGTTTTGGACAAGAAACGGATCCTGCAAATGTGCCCGCAGGATGCGTTTTTTGCCCATAGACTTGTATTGCCGACGGATCGTGACGGATGGCCACACGTCGCGTCCGTCGTGCACTGGATCAGTTGTGTTTTGGCGGAGCGTCGGCACAAAAAAGTTCAATGAAACGTTTTTTTGTACGTCGCATCCGCCATTTCTGACCGCGCATGCATGGCCGTAACTCCGCCCCCTCCTCCCCAGGACATAGATTGGGCAGCGGATGTGTTGAAAAACTACAGCTGCTGCCCATGTTGTGCACAATTTTCACAACGTGCGTCGGTATGACGGGCCGACGCATTGCGACGGCCCCGTACCGACGTAAGTGTGAAAGAAGCCTAACCCTAAGTTTAGCCCCAACCCTAACCCTAAATTTAGCCCCAACCCTAACCCTAAATTTAGCCCCAGCCCTAACCCTAAATTTAGCCCTAGCCCTAACCCTAGCCCTACCCCTAACCTAACCCTACCCCTAACCCTACCCCTAACCTAACCCTACCCCTACCCCTAACCCTACCCCTAACCTAACCCTAACCTAACCCTAACCCTACCCCTAACCCTAACCTAACCCTACCCCTAACCCTACCCCTAACCTAACCCTACCCCTAACCCTACCCCTAACCCTACCCCTAACCCTACCCCTAACCCTAACCCTACCCCTAACCCTAACCCTAACCCTACCCCTAACCCTAACCTAACCCTAACCCTATCCCTAACCCTAACCTAACCCTACCCCTAACCCTACCCCTAACCTAACCCTACCCCTAACCCTAACCCTACCCCTACCCCTAACCCTACCCCTAACCCTACCCCTAACCCTAACCCTAACCCTAATTTTAGCCCCAACTGCTGTTCTGCTGCCGGCGGCCAGGAGGAGCAGCAAGAGGATCCAGGGACCTAGGTGAGTATGCTAGGGTCCCCGAATCCCCCTATTTCTCTGTCCTCTGATGTGCGATCACATCAGAGGACAGAGAATTACACTTTACTTTTTTTTTTTTTTTTTGCGGTCGCCGGTAAACAGTTAATTACCGGCGATCGCAAAACAGGGGTCGGTAATACCGACCCCGATCGTGCTCTTTGGGGTCTCGGCTACCCCCGGCAGCCGAGACCCCAAAGATTCTCCCGGTGCCAGCCGGCGGGCGCACTGCGCATGCGCCCGCCATTTTGAAGATGGCGGCGCCCACCGGGAGACACGAGGAGCATCGGGGGAGCTAGGTGAGTATTGGGGGGCCACCTGGGACCCCTTTTCTCTGTCCTCCGATGTGCGATCACATCGGAGGACAGAGAAATTAAAAAGAGATCGCTTTTTTTTTTTTTTGCGATCGCCGGTAAACGGTTAATTACCGGCGATCGCAAATGCGGGGTGGGTTAAAAACCCCCCGAATCATGTTCTCTGGGGTCTCGGCTACCCTCGGCAGCCGAGACCCCGGAGAAAATCGGCCTCTGGGGGGCGCTATGGACTTTTTCCACAGCGCCGTTAATTAACGGCGCTGTGATTTAAGTACCCTTAGCGGCCGCCGTTAAAAGGCGTATCGGCGGTCGCTAAGGGGTTAAATATGGATCCCAGGGCCTGAAGGAGAGTTTCCTCTCCTTCAGACCCTGGGAACCATTAGAAACCCAATGCGCTGCATTGGGTTTCGTGTTTCGGCCGACCCCGACCCCGACTTTTCTATAGGATCGGTCGATTTCACTCGACCCGACTTTTGAAAAAGTCGGGTTTCGTGAAACCCGACCCGATCCTATAAAAAGAAAAGTCGCTCAACCCTAATTGAATCTACTAAAAAATCATAGAAACCGCATCTGCTTCTTATTTTGAAGATATGAATAATAATATACAAAAATTAATCTCTAAATTTGAAGATAGTATCTTCGACATTAAAAGGCTCAAATTCCATAGTGATTTTACTGATTATTATACTCAACATGTATATGATTGGAGTAGAGATAACTATTTTCTGTACTCCTAAATCTATTCTAAAGAAAAGGAGTCACCAAACACCACAAACTAACCCCTTTAGTTTCAGCCCTTCCTACCCTGACATGTCTGATTACATTTCCTATTCTTCTGATTCTGATGATTACAATAATGGCACACCCCAGTATAAATAATCAACATTTTCCAAGGACAGAAATGTTTTTTAAAAAAATGCAGGTGATGTGGAGTAAAGAAGCATAAGATAAACGCAGGGAATGGTCACGCGATACAGGAGGAATCTTCAATTTTGAACACGGAATCTAATGTCCTGAACTTGTCATCGCAGATTTTCACACCGGATCAGATCAAATTTTTGTGTTAGGGTCTCAATTTTATCTCATATCAAAAGTTTGATTTATTTTCTACAATCTTGGATGTTAATATTTTTTCATATGTAATTTAACAATCAATAGACATTTTTGGAATCAAGCTACTGATCAAAATCTTTCAAGCAATGCGGTTTTTCCAACACACGCCAAACATTCAATTTCCAAGAACAAATGTCTTGTTTTATGTCTGGAAGGCTTGAACAATGAATTACAAACTACACGATGTTAACTAACCCCTAACCTTCAACACAAAAAAACATCCAATTCAGTCTCGTGCAGATTGTATGAATAAATTTCAAGATGCAGTGGAAAAGAAACTAAAGATTTTACATGACGACACTTGCAAATCTTCCAAAACTAATATGTCACACTCTTTAAAAATGCATTGATTGAGCTACAGTATATGAAGAATATCATTGCGAAAATATCAGACAAAGGGGGTGTAGTTGTAGTAATGGATATTGAAACATAATTATCTCAAATTAATAACATGCTCAGTGATTCAACAAGTTATATCAAATTACCCTCCAACCCCTCTCATGATTTTTCTGAAATTTTATTCAAGTTAATTATTGAGGGTTTTTCACTGGAAGTACTAACTAAAAGCCAAATATAGTATCTATTTGTTAAAACCAATATTATTCCAACATTGCACCAATGTTATTCCAACATTGCATGCTTTCAGAAAAGTTCATAAGGGGATCAATCCCTCCTATGAGACCATTTATTACTGGGATAGGCTCTGCAAATTAACATTTAAGTGAGTGGCTTAACACTCTGCTCCAGCCTTTGGCCCAAAGATTCCATGGATATATTAGAGATTCCGGAGACATTCTCAATCAACTTTCGAAAACAAAATGGTCTGAGAAATATACGTGGATAAGTTGCGATGTGATTTCTTTATATACTTCAATTCCACAACACGTGGGAATAGAAGCTTTGATCTTTCATCTGAACTTAATTATACTCAGACTTTACAGTATTGTACAAGTTGCAATTTTTCTCATGATGCACATTTTTTTTATTTCATGGTTCTTTTTATATACAGCATAGATGAGTTTCCATGGGAGTTAAGTTTTTACCTTCCCAAAGAATTATTCATTATTTTCGACACAATCCTTTTCTCACTTGCATCATGTGATAGTGCAGATACATCGACGATACACTCCTCATCTGGTGTGATGATGTATCTGTCATACCACTTTTTGGTAATTATATTAATTCTAATTAATTTAATTTGCGTTTTACTGTTAGCAGTCATTCTTCAGACATTTCCTTACTGGATTTGAGGTTGACAGGTTCCTACTGTAATTTTATCTCAAAATCTATGTTTAATAATATGTAATAAACCATTGGCTGGTAACACCACCATGCATGTTAAAAATAGTCTTCCCAAACACGTATCTAAAGCAGTTCCCATTGGTGAAAACATTTGCACAAAAATGAATTGCAGTGACCCTTTTGATTATATTTTAAAAAAAATCAATTAAATGATAGACTTAAAGATAAACTTAAAAATCATGGATATCCAATAAGAATGTAAAACAGCACAAAATATAGTTAAAAAAGAGTGACTTGAACTCTGACTACAATAGATTACAAACTCACACACTTCTAGGATATTGGTCGGGCGCCTCTCACACAGCGAAGCCAGATCTCCACTTTGCACTGATGAGGGGCAGTACCCCAAAACACAGTGTCTGCAAACTGAGATTCTGGTTTGGCTATTATCCTAAGTCATGTGGCAAGGCTTGTTAAAGGGTCGACATTGACTTGTAGGACTGCTACCTTCCAATATTTGGCGCTAGAGTTCCAATTATCTTCCTCTCTAAAGAGACAATATGCATAATTAGCATATTTCCCAGAGGAGCATTGCGGCTTTAAGTCTCCTCATCTTGGCATGATTAGCATGTCAATCTCCGCAAGGAGAAATTATACTTCTTGGATATCGGTCAGACGCCTCTCACACAGCCAAGCCAGATTTCCACTTTGCACTGACGAGGGGCAGTACTCCGAAGCACAGTGTCTGCAAATTGAGATTCTGCTTTGGCTATTATCCTAAGTCATGTGACAAGGCTTGATAAAGGGTCGACATTGACTTGTAGGATTGCTACCTTCCAATAGGTGGCACCAGAGTTCTAATTCTCTTCCTGTCTGAAGAGACAATTTGCATAAAACTCACACAAAAAAACAATCAACAAACTTATACTTTCCATTCAGTATAGGCCGCAATTTTCTAGCATTGAACAGATCATACAGAAATACTTACCTTTGCTGTTGGAAGATGATGTTCTTGCCTCGATCTTGCAGCCAGGCTGTTGAGTGATAACAAAATACGCACCATAAATAGGCAACATTCTTTCCCCAAGATTTCAGCTGTTGCTCCTCATTTTTAACATGGCTTACTTGCAAAGGCTTTTTTCAGTGTGGTGCGCAATGATGTAAGACATGCAAACATGTACTTCAATGCACAACTTTTTCCAACCATAATGATAACCAAAAATATAATATCAAACAGTTCATCAACTGTAATAGTGAAAATGTAATCTATGCTATAAAATGTGCTATTTGTGAAAAATGTTATATTGGTTGTACTTCTCATAAACTGAAAATTTGTATCGCAGAACATCTTAATATTATCAATGTTGGTGCTGGGGGTCGTCATTTCTCCTCCACAGCTAAATATTTTATTTTTATGCACCAAGGATAAATTTCATCATTACAAATTTTTGGTCTTGAAAAGGTTAATAAACCTGTCCGTGGTGGAGATTAGTGTTGATCCACCTCCCTAGTGTTCGGGTCCGGTTCAGTTCGTCGAACAGGGAGGTGTTCGCTGAAATGTTCGTCGAACATTCGACGAACACCGTCGAACCCCATTGAAACCAATGGCAGGCAAACACAAACACATACAAACACATGGAAAACACATAGAAAACACCTTAAAAGGTGTCCAAAAGCTGACAAACTGCTCAGAAGACACAACAAATATGGAAAAGTCACAACTACATATAGTCATGTGAAAATAAAAGAGGTGGAGGAGTAAAAGGAGGAGGAGACACAGATGTAGGCATGTCATGCCCTTCTAAAATCAAGAAAGGCTGGAGTAAAAATCTAAATTGACTCTACCAACACCCAGACGTCTTGACTAGTGTTGAGCCAATTCCCTGGTGTTCGGGTTCGGTTCAGTTCGTCGAACAGGGAGGTGTTCGCCAAACTGCTTGTCGAACCCCATTGAAACCAATGGCAGGCAAACACAAACACATACAAACACATGGAAAACACATAGAAAACACCTTAAAAGGTGTCCAAAAGCTGACAAACTGCTCAGAAGACACAACAAACATGGAAAAGTCACAACTACATATAGTCATGCGAAAAGAAAAGAGGTGGAGGAGTAAAAGGAGGAGGAGACACAGATATAGGCATGTTATGCCCTTCTAAAATCAAGAAAGGCTGGAGTAAAAATCTAAACTCACTCTACCAACACCCAGACGTCTTGACAAAAAAAATAAAAAAATAAATATCTTTAGGTAGAATGGCGGCGGGTCTATTCAGAACACTTTCCTTAGAAGACGTAGTGGTACCCCCGTTGGGAGTTGTGCCAAAAATGAACCCAATACATTCAGACTAATCCACCATTTGTCATATCCAAGGGGCAGGTCAGTAAACGACAACATAGACGCGGAACCAAGTACAGTACTATGTACTGTACCTCCTTTGACGAGGCAAACAGGTGGGTCAAGGAGTTGGTAAGGGGCACCCTAATGGCCAAAACAGACATTGAGGGGACCTGTGCCTCTGAATAGTGTCCTCCCATTGGGCTGCTTCTGTGAAGGAGCATACTACATAGATCGCTGTTTGCTCATGAGGTGCTCAATTTCCTGCTCACTATTTGAGGCGTTTAGTTGCTTCCTCGAATGTGTCATCATGGACGTTTGTAAGGCGGCACATATTATCCATTACCTCGACGACTTCTTATGCCTGGGCCCAAAAGATTCACCACAGTGTGAAAACACGCGGTAGTCCACCTGTGAGAAGGAGAGAGCTGGAGGGAGAGTGGACACCCCAGAGCCGAGGGGTTAGATTGAGAAAGAAAGAAGGCGGTGTAACTTGCCTCTGCTGAGTAGCAGAAATTGCTACTAGGCCCAAAAGGATTTCCTGGGCCAGATGCAGTTAAAAATTAGTAATTAGATCAACAGGTGGTGTAGCTTGCTTAATAGGTGGGGTACGCTGCTGAGTATCACTAAATTCTACTAGGCCCAAACAGATTTCCTGGGCTAGATGCCGTTACAAAATAGTAGTTAGGTAAACAGACGGTGTAGCTTGCTTCATGGGTGGGGTACGCTGCTGAGTATCACTAAATTCTATTAGGCCCAAACGGATTTCCTGGGCTAGATGCCATTACAAAATAGTAGTTAGGTAAACAGGTGGTGTAGCTTGCTTCATGGGTGGTGTACTCGGCTGAGTATCACTAAATTCTACTAGGCCCAAAAGGATTTCCTGGGCTAGATGCCATTACAAAATAGTAGTTAGGTAAACAGGCGGTGTAGCTTGCTTCATGGGTGGGGTATTCTGCTGAGTAGCACAAAATGCTATTAGGTACAAAACGATTTCCTGGGCTAGATGCAGTTAAAAATTAGTAATTAGATCAACAGGCGGTGTAGCTTGCTTCATGGGTGGGGTACGCTGCTGAGTATCACTAAATTCTACTAGGTCCAAACGGATTTCCTGAGATAGATGCCGTTACAAAATAGTAGTTAGGTAAACATTCGGTGTAGCTTGCTTCATGGGTGGGGTACTCTGCTGAGTAGCACAAAATGCTATTAGGTACAAAACGATTTCCTGGGCTAGATGCAGTTAAAAATTAGTAATTAGATCAACAGGCGGTGTAGCTTGCTTCATGGGTGGGGTACGCTGCTGAGTATCACTAAATTCTACTAGGTCCAAACGGATTTCATGGGATAGATGCCATTACAAAATAGTAGTTAGGTAAACAGGTGGTGTAGCTTGCTTCATGGGTGGTGTACTCGGCTGAGTATCACTAAATTCTACTAGGCCCAAAAGGATTTCCTGGGCTAGATGCCATTACAAAATAGTAGTTAGGTAAACAGGCGGTGTAGCTTGCTTCATGGGTGGGGTATTCTGCTGAGTAACACAAAATGCTATTAGGTACAAAACGATTTCCTGGGCTAGATGCAGTTAAAAATTAGTAATTAGATCAACAGGCGGTGTAGCTTGCTTCATGGGTGGGGTACTCTGCTGAGTATCACTAAATTCTACTAGGTCCAAACGGATTTCCTGGGATAGATGGCGTTAAAAAATAGTACTTAGGTAAACAGGCGGTGTAGCTTGCTTCATGGGTGAAGTACGCTGCTGAGTAGCACCAAATTTTATTAGGCCCAAAAGGATTTCCTGGGCTACATGCCGCTAAAAATAGTACTTAGGTAAACAGGCGGTGGCTGGCTGGGCTACTCTCCTGACTAGCAGACACTGAAGCTTTGAAGCAGACCTCTGAATCCCAGGCCATAGTATGAGGAAACAACTCTGCAGACGACCCCACCCACCTGGAATTGACAATGGCAACGTCATGTAAAACTCAGCAAGAGGACCAAATAAAAGAGTCTCCATTTTTTCCAAAAATTCAGCCGCAGACACCATTTAAGTGGCATCAATTTCGCCAGAGTTTTTTAAAATGGTTGGTGAGTTGATTTTCAAAAATCATCAAGCTTTTAGTCTCCCCAAGATGACACAGGGGTAGAAAAGTCCTTGCGGATCCAGGATTTGTTCATCTTGATGAACGTTAGTCTGTCTACATTGTCACTGGACAGCCGTGTGCGCTTATCTGTCAGCACACCACCAGCAGCGCTGAACACACGTTCAGAGACAACGCTGGCTGCGGGGCACGACAAGATCTCCAAGGCATGAGAGGCGAGCTCAGGCCATTTTTCAAGATTGGAAGCCCAAAATGAGCAGCACGGTGGCGCAGTGGTTAGCACAGCAGCCTTGCAGCGCTGGGGTCCTGGGTTCTAATCCCACCCAGGACAACATCTGCAAAGAGTTTGTATGTTCTCTCCGTGTTTGCATGGGTTTCCTCCGGGCACTCCGGTTTCCTCCCACATCCCAAAGACATACTGATAGGGATTCTAGATTGTGAGCCCCATATAATGAGCAAATAGCAGGGATTCACGCATGCAGGAGTATCAGCAGAGACTGTTACAGAATCTAACATCTGCTTTTCCACAAAATAGCAGGAATTATTTCGCCAAATTTGCTTTTGTACCAGGGATCTAAGAGTGTGGCAACCCAGTAGTCGGCATTACTTCGGATTCTGACAATCCGAGGGTCATGTTGCAGGTAGTGCAGCAAGAAGGCACTCATGTGTCTTGCGCATCCAGGAGGACCAAGTCCTTGTTGTCTTGGTGGTGGTGAGGTGAGAATCATGCTTCCTTCGTCTGCCCTCTCCCCCAAACCTCGCACAGCAGAAATTTGATCAAGGTCTCCCTCATCTGATGAGTCTTCCATGCCCAGTGCCAGTTCGTCCTCCACTTCTTCCTCGCCTCCTGCACCTTCCTCAACAGTTTGGCTGCTACCATGTGCCCTCGGTAATCCCTCTCCACCAGCCTCCAATGCCAGCCACCTTGGTGCTGCCAACCTTCTTGACCTTGGAGATATGATCCCTTCTGCATACGACGACTCCTGTTCCTCCTCCTCCTCTTGTTCCACCACCTGACTCCATTCACTGTGTAAGGTGTGCTCCAGTATGTAAATCACCAGAATGGTCATGCTGATAATGGCATCATCAGCACTAAATATCTTCGTTGCTATTTTAAAACTGTGCAGAAGGGTGCATAGGTCCCTGATCTGAGACCACTCCTGCAGCGTGATTTGCCCCACCTCTTGATCTCTTTGGCCCAGGCTATATGTCATAACGTATTGCACCAGGGCTCGTCAGTGCTGCCACAGTCACTGCAACATGTGCAGAGTTGAATTCCACCGTGTGGGCACATCGCATTTCAGCCGGTGAACTGGCAGGCCCAATGACTTCTGTAGAGATGCAAGTCGTTGAGCTGCGGGATGCGAACGGCGGAAGTGAGCACACAGCGACCGTGCCCTCTGCAGAAGCCCATCTAGTCCGGGATAGTGGGATAAAAATTGCTGGACAACCAGGTTCAAAACGTGAGCCAAACAAGGCACGTGCGTGACATTGCCCCGGCGAAGGGCCGCACCCAGGTTTGCAGCATTGTCGCACACAGCCTTCCCTGGCTTCAGGTTGAGTGGAGACAACCATTGATGGAACTCGGTCTCCAGAGCTGACCACAACTCCTCTGCTGTGTGACTCACATTTCCCAGACATTTCAATGTAAACACTGCCTGATGCCATTGAGCCCTGGTGAGGTGACAGCATAGTGAGGAGGTGTGCAGAATTCCTTCTGCATAGTTACAACGCGGGTGGCATTACCAGACAGGCTTTGGGTGCAGGTGGAGGACCGAGAGGAGGTTGAGGAGGAAGAAGCAGTGGAGGAACTTCTAGATACAGAGGATCAACGAGCAACTCGTGGCGACAGCAAGACTTGAACAGCAGCCCCTTCTCCTGATGTCACCGTAGTTACCCAGTGCCCAGTCACCGACATGTAACGCCCCTGTCCATGTCTACTCGTCCAAGTGTCTGTGGTGAAATGTACCCTGTCACACATACAGAGTTTCTCAAGGAAGCGGTGATGTTGTGTGCGACATGCTGGTGTAGCGCAGGCACAGCTTTCTTTGAGAAGTAGTGGCGACTGGGCATCTGGTACTGGGGCACTGCGACGGACATAAGGTCTCGAATATCATCTGTGTCCACCAGGTGGAAAGGCAGCATTTCTCTAGCCAACAGCTTGCTGATGGAGAAATTCAACCTCTTAGCTTTGTCATGGCTAGGAGGAAATGGTCTTTTACTTGTCCACATCTGAGGGTCTGAGGGCTGGCTGCCGTGCTTAGACAGAGTTGAGTAGGGTGTCCCTGGCAAACTGCTGGTCTGTGAGGAAGGTGCAGGCGGAGATGTTATGTTGCCTTGATCAAAATGTGGTGTCGATGTCGGAGAGCGCTCAACACCAGCAGGTGTTTCCACTAGCAAATGTCCTGACGACCTGCCAATCACACTGGCTGTTGCGGGTAAAGAGCTGGAAGGTCTGCATCCAAAACCATGTGCGACTGCTGTCCCCACAGTCACAGAGGATGAAGAGGACACGGATGCACTTGATGGGGCAGACGGTGGTTGACCCGGCCCACTAGGCCACATTGTAGCACAGTGAGCTTCCCACTGCAACTTATGCCTCATGTTAGGAGTCGAGTTTCTTCTGCTGCACAGGGGAATCTCGATCCCTGTCTGCTGCGGTCTCCCATTCTGTACCGGCCGCAGTGGGGCCTGCTCAGCGGAGGCGTCGCTCCCAGCGTCTTGCTGGGACTGATTCTGTGCAAAGGGTTACTGTTGCCTTTTCTGGCTCTCCTGTTGTACCCTGCACTGATCTGAGGCGAGCGGGCTTCTCTGGGACTAAGTCCTTATTTGCACACACTTAGCATGCCCAGGGCAAGATCTCCCGTTAGAGATCGAGGGTATCATGCTCAGGTACTGCAGCAAATTCCATTGGTCCTCCAGGAAGGTCCTGAAAGGGCAAAACTTCAGTAGCAGCTTCCTGTGCTGCAACTATATAAACTGCGCATGGCCAAGCGCTAGTATTGTCTTGATAATATGTGTGTGTGTTGTGTGTGAAAGTCGCTCTTTAAAATACCCTCCCTATTGGATGACTGTTCGCGGAAGGTGTATGTTTGCTATCTAGCGCCCGACTTATCCAACAGCACGTTACACACATAACAGCGTCTAGTTGCTGTGACCGCCTGTACAGCGCCGTGCGCTTCCTCTGCGCTTTCCTTACCCAAGCCTAGGTGGTTAGTGGCGTTCGTCAGTGCGGCACTGCATGCACTTTCGTGCCTTTATATACTATTTTAATAGTTTCCTTACACACCCAGTTGCGGTGTTGTGCCAGCAAGTGGTCTAATCGGACTTCAATCCTGTGTTGGGGTTGTGTTCGCTGACTTCTTGTTCGCGCTCTATGTGCGGTACCGCGGTCCTGTGACTCAACAGGATCGCTTCCTTCAAGCAGGGTGAAGTTAACCCGTGCGTGTATACTTTCAGTACCGCCATATAGTCCGTCTTACTAGCAGCAGGGTTTTTACCTGCATGGTGGACCTCGGACTGCGAACGCACCTAGTTTCATATCATCTATACTTGGTGCGTTCCGCCAGTCCTTAACACCTCATATCCATGTGACGGTTCATGCATGAAGTACTCAAGCTAGTGATTTTTTTGGCCTCTACTGAGATTTTGTTGACAAATCTTACAGACAACATGAGTTGGGTCATCCTTTGCGATGTCAAAAAATGCCCAGGCTATACAAGGCTTAGAGCCCATGCGACCTGAAGAGCCATCACGACTTCTGGTCTGAGGCACAGATGGGGTTGAGGATGCAGTTGTTGAAATGCTTCCAGTACTCCGTCTCTGTCCAGGAAGGTGCACCGTTACCGCGTCGTCAGACTCGTCACTAGCATCCCCCTCCACCTCCTCTGCTGACCTCATGGACTGGCGGACTGGGGGTTGACAGTAAGTGGGGTCTACAACCTCGTCATCATCATCCTGTGTGTTCTCACACCCGTTGTCCTCAGAGCCAACCTTTTCCTGCCCCGACCGAAAAGTCAAGTTTTCATTCCAATCAGGTATCTCAGTCTCATCATCATCTTCCTCATTGTCTCCAACAGGAGTTACAGTTTGGGAACAAGGGTCTACATTATGCTCAGAACCTTCTTCATCTGGGCCTGGATCCGACTCACAAAGATTCTGGGCATCAGTGCAGATCATTTCCTTGTCTGGATTCACAGAAGCTCTGGAGCAGACCTCTGATTCCCAGGCTATAGTATGCATAAACAGCTCTACAGACTCAACCATGTGTGTTACCCCATGCTCAGATGGGCAGCTGGAGATTTGGGAGCTGTGAGGAAGCAATTGCGATTGGGGTGACAACTCTGAGGACTGGAGTAGTTGTGATGTTGAAGTTGACATGAAGGAGAGCCCACTTGAACGATCACTTGATATCCGTTCAAGCACCTGCTGTTTTTGTGCCTCATTGGGAATTTTGGCGATGCTTGTAGCGATGGTCGTAAGAATGGGATAATATCAGATTGTCCACGAAAAGAAGTATACATCTTACTTTGGCTGGAAGATGGTCTTTCTTCTGCAGATGTTACTGTTGCTTTACCACCTACCCCACGGACACAACCTTTTTTTGCCTTTCCAACACGCCTATTCCCCTTTCCACCAGCAGCAGCAGGCCTTTTGCCACTCATTTTAGTGCTTAACTAATTGGCAACTCTGTATCTGTAGTTGTTGGCACAACAACCGATGGATGAAAACCGAGCAGAACTGAGTGGCCAAACTGTGGTACCAGGCCCAAAACTAATAACTAGAATAGATGCGGTGAAAATAGAGATACACAGGTGGTATAGTTTGTTTCACAGGCGGGCTACTCTGCTGACGTGCAGACACTGCTCCTAGGCCCTAAACTATTAACTGGATTAGATGCAGTGAAAATAGACATACACAGGCGGTATAGTTTGTTTCACAGGCGGGCTACTCTGCTGACGTGCAGACACTGCTCCTAGGCCCTAATCTAATAACTGGATTAGATGCAGTGAAAATAGAGATACACAGGCGGTATAGTTTGTTTCACAGGCGGGCTACTCTGCTGACGTGCAGACACTCCTCCTAGGCCTTAAACTAATGTCTGGATTAGATGCAGTGAAAATAGAGATACACAGGCGGTATAGTTTGTTTCACAGGCAGGCTACTCTGCTGACGTGCAGACAGTGCTCCTAGGCCCTAAACTAATAACTGGATAAGATGCAGTGAAAGTAGAGATACACAGGCGGTATAGTTTGTTTCACAGGCGGGCTACTCTGCTGATGTGCAGACACTGCTCCTAGGCCCCAAACTATTACCTGGATTAGATGCAGTGAAAATAGAGATGCCCAGGCGGTGTAGTTAGTTTCACAGGCGGGCTGCTCAGATGACTATCAGACAATGCTACTAGCCCAAAAGGATTGGCTGAGCTAGATTACACCAAATGCTGTGACAAACACTTGCACAGTACTGGCACAGACCTGCCTGGCAAACAGTGCTATGAACTGCTGTAACCTACCCTGAAAAGGGCTGATATTACAGCTAGTCCCGACTCCCTAAACCTATCTCTCTGACAATTCGCTCCAAAAAAAACACTCTTTGTCTGTATAGCGGCCACAGCAGCAGCGGTGCCATCTAACACTAAGCTGCAGCAGTGAGGAAATGGTGGCTGTGGGGCAAATGGCTGGTTCTTATAGGGCAAGGACATGTGACATACACAGCCAATGACACATGCCCTTGCTTGTGTGCATCACATGTACATTGCTGTGTGTGTGTGCGCACTGCTGATAGGCTGAGAGACTGCACCGCCCCACTGTAAATGCGGGAAAGAAAAAAATATGGAGATCGGCATGATTTCAGCACAGATCTATCACCCGCCCCGCTCCCCCCCCGCCCACTATACACTGAAACAGTCTGTTAACAATGATAAACAGTTTTAATATGCAAATCAAACGAGGCTTTTGCTGAACGAACAGTTATCGAACAGAAACTCGAACAGGCGAATTTTAAGCAAATTGTTCGGGTTCGTCGAACGACTCGAACACCACCCAATACAGCTCGAATTTGAGATTGGCGAACAGTTCGACTCGAACACCGCTCATCTCTATTGGAGATATGAGGAGACACCTATTAACCAGAAAAGCTTTTTGAATTTTTAATTTAGGCACTAGCTTCCCTCACGGATTAAATGAAAGACCCTGTTAAACATTTTGCATTAGAGCTCAGGAGTTTGAAGCTATATACTTCGGGTAATCATATCTTAGTTCAGCTGCATTTTATTGTCTAAAGTTCTAAATCTTGAAATCTACTGTGTATGAGTCCTTTAAATTGGCCATGAATGATCTTGGGTTCATCAATCATACATGTATTTCAGCCCCCAAAAATGTAGAATGAATCTTACAATTATGTCTTGTTTAAAACAAATACATATCACAGGAAAACTCCTGAACAGAAGGCGCAGCTGGTAAAAAAAAATTAAAAAAAAAAGAATGAAAGGCAAACTATTTCCATAAATAAAGCTGGAGGTCTTTGTGGCCTAAGGTAAAATGTCTTCCAACCTAAATCATAAGATCAATATTTCAAAGCTATGTGCTTTTTACTTTACACAATACTCTTTTTGAATGCTAAATGGCAGAACAAGGCTATCTCTTTTCAAAACTAATGCTGGCTCAAAATCCCACACCTCTTGGGAGCTAATTAGTACTGTAACGCTTACTGAGAAATTAGAAATCTCCAGCTAAAATGTAAATTCTAATTTCTATCAAAATAAAAGCTGCCAGGAAGTAAAACGCTCCATTTGCAGCTTACAACAGCTGAAGTGCATGGACTTCTTTTGTTAAAACTTTTTTGCTAAAGGTCCCATTGGCCTTGAATAGTAAATAAAAGCATAATGAATATATGAAAACAAACTAAAATAATAAAAAGCCAGAGAGAATCTCAATGAAAATGTGACATAATAACTTAGCATTTCTGAAAACTACTAGGAATCAAAAACATTGATTGGAAACTGAATAGTCTTCCAAATCAAAAATGGAATATCTGTCAAAAAAACTGTAAAAACATATCCAATGTAGAATAAATAGATCAACAATCCACCTTAATACACTAGGTACAAAACCTAAATGTCAAAAATGCACATTGGCATTTATATTACTACTATATTTCTGCGTACGAAAAGCCATACAGCTATGTACTAAGAGGATTTCATCACCGTAAGTCATTTTCACATAGGTGCTTTCCAAATTATTTCGATAAGAAAGGCTCAAGTAGGTGATATACATGGAATGAAAGACTGAAAATCTTTCCATCAAGCATGATTTACTTGTCTGAAAATCACTCACATTATCCAATAACAGACATTGCTGCCATCATGATTTTAGAAGATTAAGTTGAGAAGTCATCCAAGAATTATACCACTAAAGTTATATACAGTCATGGCCGAAAGTGTTAGCGCCCTTGAAATTGTTCCAGAAAATGAAGAATTTCTACCAGAAAATTATATCAATTACGCGTTTTGTTATACACATGTTTATTTCCTTTGTGTGTTTTGGAACAACACAAAAAAAGAGATGAAAAAAAGCAAATTGGAAATAATTTCACACAAAACAAAAACTGCATTTTTCACCTGTTTTTTCACATTTTAATTTTTTTTTCTGTTTTTCAGTAAATTTTATAGCAAATTGAATAGATATGTTCCATCTCCAACTCGTCCTACAAAAAAAGAAGCCATCCTACGGCTACAAAAGGAAGCAAAATGGGGAAAAGAGCAGGACAATTGCCTTGCAAACAAATGTAGATAGGAAAATTGTTTAAAGGGAGTATTTCACAATAGCAATCATGGTAAAATGAGTAGTAAATCAATAAAATAAAAATTTTAACAGTGACTTCCTAGAGACGGAAGTTTTCTACCACCAGTCCTGTTAAAAATTTCACCCACAGAGTATGGGGGAGAGTATGCCCACAGAAGAAGCTTATAAACTTCACCGCCAGACAAAGGGGCACAGTACCCCCACAGAAGCTGATTCAAATTTCACCTACAGAACATGGGGAACAATATCCCCACAGAAGATTTTAACAAGTTTCAGCCTCAAAGCATGGCTAACAATATAGAGACAAAAGATTACACTAAATTTCAGCCAAAAAGCTTGGGGCATAATATCCCAAATATTTATAAAATTTATGCTCCAGTACTGTGTACTGCAAATGCATCTAAGGAAAATATAGTAGGTCCTGAATTACCTTGAAAAAAATTAATGTTCAAAGCCATGCCTGAATTAGGGCCTTTAGCATCAGTCTGGATTAGAAACTTTTGCAAACTTTTTGTTTTGGCCCCTTAAAATTTAACCCACAGAGCATGGTGCACAATACCCCCAGAGAAGAAGTTTAAAAATTTCAGAAGATTTTAACAAATTTCAGTCTCAGTTCATTCATTCAGGAACAATACCTCCACAGACGCTGATTCAAATTTCACCCCAATAGGCAATGGGTGCCTGAAATGTTGTACTGTAAAATGGTAGCAGTAAGGGGTAGGGTGCTGCAAAATGGGGGTAAGAGCAGAATAATTGCCCTGAAAACAAATATTGATAGGGAAATTACTTAAAGGAGTTCTGCTGTGAGGGTGTGGACGAAGAATATTGCACCCCTTAAAAATGGGGATAGGCACTAACTTAAAATAAAATAAAAAAATCTTGTACCAGGAGGTCGAGGTCCAAGTGGAGGTGGAGGTGGAAGTGCTGATGTACGTGTAAGAAGTGAAGTAGGAGGTAGCCAACACAGTTTTTTTGAATATTTTTTGTTATTTTTGTTTTTGATTTTTTTTTTGCGATTTTTATTTTTAACCCCTTTCTGACATTAGACGTACTATCCCATCGAGGTGGGGTGGGCCCCTATGACCAGCGACGGGATAGTACGTCATGCCCTTTAATGCAACACTGTGACTTAAGTCGCGGTGATCGCATTAAAATTCCGACGCCATCTTACCTTGGGGAAGATGGCCTCGGCATCCTGGGGTATGGCGTCCACCCCCCACCTCCCAATCGCTGTGATTGGCTGTTCACCTCTGTGATTGGCTGTTCCCCTGCCACCTCCTGCAGCTCTGCCAATCGGGGCACAGCAGCGGTGGTGATGGTGACCTGCCGGTGACCTGCTGGTCACATGCTGGTCACCTGCTGGTGATCTGCCGGTGACCTGCCTATGATCGGAGCTGTGAGCTCCGATCATAGGCTGGTGCCTAGCAACACCGGCGTCACCAGGGCCTCCTCTGATTGGTGGGATCGATGTGATCATTCGATCCCACCAATGACAGGTCACAGCAGCGGTGTGACCGCTCTGTGACCTGTCTCACCTGTCCCTGACCTGTCTGACCGGTCTTCAGGAATCCTCACACTTGGTGAGGATTCCTGCAGAGCGGTCACGCTGACAGATTCCCTCCTGTGCTGAGACTTGTGGTGCCACAGTAGCCTGTGACACCACAATTCTTGCTAAAGAAAAAAGAAAGAAGACAGAAGAAAGAAGAGAGACTACAAACGTAAGTGTTCATCCCCGATCCCGGCCCGATCTTACTTCACCCCCCTTACCCTCCCTTCCCCTTCCCCCTCCACCCCCACTTTGCGCCGCGTCCGTCCGTGCCCAATTTTTTTTTACACATCCCCATCCGCGCACCCAACCGCTGCGTCTAAACCCGTGCCTTTCATTTCTTTTTTTTTTTTCACACATCCCGTCCGCGCACCCAGCCGCTGCGTCTAAACTCGTGCCTTTCGTTTCTTTTTTTTTTTTTTACACATCCCCGTCCACGCACCCAGCCACTGCTTCTAAACCCGTGCCTTTCGTTTCTTTTTTTTTTTTACACATCCCCGTCCGCGCACCCAACCGCTGCGTCTAAACCCGTGCCTTTCGTTTCTTTTTTTTTTTACACATCTCCGTCCACGCACCCAGCCGCTGCGTCTAAACCCGTGCCTTTCGTTTCTTTTTTTTTTTTTACACATCCCCGTCCACACACCCAACCGCTGCGTCTAAACCCGTGCCTTTCGTTTCTTTTTTTTTTATTTTCACATCCCCGTCCACGCACCCAGCCGCCGCCGAACTTTGATAAGTGACGCGGTTCACTTATCAGAGCTCTCGTGCCTGCCGTTTTTTTTCCACATCCCCGTTCACACACCCAGCAGCCGCCGAACTTTGGTAAGTGACGCAGTTCACTTATCAAAGCTAGGGCCTGCTGTTTTAGACTTTTCCTTTCACAGGTATTTTTTTTTCCTTTAGCTTTTTCCTTTCAGAATAGTTTGCACCAAACACTATCCCCTACCATACGTACACATAGTTACCAATAAATATTACACCCAAGCACCATACTCACAAAAAAAATGTCCCGTTCATCCCATTCGTCCCAGCAGTGCTATTCATTGGAGGAGGCATATGCTTTCCTTGCCTCCGAAACTGATAGCGAGGGAGAGGATCCCACATTCCTTTACTCTCCAGATTCTTCATCCTCTTCATCCTCCTCATCTTCCTCCTCGGGTCCTGCGGAACCGCTACGCAGACGCCCCAGGAGAGAAGATCAGGCAGCGCCCACTCCTGAAGATGAACCAGCGCGACCCTCTTCGGACCCCATATGGCCCTCGCCCCCCGAAAATTACGAGCCACTGATTCCTGATTTTGTGGCAGAATCAGGAATCAAGTTTGACACCACCGGCCTCACAGAAATAGACTTTTTCAAACTCTTTTTCTCTGAGGATTTTGTTAACCTCATGGTGGAGCAAACTAATTTGTATGCTCGGCAATTTTTGGAGCAAAACCCCCGTTCATCATTTTCTAACTGGTCTCCTGTAGACGCAGTTGAAATGATGCAGTTTGGGGGCCTGGTCCTCCATATGGGGATTGTGAAGAAGCCAGAAATTCGGCAGTATTGGAGTGTAGATATTTTATATAACACTCCAGTGTTCCGAATGGTCATGGTTCGGACGCATTTTGAGGCCATCCATAAGTTCCTGCATTACAACGATAATGTGTCTCGCACGAGATGACCCCAATTTTGACCGTCTGTTCAAAGTTTGGCCGGTCATCGAACACTTCGGCAAAAAGTTTGCTGAAGTGTACATGCCCAAAAGGGACAGCTGCGTGGATGAGTCCTTGGTTCATTTTAAGGGGCGGCTCAGATTCCGTCAATACCTGCCCAGCAAAAGGGCCAGGTACGGAATCAAACTCTACAAGCTGTGTGAGAGTACCTCAGGGTACACCTACAGCTTTAGAGTGTACGAAGGGAAGGACAGCAGGATTGAACCACCTGAGTGTCCTTCCATCCTGGGAGCGAGTGGGAAAATTGTGTGGGATTTGGTGCACCCACTGCTGGATAAAGGTTATCACCTCTACACCGATAACTTTTATTCCAGCATCCCACTCTACAAATCCCTCTCTGCGCGAGGTACAGCAGCCTGCGGTACTGTCTGCAAAAATCAGAGAGGCCTCCCGAAGACGCTACTTGGTCAGATGCTCAGGAAAGGTGAGAGCAAAGCCCAATGTAGCGACCACCTGCTGGTGGTCAAGTACAAGGACAAGAGGGATGTCCTTCTCTTGACCACCATACACGGTGATGGCAGTGCCCTCGGCAGTGTACGGTGTACCTCAACACAGGTCTTTAAACCGGACTGTGTACTGGGGTACAACAAAAACATGGGGGGCGTTGATTTCTCCGATCAACTCCTCCAACCGTACAGTGCTTTGAGGAAGGCCAAGGTGTGGTACAAAAAGCTGTCCGTGTACATCGTACAAATGGCAATGCTCAACGCTTTCCTGCTGTCACGATGTGCATGACACACTGATACGTTGTACCTTCAGTACCAGGAAGTAGTGGTTAAGGCCCTGATATTTGGCACGAGGGAAGGAGCGGACCCCAGTACTTCCGGAACTGAGGGTGCTCGTATCGTACCAGGTCAGCATTTTCCGGGGGTGGTCCCGCCAACTGATAGAAAAGGTAAGCCGCAAAAAAGGTGCTGAGTGTGCTACAAAAGAGGAGTACGCAAGGACACCATCTATCAATGCGACACCTGCCCCGACAAACCTGGCCTGTGTATGAAGGACTGCTTCAAATTGTACCACACCTCCATGCACTACTAATTTACTTAACAGGAACCAGTAGATTAGTTCCAAAGAGGGGGCACATCTAAGTAAGTTCCTTGGGGGTCTAGGTTCCAAAATGATGTCACTTGTGGTTTGTTTTTACTGTTTAGGCACATCAGGGGCTCTGCAAACGGAACATGACGCCCTCAGAACTAGTCCATCAAAGTCTGCATTCCAAATCGTCACTGCTTCCCTTCTGAGTCCCAAAGTGCCCAAACAGTTTTTTCCCACATATGGGGTACCAGCGTACTCAGAACAAATTGGACAGCAACTTTTGGGGTCCAATTTCTCCTGTTACCCTTGGGAAAATAAAAAATTGGGAGCTGAAAGATCATTTTTGTGGGGAAAAAAATAGAATTTTTTATTTTCACGCCGGGCATCATAGACTTTAATGAAGCACTTGGAGGTTCAAAATTCTCACGACACACCTAGATAAGTTCCTTAGGGGGTCAAGTTTCCAAAATGGGGTCACTTGTGGGGAGTTTCTACTGTTTAGGCACATCAGGGGCTCACCAAATGGCACATGATGCCCGCAGACAATTCCATCAAAGTCTGCATTCCAAAACGTCACTACTTCACTTCCGAGCCCCGAAGTGTGCCCAAACAGTAGTTTTCTCCCACATATGGGGTGCCAGCATACTCAGGACAAATTTGACAACAACTTTTGGGGTCCAATTTCTCCTGTTACCCTTGGGAAAATAAAAAAATGGGGGCTGAAAGATCATTTTTGTGGGGAAAAAAATAGAATTTTTTATTTTCACGCTGGGCATCATAGACTTTAGTGAAGCACTTTGGGGATAAAAGTGCTCACGACACATCTAGATAAGTTCCATAGGGGGTCTAGTTTCCAAAATTGGGTCACTTTTGGGGGGTTTCCACTGTTTAGGCACATCAGGGGCTCTCCAAACGCGACATGGTGTCCGATCTCAATTCCAGCCAATTTTAGCTTGAAAATGTCAAACGGCGCTCCTTTCCTTCTGAGCCCTGCCATGCGCCCAAACAGTGGTTCCCCCCAAATATGGGGTATCAGCGTACTCAGGACAAATTGGACAACAACTATTGGGGTCCAATTTCTCCTTTTACCTTTGAGAAAATAAAAAATTGGGGACTAAACCATCATGTTTGTGGAAAAAAATAGGATTTTTTATTTTCACGCCCGGGCATTATAAACTTTCGCGAAGCACTTGGGGGATAAAAGTGCTCACCACACACCTAGATAAGTTCCTTAGGGGGTCTAGTTTCCAAAATGGGGTCACTTGTGGGGGTTTCCACTGTTTAGGCACATCAGGGGCTCTCCAAACGCGACATGGCGTCCGATCTCAATTCCAGCCAATTTTAGCTTAAAAATGTCAAACGGCGCTCCTTTCCTTCTGAGCCCTGCTATGCGCCCAAACAGTGGTTCCCCCCCACATATGGGGTATCAGCGTACTCAGGACAAATTGGGCAACAACTTTTGGGGTCCAATTTCTCCTTTTACCTTTGAGAAAATAAAAAATTGGGGACTAAATGATCATGTTTGTGGAAAAAATAGGATTTTTTATTTACACGCCCGGGCGTTATAAACTTTCGTGAAGCACTTGGGGGATAAAAGTGCTCACCACACACCTAGATAATTCCTTAGGGGGTCTAGTTTCCAAAATGGGGTCACTTGTGGGGGGTTTCCACTGTTTAGGCACATCAGGGGCTCTCCAAACGAGACATGGCGTCCGATCTCAATTCCAGCCAATTTTAGCTTGAAAATGTCAAACGGCACTCCTTTCCTTCTGAGCCCTGCCATGCGCCCAAACAGTGGTTCCCCCCCACATATGGGGTATCAGCATACTCAGGACAAATTGGGCAACAACTTTTGGGGTCCAATTTCTCCTTTTATCTTTGAGAAAATAAAAAATTGGGGACTAAACCATCATGTTTGTGGAAAAAATAGGATTTTTTATCTTCACGCCCGGGCGTTATAAACTTTTGTGAAGCACTTGGGGGATAAAAGTGCTCACCACACACCTAGATCAGTTCCTTAGGGGGTCTAGTTTCCAAAATGGGGTCACTCTGGGGGGGTTTCCACTGTTTAGGCACATGACGGGCTCTCCAAACGCGACATGGCGTCCGATCTCAATTCCAGCCAGTTTTAGCTTAAAAATGTAAAACGGCGCTCCTTTCATTCTGAGCCCTGCCATGCGCCCAAACAGTGGTTCCCCCTCACATATGGGGTATCAGCGTACTCAGGACAAATTGGGCAACAACTTTTGGGGTCCAATTTCTCCTTTTACCTTTGAGAAAATAAAAAATTGGGGACTAAACCATCATGTTTGTGGAAAAAATAGGATTTTTTATTTACACGCCCGGGCGTTATAAACTTTCGTGAAGCACTTGGGGGATAAAAGTGCTCACCACACACCTAGATAATTCCTTAGGGGGTCTAGTTTCCAAAATGGGGTCACTTGTGGGGGGTTTCCACTGTTTAGGCACATCAGGGGCTCTCCAAACGTGACATGGCATCCGATCTCAATTCCAGCCAATTTTAGCTTGAAAATGTCAAACGGCGCTCCTTTCCTTCTGAACCCTTCTATGCGCCCAAACAGTGGTTCCCCCCACATATGGGGTATCAGCGTACTCAGGACAAATTGGGCAACAACTTTTGGGGTCCAATTTTTCCTTTTATCTTTGAGAAAATAATAAATTGGGGACTAAACCATAAACAGTGGTTCCCCCCACATATGGGGTGCCAGCATACTCAGAACAAATTGGACAGCAACTTTTGGGGTCCAATTTCTCCTGTTACCCTTGGGAAAATAAAAAAATGGGGGCTGAAAGATCATTTTTGTGGGGAAAAAAATAGAATTTTTTATTTTCAAACTGGGCATCATAGACTTTAGTGAAGCACTTTGGGGATAAAAGTGCTCACCACACACCTAGATCAGTTCCTTAGGGAGTCTAGTTTCCAAAATAAGGTCACTCTGGGGGGGTTTCCACTGTTTAGGCACATCACGGGCTCTCCAAACGCGACATGGCGTCCGATCTCAATTCCAGCCAATTTTAGCTTGAAAATGTCAAACGGCGCTCCTTTCATTCTGAGCCCTGCCAAAAAGTGGTTCCCCCTCACATGTGGGGTATCAGCGTACTCAGGACAAATTGGACAACAACTTTTGAGGTCCATTTTCTCTTTTTACCCTTGGGAAATTAAAAAAATTATTGCTGAAAGAACATTTTTGTGACTAAAAAGTAAAATGTTAATTTTTTCCTTCCATGTTGCTTCTGCTGCTGTGAAACACCTGAAGGGTTAATAAACTTCTTGTATGTGGTTTTGAGCACCTTGAGGGGTGCAGTTTTTTGAATGGTGTCACTTTTGGGTATTTTCTGCCATATAGACCCCTCAAAATGACTTCAAATGTGAGGTGGTCCCCAAAAAATGGTTTTGTAAATTTGGTTGTAAAAATGAGAAATTGCTGGTCAAATTTTAACCCTTATAACTTCCTAGAAAAAAAAAATGTTGTTTCCAAAATTGTGCTGATGTAAAGTAGACATGTGGGAAATGTTATTTATTAACTATAGTGTATCACATAACTCTCTGGTTTAACAGAATAAAAATTAAAAGTTGGAAAATTGCGAAATGTTCAAAATTTTCGCCAAATTTCTGTTTTTTTCACAAATAAATGCAAGTTTTATCAAATAAATTTTACCACTATCATGACGTACAATATGTTACAAGAAAACAATCTCAGAATCGCTAAGATCCGTTGAAGCGTTTCGGAGTTATAACTTCATAAAGAGACAGTGGTCAGAAATGTAAAAATTGGCCCAGTCATTAACGTGCAAACCACCCTTGGGGGTAAAGGGGTTAAAATTTTTAACCCATTTCTGCCATCAGTAGTACATCATATGCGATCAGCTGCGCTCACGGGGGGAGCATGACCGATCGCGGACAGGTATCAGCTGATTATCACAGCTAACACTTGGCACTATGTGCCAGGAGTGGTCACGGACCGCTCCCAGCACTTTAACCCCTGACACAAGGCGATCAAACAAGATTGCAATGTTTCGGTGGCATAGGGAAGCATTGCGCAGGGAGGGGGCTCCCTGCGTGCTTCCCTGAGACCCTCAGAACAATGCGATGTGATCACGTTGTTCTGAGGGTCTCCTCCCTGCAGGCCCCCAGGTCCAAGATGGCCACGGCGTCCTTCCGGGTCCTGCAGGGAGGTGGCTTGTAAGTGCCTGTTGAGAGCAGGCACCGGCAAGCTTCCTTCACTGCCTGTCAGATCGCTGATCTGACACAGTGCTCTGCAAAGCGTCAGATCAGCGATCTGAATTTATACAGTGATGTTCCACCCTGGGACAATGTAAAAAAGTTAAAAAAAATAGATAAATAACGTGTAAAAATATATATTTTTAAATCTGAAATAAAGAAAAATGAATAAATATTTTTCTCCAAAAAGACATTTTTTTATGTAAATAAAAAACAATAAAAGTACACATATTTAGTTTCGCCGTGTCCGTAACGACCCGACCTATAAAACTGTCCCACTAGTTAAACCATTCAGTGAACACTGAAAAAAAAAAAGACAGAAAACAATGCTTTATTATCATACCGCAAAACAAAAAGTGGAATAACACGCGATCAAAAATATGGATATAAATAAACATAGTTCCAATGAAAATGTCATCTTGTCTTGCAAAAAATTAGCTGCCATACAGTGTCATCAGCAAAAAATAAAAAAGTTATAGCCCTCAGAATAAAGTGATTAAAAAATAATTATTTTTTATATAAAATATTTTTTATTGTATGAAAGCGCCAAAATATAAAAATACAAATGAGGTATCACTGTAATCGTACTAGCCCGAAGAATAAAACTGCTTTATCAATGTTACCACACGCGGAACGGTATAAACGCCTCACACAAAGGAAATTTATGTTTTGTTGGTTTTTGTTCATTCTGCCTCCCAAAAATCGTAATAAAAAGCAATCAAATGATCAAAAAATGTCATGTGCCCGAACATAGTACGAATAAAAACGTCAACTTGTCCTGCTAAAAACAAGACCTCACATGACTCTGTGGGCCAAAATATAGAAAAATTATAGCTCTCAAAATTTGGTGATGCCAAAACTATTTTTTGCAATAAAAAGCGTCTTTTAGTGTGTGACAGCTGCCAAACAAAAACCCGTTATAAAAACTAGCTATAAATAGTAACTCAATCCCCCTTCATCACCCCCTTAGTTAGTGTAAAATAAAAAAATGTATTTATTTCTATTTTCCCATTAGGGTTAGGGGTAGGGCTAAAGTTAGGGTTACAGTTGGTGCTAAAGTTAGTGTTAGGGTTTGGAGCTATAGTTGGGGTTAGGGTTGGGGCTAGAGATGGGGTTAGGGTTTGGATTATGCTTATGGTTGGGATTAGGGTTAGGATTAGGGTTAGGGGTGTGTCAGGGTTATGGTTAGGGTTGGGATTAGGTTAGGGGTGTGATGGGGCTAGGGGTGTGGTTATGGTTGGGATTAGGGTTAGGGGCATGTTCGGGTTAGGGTTGGAGTTAGAATTGGGGGGTTTCCACTGTTTAGGCACATCAGGGGCTCTCCAAACGCGACATGGCGTCCGATCTCAATTCCAGCCAATTCTGCGTTAAAAAGTAAAAAAGTGCTCTGTTTTGCACCCAAACAGTGGTTTACCCCCACATATGGGGTATCAGCATACTCAGGACAAATTGGACAACAACTTTTTGGGTCCAATTTTTCCTGTTACCCCTGGGAAAATACAAATTTGGGGGTTAAAAAATAATTTTTGTGGAAAAAAATGATTTTTTTATTTTCACGGCTCTGCGTTATAAACTTCTGTGAAACACTTGGCGGTTCAAAGTTTTCACAACACATTTAGATAAGTTCTATGGAGGGTCTAGTTTCCAATATGGGTCACTTGTGGGGGGTTTCTACTGTTTAGGTGCATCAGGGCTCTGCAAACGCAATGTGACGCCCGCAAACCATTCCATCTAAGTCTGCTTTCCAAACAGCGCTCCTTCCCTTTCGAGCTCTGCCTTGCACCTAAACGGTGGTTCCCCCACACATATGGGGTATCAGCGTACTCAGGACAAATTGGACAACAACTTTTAGGGTCCAATTTCTCCTGTTACCCTTGGAAAAATACAAAACTAGGGGCTAAAAAAATCATTATAGTGAGAAAAAAAAGATTTTTTATTTTCACGGCTCTGCATTATAAACTGTAGTGAAACACATTGGGGTTTAAAGTTCGTTCAACACATCTAGATAAGTTCCTTGGGGAGCCTAATTTCCAATATGCCAAAATGGAGTCACTTATGGGGGGTTTCTATGTTTAGGTACATCAGAGGCTCTGCAAATGCAACGTGACGCCCACAGACCATTCCATCTAAGTCTGCATACCAAAACGGCGCTCCTTCCCTTCCGAGTTCTGCCATGTAACATAGTAACATAAGTAACATAGTTAGTAAGGCCGAAAAAAGACATTTGTCCATCCAGTTCAGCCTATATTCCATCATAATAAATCCCCAGATCTACGTCCTTCTACAGAACCTAATAATTGTATGATACAATATTGTTCTGCTCCAGGAAGACATCCAGGCCTCTCTTAAACCCCTCGACTGAGTTCGCCATCACCACCTTCTCAGGCAAGCAATTCCAGATTCTCACTGCCCTAACAGTAAAGAATCCTCTTCTATGTTGGTGGAAAAACCTTCTCTCCTCCAGACGCAAAGAATGCCCCCTTGTGCCCATCACCTTCCTTGGTATAAACAAATCCTCAGCGAGATATTTGTATTGTCCCCTTATATACTTATACATGGTTATTAGATCGCCCCTCAGTCGTCTTTTTTCTAGACTAAATAATCCTAATTTCGCTAATCTATCTGGGTATTGTAGTTCTCCCATCCCCTTTATTAATTTTGTTGCCCTCCTTTGTACTCTCTCTAGTTCCATTATATCCTTCCTGAGCACCGGTGCCCAAAACTGGACACAGTACTCCATGTGCGGTCTAACTAGGGATTTGTACAGAGGCAGTATAATGCTCTCATCATGTGTATCCAGACCTCTTCTAATGCACCCCATGATCCTGTTTGCCTTGGCAGCTGCTGCCTGGCACTGGCTGCTCCAGGTAAGTTTATCATTAACTAGGATCCCCAAGTCCTTCTCCCTGTCAGATTTACCCAGTGGTTTCCCGTTCAGTGTGTAATGGTGATATTGATTCCTTCTTCCCATGTGTATAACCTTACATTTATCATTGTTAAACCTCATCTGCCACCTTTCAGCCCAAGTTTCCAACTTATCCAGATCCATCTGTAGCAGAATACTATCTTCTCTTGTATTAACTGCTTTACATAGTTTTGTATCATCTGCAAATATCGATATTTTACTGTGTAAACCTTCTACCAGATCATTAATGAATATGTTGAAGAGAACAGGTCCCAATACCGACCCCTGCGGTACCCCACTGGTCACAGCGACCCAGTTAGAGACTATACCATTTATAACCACCCTCTGCTTTCTATCACTAAGCCAGTTACTAACCCATTTACACACATTTTCCCCCAAACCAAGCATTCTCATTTTGTGTACCAACCTCTTGTGCGGCACAGTATCAAACGCTTTGGAAAAATCGAGATATACCACGTCCAATGACTCACTGTGGTCCAGCCTATAGCTTACCTCTTCATAAAAACTGATTAGATTGGTTTGACAGGAGCGATTTCTCTTAAACCCATGCTGATATGGAGTTAAACAGTTATTCTCATTGAGATAATCCAGAATAACATCCCTCAGAAACCCTTCAAATATTTTACCAACAATAGAGGTTAGACTTACTGGCCTATAATTTCCAGGTTCACTTTTAGAGCCCTTTTTGAATATTGGCACCACATTTGCTATGCGCTAGTCCTGCGGAACAGACCCCGTCGCTATAGAGTCCCTAAAAATAAGAAATAATGGTTTATCTATTACATTACTTAGTTCTCTTAGTACTCGTGGGTGTATGCCATCCGGACCCGGAGATTTATCTATTTTAATCTTATTTAGCCAGTTTCGCACCTCTTCTTGTGTTAGATTGGTGACCCTTAATATAGGGTTTTCATTGTTTCTTGGGATTTCACCTAGCATTTCATTTTCCACCGTGAATACCGTGGAGAAGAAGGTGTTTAATATGTTAGCTTTTTCCTCGTCATCTACAACCATTCTTTCCTCACTATTTTTTAAGGGGCTTACATTTTCAGTTTTTATTCTTTTACTATTGATATACGGTAGTTGAAGAACAGTTTGGGATTAGTTTTACTCTCCTTAGCAATGTGCTTCTCTGTTTCCTTTTTGGCAGCTTTAATTAGTTTTTTAGATAAAGTATTTTTCTCCCTATAGTTTTTTAGAGCTTCAATGGTGCCATCCTGCTTTAGTAGTGCAAATGCTTTCTTTTTACTGTTAATTGCCTGTCTTACTTCTTTGTTTAGCCACATTGGGTTTTTCCTATTTCTAGTCCTTTTATTCCCACAAGGTATAAACCGCTTACAGTGCCTATTTAGGATGTTCTTAAACATTTTCCATTTATTATCTGTATTCTTATTTCTGAGGATATTGTCCCAGTCTACCAGATTAAGGACATTTCTAAGATGGTCAAACTTTGCCTTCCTAAAGTTCAGTGTTTTTGTGACTCCCTGACAAGTCCCCCTAGTGAAAGACAGGTGAAACTGTACAATATTGTGGTCGCTATTTCCTAGATGCCCGACCACCTGCAGATTTGTTATTCTGTCAGGTCTATTAGATAGTATTAGGTCTAAAAGTGCTGCTCCTCTGGTTGTGACCAACGGTGGTTCCTGCCCACATATGGGGGGTATCAGCGTACTCAGGACAAATTGGACAACAACTTTTGTTGTCCAATTTCACTTGTTACCCTTGGGAAAATAAAAAATTGGGAGCAAAAAAATAATTTTTGTGAATAAATATGATTTTATTTTTACGGCTCTACATTATAAACTTCTGTGAAGTACTTGGGGGTTCAAAGTGCTCACCACACATCTAGAAAAGTTCCTTAGAAGGTCTACTTTCCAAAATGGTGTCACTTGGGGGGGTTTCCACTGTTTAAGCACATTCGGGGCTCTCCTAATGCGACACGGCGTCCTATCTCATTTCCAGCCAATTTTGCATTGAAAAGTCAAACGGCGCTACTTCCCTTCCGAGCTCTGCAATGTGCCCAAACAGTGGTTCCCCCCCACATGTGGGGTATCTGCGTACTCAGGACAAATTATACAACATCTTCTATGGTCCAATTTCTCCTGTTACCCTTGGTAAAATAAAACTAATTGGATCTGAATTTAATTTTTTGTGAAAAAAAGTTAAATGTTCATTTTTTTAAACATTCCAAAACTTCCTGCAAAGCACCTGAAAGGTTAATAAACTTCTTGAATGTGGTTTTGAGCACCCTGAGGGGTGCAGTTTTTAGAATGATGTCACTTTTGAGTATTTTCTATCATATAGACCCCTCAAAGTGACTTCAAATGTGATGTGGTCCCGAAAAAAATAAGGTGTTGGAAAAATGAGAAATCGCTGGTCAATTTTAACCCTTATAACTTCCTAACAAAAAAAATGTTGGTTCCAAAATTGTGCTGATGTAAAGTAGACATGTGGGAAATGTTACTTATAAAGTATTTTGTGTAACATATCTCTGTGATTTAAGGGCATGAAAATTCAAAGTTGGAAAATTGTGAAATTTTCTAAATTTTCGCCAAATCCCCATTTTTTTCACAAATAAACACAAGTAATATCGAGGAAATTTTACTACTAACTTGAAGTACAATATGTCACGAGAAAACAGTGTCAGAATCGCAAGGATCCATGCAAGCGTACCAGAGTTATAACCTCATTAAGTGACAGTGGTCAGAATTGAAAAAATTAGACCGGTCATTAACATGCAAAACACCCTTGGAGGTTAAGGGGTTAACAGGAAATAATGGAAATAACATAGAATAAAATATAAAATCAAACAATTATCCTGACGTACAAGTCGAGGATGAGGTATATGTTCTGATGTAGGTATATCAGTCCAGGTAAGTCTAAGAACGCAAAGCTTTTATGGCGCAAAGCAACAGGCTGTTAGAGCAGTCTAACCAACGCTGACATGGCACACAGGAACAGGCTTTTAGGGCAATCTACACTACGCTGCTATGGCACACAGGAACAAGCAATTTTGTCATTATAAAGAAATAGTGTATCACTTTCATAAAATATTAAAACACAAATAACTACCTAGGCGTCTCGTTCTAACAATGAAAATCCATCCTAATGCACGCCTATGCCAATTCCCCATAATTACAATACATTATTAATTCAAAATGATTAGTCCAAAATGAGGTTTATGCCACTTAATGTTGCATGTGAGCCCTTGGTCCACAGATACATTGTGTTAACTTTCAGCTATCTATAAAAAAAAAAATAAAAAAAAAGTTTATGAATTTAAGTTTCTGAAAAAATAAAGTCAGACAATAAAGTACAGTTATTATAGTTTCCTGCCATATGGCTACCACTGACTTTATGCTGCAAAATTACTTACAGCAAGAAACAAGGCGCTTTGTGTAGAATAACTTACTTTATAGCAACATGTTTACTGAACAACAAATGTGATGTAGGATTTCTTTACTGATTATAGTCTAAATACACTGAGCAACGGGAAAATATAACGAAAAAAGTGAATTCATTTTCCAACATAGGTTCATATTTTCAATGCATCTGGATTAATGTGTATATATTTTGCTTTAATGCACAGATAAAAGTGTCTTTATTGCTAATACCAACAATGTTCTATTTGGCTGCAAAGAAATGTGAAGCTACATTCCAGATAATACGGTTTCAAGACAACTACTTTAGTCAGTCAGAGAAATTAATTGGAATATTGCAATAGTGCTATCCCTTTCTAAATTGGAGAGTGGTAAGCTGCATAAATGTCGCACTAACTGCCTATGTGTGTACAAAATGCCATACAAATAATAAAATACAAGTTAAATGCAATAATTAATCTCCATATGCCAAAAGCTATGTAAGTTGGAATGCACTACCCAGGTTAATATGATTAATCCCCAATCCCCACAGTTTTAAGCATGCCCTAAAAACGCACTTGTTCAGACTGACCTACCGCCTCAACGCATTAACCTAACGATCCCTGTGTGGCCCATTCAAAAAACTTAAACCATAATCAGGTTCCTCGCATCATGTTCTCATACACTTTATGCAGTTATTAGCCCTCTGTGTCTGTACTGTTACATATTTAGGCAGTTAACTGGTTCATGCAGCTTTACATGAACACCCGATTCTTACACTATGGCCGGTCCGAGCAACGAAAGCAATTGTTACCATCCACCTCTCATGTCTCCCCTTTTCCTCATAGATTGTAAGCTTGCGAGCAGGGCCCTCATTCCTCTTGGTATCTGTTTTGATCTGTTTTATTGTTATACTATAATGTCTATTGTCTGTACAAGTCCCCTCTATAATGTAAAGTGCTGCGGAATATGTTGGCGCGATATAGATAAAAATGTATTATTATTATTATTGTGTTATTATTAAGTAAATATAACAGGTATCATCTATAAAAGTGTGGTGGATATAGTGTGTCTGTGTGCATAAAATGCTCTGCGCCTATCTGTAGATAGACTGGGTTAGAGTAATAAATAATCTTTGGTTAAGTTACCACTGTGTCCTAATCTTCTGCGCTGTTGCATCCCAAGCCGTTGTTTACACTTGGTGTAGTCAGCAGGATGCAACACTCGATAGGTGAAATGGTGGATCAGTCAGGAATCGAGGCCACGGTGGGCAGCCTCCACCTTGGAGCTATGCTTGGTGATATGCCAAAGTTTACTGATGACAATTTACTGATTTGGGATTGGATTGAAGGTCTGAAGAGTAGGTTATGAATGCACCCTATAACACCTGCCTTACAAGCAAAGATAGCCATGCTGACATTGGACAGAGAGGCCTGATAGATGGTCATTGTTAGACAGCTGAGAGAGCGTGATACTGTAGATAAGGTAATCAAGGCTTTAGGCTGTGTGCACACATTGCGTTTTTTCGCGGTTTTTCCCGATAAAAACGCTATAAAACCGCAAAAAAAATGCATACAATAAGCATCCCATCATTTAGAATGAATTCTGCATGTTTTGTGCACATGATGCGTTTTTTTCCGCGAAAAAAACGCATCACGGTAAAAACCGCAGCATGTTCATTAATTTTCCGTTTTTCTTGCGGATTTCCCACTCCAAAATGCATTGGGAAGTGTCCGGAAAAAAACGCGGCAAAAACGTGTCAAAACCGCGGCAAAAACGCGTCAAAACCGCAGCAAAATCGCGGCAAAAACGCATGCGGTTTTCTTGCGGATTTCTTGCAGAAAATGTCCGGAATTCTCAGGAATTTTCTGCGAGAAATCCTGAACGTGTGCACATAGCCTTAGAGAACGTGCAGGGCGATATGACAGATTTAGGTAATCTGCACATTTCCTCTTCTGTCTGGTCCAGAGAGAGGGAGAGACAGTGGACCAATTCATCAATGCTCTGTATGAAGTAATAGCTCACATCACTAAGAAAACAGAAGGTGAGTATAGGGGACAGGGCCCCGTGGGCTCAGCTGAATGGACATTGTCTAAAGCAGGGGTCCCCAACTCCAGTCCTCAAGACCCACCAACAGGTCATGTTTTCAGGATTTCCTTTGCATTGCACAGGTGATGCAATTATTACCTGGGCAAGACTAAGGAAATCCTGAAAACATGACATGTTGGTGGGCCTTGAGGACTGGAGTTGGGGACCCCTGGTCTAAAGGATACAGGTTGTCAGGTGACTACAAGGTGACTATAATGTCGGAAGTAAATTTTCATCAACGCTTCCCAAACGTCACCACATCAAGAGGGGGTCGAACCATTTGACTGATGGTTGCCTTATCCTAGTAGTGTGGGTGTGTGACGACACATTTAATCTTAATTATACAGAAGTCTGTTTTCAGTAAGCTAGGAGGCACAGACTGTTATCTTTATGTTGACTCTTCTAGGTTGAATTGATATTCGTAAATTGACGAATGGTTGTGGAGACAAAAAGAAAAGCCAGCACCATTCAACCCGTGTGTTTTAACTTGTCCTTACACCAAACTTTTCACTGATTAGTAAAGCCTGCAGGTCCTGTGTGCTCACATAATAAGGTGCAAACATGTATATAAGAGGAAAAAAATAGTGGCATTCCCCAGTCCTGTAAAATCCAATGCCTTTATTTAGAAAAACATATTTAAACTTGGCTGCAGAAAGGGAAGGAGAACATGTGAGGGCCCCCCACATGTGCTCCCTCCTTCTCTGCAGTCAGTTATAAATTTGTTTTTCTGATTAAAGACGTTGAATTTTACAGGACCTGTGAGTGGCAATATTTTTACTTCTCATATACATGATGAATGGTTGTTATTTACCTCTTATATCAGCTCCTACAATTTATTGTACTGTTATCTTTGCAAAACAGGAATGCAGGCTCACTGAACATTGATGTTTGCTGATATGTTGATTACATATTTTACCAGGCCATGAAGTTTGTTGACTTGCAAATATTGAAGGATAAACTATAAACAATCAAACAATGCAAGTTAATCTCATCACTTCTTCCCCTTGACCTGTGAATCATGGCTTGAGGAACAGTTGTAAACTATAAAAAGGGGATATGCCTCTGGAACAAGAAATCCAAGACATTCAAAGATCCAGAGAACCAGAGACTCTTTACAAAACCACAGCCAGGAACATTCTACAGGATAGCTGCTAGATCATGGCTCCATCACAAGGGACACAGATTTGACATTATAGAGGATACAAGCTTAGAGGACCACGGCTCCGGCTAACAGAATACAGATCTGCTCCATTGACCATCATTGAACCCATGGATATGTTTTGGGAACCCAGGATTTGGACCCACTGGTCACCTGAACCCTATAGATATGTTTGGGAAAGCTAGGATTGGGACCCACTGGTCATCTGGCTCCATGGAGATGTTCAGAGTAGCCAGGTTGTGACCCTCTGGTCACTTGTCCTTGAACTTCAATGGACTGTCAGCCTCCTATAAGCCTGTCATTACTTCCTCCCTGTGGGTGTAACAGGTGGTGGTAGTCAGCCCTGGAAGCTCTGAAGTCACAGCTGCTCTTATCCAGGCGGGTTAGCAAAAGGGTGAGACTCTGTAATTGTGCACCATCTTGGGTATTTTTATGGGAATATTCTATTTGTTATTTACCTGTTTTGTGATTCAATAAAGGATTGCCACACTGTTTTACCCTCACCCTTTGATGTCTGAGTAGTATTATGCCCACGGTAAAAGGAGAGCGGCCGTTTGGTGGGATGAGCCCTGGTCCATGCGAATTCAGGCTAGCAGACTAGAGCACCCACTGACGCTCCCTGTCTCTACAGGGTAGTATGGATGGAAATATGTGTCTGCAGACAGAATATAGGAAGAAAGGGATCATGGTGGTGAAGGGCTCCATCAGGAATGGAACCATCGTGACATTGAGGATGAATGTCCTGAAGGAAGTGACTGGAGGCGCGCAACATGGTATTTTTCTAGTAGAAGAATATTACAACAGCTAATCCGAAGTCAGTCAAATCCAGAGATCACCAGTTGCTTCCCAGAACCTAGGAAAAGTGTTGGTACCCACGGCTACCACCCTGACTTTGCCACATGGTCAGATAGTGCTCACTATACATTTCTGGGCCCAGACATCTTTGGAAGGAGTGGAAGTGCCAGTTGAACCCCGGGGGACAGGATTGTTGAAGCCGGAGTGGCTAGTAGATAGTGTGCCAGGGACATATGCTGGTGAGATGTCTTAACTTTAGCAGAACAAGCCTACATCTGACTCCCAAGAAGGAAGTGGCATGAATATATGTGATGCAGACTGTATGCTGTAAACTTGACCCACGTGGATGGGCAGTTGTGACTCCTGCCAGGGATCAGAAAGCAGAATCAACAACCCAACCTATTTTTTTACAACTTTATCTGGGTCTATGAAGACACTTGAAGAGGATTCGCTCTGACCGAGGAGTGAATTTCCAAGGGAGAGTCATGGATAAACTGCAACGACTATGTGGCATTGAGAAATCCAGTGCAAAGCCATATCACCATCAGGAAAATGAGGCTTGCGAACGATTCAACAGACTGTTGTTCCAGATGCTAAGGACATTGAAAGACGATCAAAAGATGAAGTGGCCTGAATTTGTTCCGGAGTTAGTGTTGCTATGCACCATAACTGGGTAAATGCCTTACATGTTGCTGTTTAGCCATAAGGCTGAGAAATAACTGAGCTGGAACTTGACCCAGAAGAGCATTGTCCCAGAATGAGTACGTCGACCTGGGTGTGGGAACACTGGCATCAGTTGCAGATGCTGAGGCAGCGAGTTGGATAAATATTCTAGGAGATGAGCCATCCTGATACGACCCTAGTGCAGGAAGCATCACTACAACCCAGAGTTAGAGACCTGATATGAGCAAAGCACCCTAGGGGCAAGTTGAATTAACCCCTATCTGACCTCGAACGCGATAGTACGTCCGAGGTCAGATCCCCTGCTTTGATGCAGGGCTCCGCGGTGAGCCCGCATCAAAGCCGGGACATGTCAGCTGTTTTGAACAGCTGACATGTGCCCGTAATAGGCGCGGGCAAAATCGCGATCTGCCCGCACCTATTAACTAGTTAAATGCCGCTGTCAAACGCAGACAGCGGCATTTAACTACCGCTTCCGGCCGGGCGGCCGGAAATGACGTAATCGCCGACCCCCGTCACATGATCGGGGGTCGGCGATGCGTCTGGATGGTAACCATAGAGGTCCTTGTGGTCGGCGCTCACAGCACACCTCCATTTCTGCTACATAGCAGCGATCAGCAGATCGCTGCTATGTAGCAGAGCCGATCGCGTTGTGCCTGCTTCTAGCCTCCCATGGAGGCTATTGAAGCATGGCAAAAGTAAAAAAAAAATGTTAAAAAAAAATGTGAAAAAAATAAAAAAAATATAAAAGTTTAAATCACCCCCCTTTCGTCCTAATCAAAATAAATCAAAAAAAAAAAAAATCAAATCTACACATATTTGGTATCGCCGCGCTCAGAATCGCCCGATCTATCAACTAAAAAAAAGCATTAACCTGATTGCTAAACGGCATAGCGAGAAAAAAATTCGAAACGCCAGAATTATGTTTTTTAGGTCGCCGCGACATTGCATTAAAATGCAATAACGGGCGATCAAAAGAACGTATCTGCACCAAAATGCTATCATTAAAAACATCATCTCGGCACGCAAAAAATAAGCCCTCAACCGACCCCAGATCACGAAAAATGGAGACGCTACGAGTATCAGAAAATGGCACAATTTTTTTTTTCTTTTTTAGCAAAGTTTGGAATTTTTTTTCACCACTTAGATAAAAAATAACTGAGTAATGTTAGGTGTCTATGAACTCGTACTGACCTGGAGAATCATAATGGCAGGTCAGTTTTAGCATTTAGTGAACCTAGCAAAAAAGCCAAACAAAAAACAAGTGTGGGATTGCACTTTTTTTGCAATTTCAACGCACTTGGAATTTTTTTCCCATTTTCTAGTACACGACATGCTAAAACCAATGATGTCTTTCAAAATTACAACTCGTCCTGCAAAAAATAAGCCCTCACATGGCCAAATTGATGGAAAAATAAAAAAGTTATGGCTCTGGGAAGGAGGGGAGTGAAAAACGAACACGGAAAAACGAAAAATCCCAAGGTCATGAAGGGGTTAAAGATGAGAGGCGACTCCTCAATGAGTGAGGAGAATACACCCTGCGAATCCAGTGTATGAGGTCCGATCCAAGGGAGAAGATGGGGCACCAGGAAGAGTGTTACACTGCAACATGCTCTGTCTCTGTGTGTGTGAAGGTGAAAAAGTGACTGAACCCCCGAAAGAGCAGAGGAATTCTGCATCAAGGAGATTTGCAGATGATGAAGATGAAAAGTGGATAGTATTTGCCGTGCCAAGAGAAGTAACTCTACCACCTCAAAGGATACGGTGACAGAAATCACAGGAGGAGTATCAGAAGGCCCGAATGCTCTGGGATAAACAAGTCAAGAAGAGTCTTGCAGAACTGAGCATGCCAACGCTGGTGCCCCACCCATGAGGTACGCAGAGGATTACTTCATTTGGCAGTAATAATGCAGTAGGCAGGCACAAGACTGTGCTCAAATGCTTGCAATTCTTGACTGCCCACATGGAGCATCTAGAGACAAAGAGATCTTTCCCACCTGAGGTCTGGTGAGATTAAAGAGAGGAAGAATGTAAGGAGATGGAAAAGTACAAAGACTCACACAGTAAATGCCTTACAGTGTGTCTGTAAGCAAACACCACCATCTTCTAGTTGCATCTTGCATTAGCAGAAATTAAAGAGTGAAGATCCCTAAGGGAAGAGATTGTAGGAGATACCAGGATAGGTGACAGCTTTGTCTCAGTTAGGAATTATGTGCTAGGACCAATTCGATTTTACATCTTTATTAATTACATAGTGAATGTGATTGAGAGTAAAGTGTCAGTCTTTGCTGATGACACCAAACTGTAAGTAAGCAGAATGGTTTATGTTTGATGAGGAGGCCATGCATACCAGGATAGGGATGAGGAGGCCATGCATACCAGATAGGAATGAGGAGGCAATGCATACCAGGATAGGGTGAGGGGCCATGAATATCAGGATAGGGATGAAGACCCATGTATACCAGGATAGGGATGAGGGGGCCATGCATACCAGGATAGGAATGAGGAGGCCATGCATACCAGGATAGGGATGAAGGAACCTGTATACCAAGATAGGCAGGAGGAGGCCATGCATATTAGGATAGGGTTGAAGGGACCATGTATACTGGGATAGGGATGATGGGATCATGTATACCATGATACCATGATAGGGATGAGGAGGCCACACATACCAGGATAGGGATGAGGGGGCCACGCCTACCAGGATAGGGATGAGAAGGTCATGCATACCGGGAAAGGGATGATGAGGGCATGTATACCAGGATAGGGATGAGGGAGCTATGCATACCAGGATAGGGATGAGGAGGCCATGCATACCTGGATAACGATGAGGAGGCCATGCATACCAGGATTGTGATGATGGTGCTATGCATACCAGAATAGGGATGATGAGGCCATGCAAACCTGGATAGGGGTGATGGGGTCATGAATACCAGAAAAGAGACGAGAGGGCCCATGCATACCAGGATTGGAATGAGGGGGCTATGCATGCCAGGATAGGGATGAGGAGGCCATGTATACAGGATATGGATAAGGGGCCACGCATACCAGGATAGGGATGAGGGGGCCATGAATACCAGGATAGGAATGAGGGGGCCATGCATTTGTGGATAGGGATGAGGGGGCCATGCATACCAGAATAGGGATGAGGGGGCCATGTATACCAGGAGAGGGATGAGGGGCCAAGCATACTAGGATAGGGATGAGGGAACCTTATATACCTGGATTGGGGACATATATATTTCAGGATGGGAGATATTAGTACAGAATAATTGATTACGTTTTTTTCGATTTTCCTCCTCTAAAACCTAGGTGCATCTTATTGTCCGGTGCATCTTATTATCCAATGTGTCTTATAGTCAGAAAAATATGGTAGATCTAAAAGGATTAACATTAAAGATTACATAATTCCTTTGTATTTTAGGCAAAAAAATAGATAGATAGATAGATAGATAGATAGATAGATAGATAGATAGATAGATAGATAGATAGATAGATAGATAGATAGATAGATAGATTGGGCACCCTTGGAAAAAAAAAAGAAAGGAAATCTGTCATCTTTAACTTTAGCCCTTTTACAGATCATTTCATCTTCAACTTGCTTAAGTTTTCAAAATAACAGTAATTTTGACCAATGGTGCCAAAACTTTTCCATGCCACTGTATATATTTATATATATATACAGTGGGGCAAAAAAGTATTTAGTCAGTCAGCAATAGTGCAAGTTCCACCACTTAAAAAGATGAGAGGCGTCTGTAATTTACATCATAGGTAGACCTCAACTATGGGAGACAAACTGAGAAAAAAAAATCCAGAAAATCACATTGTCTGTTTTTTTATCATTTTTTTTGCATATTATGGTGAAAAATAAGTATTTGGTCAGAAACAAACAATCAAGATTTCTGGCTCTCACAGACCTGTAACTTCTTCTTTGAGAGTCTCCTCTTTCCTCCACTCATTACCTGTAGTAATGGCACCTGTTTAAACTTGTTATCAGTATAAAAAGACACCTGTGCACACCCTCAAACAGTCTGACTCCAAACTCCACTATGGTGAAGACCAAAGAGCTGTCAAAGGACACCAGAAACAAAATTGTAGCCCTGCACCAGGCTGGGAAGACTGAATCTGCAATAGCCAACCAGCTTGCAGTGAAGAAATCAACAGTGGGAGCAATAATTAGAAAATGGAAGACATACAAGACCACTGATAATCTCCCTCGATCTGGGGCTCCACGCAAAATCCCACCCCGTGGGGTCAGAATGATCATAAGAACGGTGAGCAAAAATCCCAGAACCACGCGGGGGGACCTATTGAATGAACTGCAGAGAGCTGGGACCAATGTAACAAGGCCTACCATAAGTAACACACTACGCCACCATGGACTCAGATCCTGCAGTGCCAGACGTGTCCCACTGCTTAAGCCAGTACATGTCCGGGCCCATCTGAAGTTTGCTAGAGAGCATTTGGATGATCCAGAGGAGTTTTGGGAGAATGTCCTATGGTCTGATGAAACCAAACTGGAACTGTTTGGTAGAAACACAACTTGTCGTGTTTGGAGGAAAAAGAATACTGAGTTGCATCCATCAAACACCATACCTACTGTAAAGCATGGTGGTGGAAACATCATGCTTTGGGGCTGTTTCTCTGCAAAGGGGCCAGGATGACTGATCCGGGTACATGAAAGAATGAATGGGGCCATGTATCGTGAGTTTTGAGTGCAAACCTCCTTCCATCAGCAAGGGCATTGAAGATGAAACGTGGCTGGGTCTTTCAACATGACAATGATCCAAAGCACACCGCCAGGGCAACGAAGGAGTGGCTTCATAAGAAGCATTTCAAGGTCCTGGAATGGCCTAGCCAGTCTCCAGATCTCAACCCTATAGAAAACCTTTGGAGGGAGTTGAAAGTCCGTGTTGCCGAGCGAAAAGCCAAAAACATCACTGCTCTAGAGGAGATCTGCATGGAGGAATGGGCCAACATACCAACAACAGTGTGTGGCAACCTTGTGAAGACTTACAGAAAACGTTTGACCTCTGTCATTGCCAACAAAGGATATATTACAAAGTATTGAGATGAAATTTTGTTTCTGACCAAATACTTATTTTCCACCATAATATGCAAATAAAATGTTAAAAAAACAGACAATGTGATTTTCTGGATTTTTTTTTTCTCAGTTTGTCTCCCATAGTTGAGGTCTACCTATGATGTAAATTACAGACGCCTCTCATCTTTTTAAGTGGTGGAACTTGCATTATTGCTGACTGACTAAATACTTTTTTGCCCCACTGTATATATATATATATATATATATATATATATATATATAAATATACTAGATGGTGGCCCGACTCTAACGCATCGGGTATTCTAGAATATGCATGTCCACGTAGTATATTGCCTAACCACGTAGTATATTGCCCAGCCATGTGGTATATTTCCCAGCCACGTAGTATATTGCCCAGCCACTTAGTATATTGCTCAGCCACATAGTATATTGCCCAGTCACATAGTATATTGCCCAGCCACGTAGTATATTGCCCAGTCACGTAGTATATTGCCCAGCTATGTAGTATATTGCACAGCGACGTAGTATACAGCACTGAGCCACATAGTATACAGCACAGACATGCAGTATATTGCCCAGCCACGTAGTATATTGCCCAGCTATAGTATATTGCCCAGTCACGTAGTATATTGCCCAGTCACATAGTATATTGCCCAGTGACGTAGTATACAGCACAGAGCCACGTAGTATACAGCACAGAGCCACGTAGTATACATCACAGAGCCACGTAGTATATTGCCCAGTCACATAGTATATTGTCCAGTCAGGTAGTATATAACACTGCCCACACAGTATATAACAGTGGCCACGTAATATCTAGCACAGCCCACAGAGTATATCACACAGCCCACATAGTATATAACACTGCCTATGTAGAATACAGCACAGAGCCACACGGTATCTAACACAGCCCACGTAGTATACGGCAGTGTGGGCACCATATCCCTGTAAAAAAAATAATTAAAATAAAAAATAGTTATATACTCACCCCCTAGGATCCACCAAAGCTCCGGCGATAGGCGCGCGGCTGCCGCCATCTTCCGTACCCAGGATGCATTGCGAAATTACCCAGATGACTTAGCAGTCTCGAGAGACCGCTAAGTCTTCTGGGTAATTTCGCAATGCATCGCTGGGAACGGAAGATGGCGGCAGGCGCGAGCGGCTCGGAGGACTACGGAGGGTGAGTATAGCAGGTTTTTTGTTTTTTTATTATTTTTAACGTTACATTTTTTTACTATTGATGCCGCATAGGCAGCATCAATAGTAAAAAGTTGGGGACACACAGAGTTAATAGCGGCGGTAATGCAGTGCGTTACCCGCGGCATAACGCGGTCTGTTACCGCCGGCATTAACCCTGTGTGAGCGGTGACCGGAGGGGAGTATGCGGACGCCGGGCAATGACTGCGGGGAGGAAGGAGCGGCCATTTTCTTCCGGACTGTGCCCGTCGCTGTTTGGTCGTGGCTGTTTTGCCGCGACCAATCAGCGACTTGGATTTCCATGACAGACAGAGGCCTGTTATGATCCGGTGACCTTGGAGCAGCATGAAAACTTTCACTGGAGTAGGTGGTAACTATACTGACCGCAAATCCTGATCTTAACACCGCAACTAGAAGTAGCCGTGGGGTGTACCTAACAAGCCCTAGACACCTCGTCACAGCCGGAGGACTAAATACCCCTAAAGATGGAAATAGGGATACTATCTTGCCTCAGAGTAGAACCCCAAAGGATAGGCAGCCCCCCACAAATATTGGCTGTGAGTAGGAGAGGAAAGACACACACAGTCAGAAAATAGGATTTAGCACAAGAGGCCGCTCTAGCTAAAATAGGAAAGGATAGGACAGAGTTCTGTGCGGTCAGTATTAAAACCCTTCCAAAAATATCCACAGCAGATAATACAAAAATTCCTCCATCTAACTAAAGACGTGGAACGTATATCTGCAACTCCAGAGACTACTAAACTCAGAGCAGGAATACAATCAAAAACAAGCACGCAGCTTGTGTGCCATAGAAAAAGAAACAGACACTTATCTTTGCTGAATTGGCAGCTAAGCAGGAGAAGCCAGATAGAGATCAAATACTTCCCAAGAAACATTGACAACTGGCAAGGACTAATGAGTCCTGCAAACCTAAATACTCCAGTCAGAACTGCAATCAGTAGATACACCTGTCCAGGACTGCAGCCCAGAGACAACTGCATTACCACCTACAACCACCGGAGGGAGCCCAAAAGCAGAATTCACAACAGAGGCCGCGACCAATGAATATCTGTGACAGACAGACAGACGGAAGTGACCCTTAGACAATTATATAATAGATATATATATATATATATATATATACAGTCTCCTCTTGGTGTGTATATTGCCACCAATAATTAGAAAGTTCCCTCTCTTGTTATGTCCCCACCGTTTCTTTCATATCATCCTCTCTTGTTAGATATAAACTAACCCACCCACTTTCGCTACTTTGCCGCGGAAGTCGGCACCATAGTATTATGATGTGAAGTCAATTTTTTGGCAAGGGTGTCTATGATCCCAATTAAATATTTTTTAAAAATGTATCCCCCATGGGGAAATGTTTGTCAGCCCATGCACTTAGTGTGTGGACATTACAAGTCTAGGAGACCCGCTCCTTTAAATTGGGCCTAGTTTTTAATGAGGCCTTCCTCCACCTCTCATCATTTTCCACCACTAGATCACCAGGGTTCACGTGTTCCGTGCTGCTAGAGACAGTGAATTTTTTGGCAAGGGAGTCTGTGATCCCAATTAAATATTTTTAAAAAATGTATCCCCCATAGAGAAAAGTTTGTGAGTCCATGCACTTAGTGTATGGGCATTACAAGTCTAGGAGACCCACTCCTTTAAATTGGGTCTAGTTTTTAATGAGGCCTACCTCCACCTCTCACCATTTTCCACCACTAGATTACCAGGGTTCATGTGTTCCGTGCTGTTAGAGACTGTCAATTTTTTGGCAAGGGTGTCTGGTATCCCAATTAAATATTTTTAAAAAATGTATCCCAATGGGGAAATGTTTGTCAGCCCAAACACTTAATGTATGGGCATTACGAGTCTAGGAGACCCGCTCCTTTGTAATGAGACAGTTTTTTTTATGAGGCCCTCCTTCATGTTTCTTCCAAGGGGGATTGGGGTGCGTGCAAATTTGGGTCAAGGTGGCCGTTGCATTCAATGCATAAGGAAACAGTATGGCAGGACCAACTGAAGAATGTGAAGTGGGTTTTCCTGTGGCCATCCATTACCTGGGTTCAAAGGCTTATTGGGGTGCATATGACTTGGTAGCAGGGCAGGCCTTGCAGGTAATACATAAGAAAACAGTATGGCAGGACCAACTGAAAAATGTGAAGTGGGTTTTCCTGTGGCCATCCATTACCTGGGTTCAAAGGCTTATTGGGGTGCATATGACTTGATAGCAGGGCAGGACTTGCAATTAATACATAAAATAAAACAGTATAGAAGGACCAACTGAGGAATGTGAAGTGGGTTTTCCTGTGGCCATCCAGTACCTGGGTTCAAAGGCTTATTGGGGTGCATATGACTTGATAGCAGGGCAGGCCTTGCATTCAATGCAACATTTTTTCAGGAAGCCCTCCTGTAACTCTCGTGAAAGGGGCATTGGGGTGTATTGTAATTGTTGGCAGCCCAGACACTCACTGCATAGGCCATAACAGCATAGGAGACCAACTGTTTAATAATAGCCCTTTAAGAATATTAATGCCGCCTGATGCCCCTCTAAAAATAGCTTCTAGGAAACCACTGCCAAGGACAGGCAACAAGCAGAAGAGACTTGTTTGGGCTAAAGAACACAAGGAATGGACATTAGACCAGTTGAAATCTGTGCTTTGGTCTGATGAGTCCAAATTTGAGATCTTTTCTTCCAACCACCGTGTCTTTGTGTGATGCAGAAAAGGTGAACGGATGGATTCTACATGCCTGGTTCCCACCGTGAAGCATGGAGGAGTAGGTGTGATGGTGTGGGGGTGCTTTGCTGGTGACATTGTTGGGGATTTACTCAAAATTGAAGGCATACTAAACCAGCATGGCTTCCAGAACATCTTGCAGCAGCATGCTATTCCATCCAGTTAGCGTTTAGTTGGACCATCAATTATTTTTCAACAGGACAATGACCCCAAACCTCCAGGCTGTATAAGGGCTATTTGAACAAGAAGGAGAGTGATGGGGTGCTACGCCTGATGACCTGGCCTACACAGTCACCAGACCTGAACCCAATCGAGATGGTTTGGGGTGAGCTGGACAGCAGAGTGAAGGCAAAAGGGCCAACAAGTGCTAAGCATCTCTGGGAACTCCTTCAAGATTGTTGGGATACCATTCCCTGTGACAACCTCTTGAAGCTCATCAAGAGAATGCCAAGAGTGTGCAAAGCAGTCATCAAATCAAAAGGTGACTACTTTGAAGAACCTAGAATGTAAGACATAATTTCAGTTGTTTCACACTTTTGTTAAGTATATAATTCCACATGTGTTAATTCATAGTTTTGATGCCTTCAGTGTGAATGTACAATTTTCATAGTCATAAAAATACAGAAAAATCTTTACATGAGAAGGTGTGTCCAAACTTTTGGTCTGTACTGTGTGTTATATACATGTGCCCTCCATCCTGATATATATAGTATGTCAAGTGTGTCCCTTATCCTGGGCCCCATCCTTGTATGCATATCCCCATCTTGGTTTAATTCCCTCATCGTTGCCATATCTTAGTATATCCCCTGCTAATTGCAATTCCTCTGCTCCTGTTCGGGGCTTCACTGCACAAGCCCAGGCATCTAAGATGTTTTGTGCATGCATAACAGTTCAGGGGTTGATGAGAGGTGTGGGCAGTGTAGCCAACTTTAATTACTCACTCACTCAAGGGTGTGATTGCAGCTACTGAGGGAGGATTAGTCTGGGTTAGTAAATTCCCCACCAGGTTTATCTGCATAAATTGGTATATTGTTTACGGCGGTATAAAAGATGATTTTGCACAAATAGGTGCATTTATATAATGAGAAACTTAATGGTGGTAGTTTGACACTGTTCACTTTAAGGAGCCTATAAATTCCACTGTTTTTATAGCACATGGTGCAAATCAGCTATATATATATATATGTATATATATATATATATATATATATAGCTCAGTGTATATATATGTGTGTATCAAGCCACGCCCACTTCACATAGCCTCGCCCACTCTGCATAGCTAGGACATGGCTCTCAATGAAACAGCAGCCACACAAACCCTAAGGCGACTAAGACACCTCTTTGCTATTCTTCTAACAACCTGTAGCATTTCAAATCCCTTTCACATTTGGACAAAGTTCAAAACTGATCTTAGTGAGGACATCCTCATGCAGATTAAAAAGGAAAATCCTCAGCAATTATCAACTTCACAGAATACATTTTCAATAAAACCTTAATTTTCGTTGAGGAGAAATGTCTGGAAAAGCATTACACCTACTTGGCTTGCCTGCTCCAACAAGAAATCAGGAAGCTAACCAAATGTGCAGGGAGATTTTCAGAGAAACAAACTACAACATTGATGAACTCACGGCATTTGTCCCTCATGATGAGCCACTGTTGGTACCAGACCAAAGAAACACCTACAACCAAATTTTATGTTTCACTGCAACCAACAAAAGTGTGATTGTCTTCATAGATGCTCCAGGTGGAACAGGAAATACATTTTTAATCACCTTGCTCCTAGCAAAATTTCGGCAAACAACAAAAGATAGCACTTACAGTGGCATCTTCTGGAATTGCAGCTACACTTTTAACTGGTGGTAGGATGGCACATTCGACATTCAAGCGACCACTTAATCTGTCTCACAGTGACAGCCCAGTTTGCAACATTGCCAAAGGATCAGGACAGGCAAAACTGCTTCAAAAGTGCAGTGCCATCATTTGGGATGCATGCACAATGTCACACAAGAGGGCTCTGGAAGCAGACTGCTGCAAGACTTGCGTGGGAACAATTCTATCATAGGAGGTGTAGTTGTTTTGGCAGGTGACTTTCAACTAACACTACCCGTTATACCAAGATCAACCACTGCAGATGAACTCAATGCCTGCCTAGAAACATCATACCTTTGGAGACAAGTGAAGAAAATGTTGCTGAACACAAACATGAGGGTCCACATGACAGCCGATGATTTTGCTAAACTCTTCTCAAGCCAGCTGTTGACTATTGGAGATGACAAGGCACCAGTAAACTCAACCACTGGACAGATCATGTTTCTAAGCAACTTTTGCTATATCGGTACATCAATTGAGGAGCTAAAAGAAAAGGTTTTTCCAAACATTCAATTCAACTTCAGATAGTCTGGCTGGTTGTGTGAAAGGGTTATTCTAGCTCTGAAAAATGATAGTGTCAACAAGATCAATCTTCAAATGTTAAGTCTCCTTCTAGTTAAGGTATGTGCATAACCTACAAGTCAGTGGATACAGTAACAGACCCTGGTCAAGCATTATTCTATCCAATAGAGTTCCTCAACTCCTTGGAACCACAAGGACTTCCTCTGCATAAACTCTTCCTAAAACTTGGAGCACCTATTCTGCTGTTGAGAAATTTAGATCCATCAAAGCTGTGTAATGGAAAAAGACTCTTGATTAAGAACGTGTTTACACATGCAATTGAAGCAACCATTTTGACAAGATGTGCCAAAGGAGAGGACATTTTCATTCCAAGAATTCCACTCATTCCATCTGATTTGCCTTTTTTTTATTTTAAACGCCTCCAGTTTCCAATTCAACTGGCAGTTGCAATGTCCATTAACAATGCTCAGGGACAGTCATCGAAAGTAGTTGGGATCGATTTGCAATCTCCATGCTTTTCTCATGGTCAACTTTATGTGGCCTGTTCAAGTGTTGTAACTGCCAAAAATCTGTTCATCTTTGCACCAGAAGGAAAAACCAAAAATATTGTTTATCAAAAGGCTCTTGAAAGACTTGAAAATAAAATGCTATCAGTACTTGGGTAATCATTTAGTTAATTTGTGTTGCAAATCTGTAGTGTTGAATATATGATGTGAAATGCTTTTATGTGCAATATAATCATTATAATTTGTTATAACTAACCACAGCTAGTTACTATGGCGGGACAACGCCGGACTCTTCAGCTTGTCTTTTATAAGACAGAAATAAAAAGACAATGGTGTCTTTTGTATTGTAAATCAATACATCTGGTTTAAAATATACATTCTGTATATAGTTTCTGAATAGTATTTATCTGTACTGTGTTAGCTAGGAGATAGACAACAGGTGAAATTAGAATTGTGAGGTGTTAGCTAAATTGCATAATTTCCTTAAAGGGCCACTGTCACCCCCCTCCAGCTGTTATAAACTAAAAGAGTCACCTTGTGCAGCAGTAATGCTGCATTCTAACAAGGTGGCTCTTTTAGTTTTTTGTTCATGTATTCCCAAAATAAAGCGCTTTGATATTTATCCAAAATACCTCTCTTTGTCCATGGAGGCTGGTCCTCACTCCCCAGCTTGAACCGGTACTCTGCCGTCACTCCAATCTTCAGGGGCTTTCGGCGGCGCCCCTTCTGCGCTGTTTTCGCCTCAAAACCTGCGCTGTGTACAACTGTGTGGGGCAGGCACAGTAAGCTCTGGCCGTCTGACGTCCCAGCCAGGCTTGCAGACTGCGCCTGTGCGGGCAGTGCGGCCACCCACCTTGAGAATCCCAGCCCCGCAGTGTGTTATGCATTATGCACAGTGCGCGGCTAGGATTCCTGGGCATGCGCACTGCGTGTGTCAGCCTGTCACCCAGGTCCCCCGCCTTACAGCGTCTGTACATTCAGCTGATCGTGCCTCCTCCTAGCAATCGCCGGGAAAGAATTGCTAGGAGGAGGCACGATCAGCGGAATATACAGATGCTGTAAGGGGGGGACCTGGGTGACAGGCTGACACACGCAGTGCACATGCCCAGGAATCCTAGCCCCGCACTGTGCATAATGCGTAACACACTGTGGGGCTGGGACTCCCAAGGTGGGTGGCCGCACTGCCCCACACAGTTGTACACAGCGCAGGAGCAGGTTTTGAAGCGAAAACAGCGCGGAGGGGGCGGCGACGAAAGCCCCTGAAGATTGGAGTGATGGCAGAGTACCGGTTCAAGCTGGGGAGTGAGGACCCGCCTCCATGGACAAAGAGAGGTATTTTGGATAAATTTCAAAGCGCTTTATTTTGGGAATACATGAACAAAAAACTAAAAGAGCCACCTTGTTAGAATGCAGCATTACTGCTGCACAAGGTGGCTCTTTTAGTTTATAACGGCTGGAGGGGGGTGACAGTGGCCCTTAACCCCTTTACCTCCAAGGGTGGTTTGCACGTTAATGACCGGGGCAATTTTTACGATTCTGACTACTGTCCCTTTATGAGGTTCTAACTCTGGAACGCTTGCGTGGATTCCGGTGATTTTCTCGTGATATATTGTACTTCATGTTAGTGGTAAAATTTCCTTGACATTACTTGAGTTTATTTGTGAATAAATGGAAATTTGGCAAAAATTTTGAAAATTTTGCAATTTTCCAACTTTGAATTTTCATGCCCTTAAATCACAGAGATATGTCACACAAAATACTTAATAAGTAACATTTCCCACATGTCTACTTTACATCAGCACAATTTTGGAACCAACATTTTTTTTAAGTTAGGGAGTTATAAGGGTTAAAATTTGACCAGCAATTTCTCATTTTTACAACACCTTTTTTTTTAGGGACCACATCACATTTGAAGTCACTTTGAGGGGTCTATATGATAAAAAATACCCAAGAATGACACCATTCTAAAAACTGCACCCCTCAAGGTGCTCAAAACCACATTCAAGAAGTTTATTAACCCTTCAGGTGTTTCACAGCAATTTTTGGAATGTTTAAAAAAAATTAACATTTAACTTTTTTCACAAATTTTTTTATTCAGATCCAATTTGTTTTATCTTACCAAGGGTAACAGGAGAAATTGGACCTCAAAAGTTGTTGTCCAATTTGTCCTGAGTATGCTGATACACCATATGTGGGAGTAAGCCACTGTTCGGGTGCATGGCAGAGCTCGGAAGGGAAGGAGTGCCATTTGACTTTTCAATGCAAAATTGTCTGGAATTGAGATAGGACGCCATGTCTTGTTTGGAGAGCCCCTGATGTTCCTAAACAGTGGAAATACCCTAAAAGTGACATCATTTTGGAAAGTAGACCCCCTAAGGAACTTATCTAGATATGCGGTGAGCACTTTGAACCCCCAAGTGCTTCACAGAAGTTTATAATGTAGAGCCGTAAAAATAAAAAAGCTTATTTTTTTCACAAAAATGATTTTTCGCCCCTAATTTCTTATTTTTCCATGGGTAACAGGAGAAATTGGACCCCAAACATTGTTGTGCAATTTGTCCTGAGTACGCTGATACACCATATGTGAGGGTAAACCACTGTTTGGGAGCATGGCAAAGTTCAGAAGGGAAGGAGCGCCATTTGACTTTTCAATGCAAAATTGGCTGGAATTGAGATAGGACGCCATGCCTCATTTGGAGAGCCCCTGATGTGCCTGAACAGTGGAAACCCCCCACAATTGACCCCATTTTGTAAAGTAGACCCCCTAAGAAACTTATCTAGATGTATGGTGAGCACTTTGAACCCCCAAGTGCTTCACAGAAGTTTATAATATAGAATGAAAAAGAACAAAAAGGGCGCACTCTTATCAATAATCGAGTGGTGCTCAGAGGAAAAAATATTCAGCACAAAAATATATATACAACCTCTGGCACTCAAAAAAATCACAATTTTCTTTGCTTTTAAATATTGGATTTATTCACTACCGGTCATATTATAACAGACAATCTCCAACGTTTCGGCATTTCCTGCCTTTTTCAAGGAAGTCTATGATAAACAATAAATAATCATATGCCATTAATGTACAACATAACATACAATATGATGTATCCAATTTGTGTTCATCATATCTTGTGAAGTACCACATGATAGTGTAAACCCCTGAAATAAAATGTCACCAAAGAGAGTGAAAAAGAACATTAACAAAAGTAAAAATACGGGTTTTACAGATCCCAGTGTTATGAATCACACCATATAGATCAAGCAGAGGCCCCAAAGACCAAAGAAAAGAAACTAGATTAGATATAGCCCATAAGGACTAATACTGAGTATACTATATGTTTAAAAAACGGAAAAACTGATCCTGTCAAGTAATATGAAGATAGTAAAATACCTGGATCCTGACAATGTCATTTAATGCATTAATGGTATCTACCAAATTGATGCTAAAATGAAAGAAATAGCCTAAGTCAGTAATCCAGTGATACACACTAACGATAGTAAGTCTGCTCCCAAATAAATATACCTTAATCCGTGTGGAACCGCGTGGAATCGATGTGCATATGATGACCTGCAGTGGTGATGTGAGAGACAGTGCCGAAAAGCGGGTATAAGTGCTGAAAAATCCACCACGTCATTTCCGCTCCAAGCTGTACGCTGTGTGTGGAGAGGACCGATAATGAAACTATGCGCATGTGCAGTACTTGCTAAAGAGGACGCCACCGCGTCTGCATCGCATCAGCTGAAAAACCAGCTGATGCAAACTCGCGCTTGCGCAGTACAATACAATGGGAGAAAGGAAATAGCCGGGCATCACAGCGCTTGCGTCCTAACCACTCTGAAACTGATATGTGCCCAGTGAAAGCAAGTGCATGCGCTTTCCAATACCCACCTCAGCAGTTGATAAATAAAGAGGGAAGGGAGGTCACCTATGCCGTACGAATGTAGAAAAGGAGCAGTACTATATAGAAGCAGTGGCGTAGGAAGGGTGGTGGTGGGGGGTGGGCCGCCCCGGGCGGCACAATGCGGGGGGTGGGTCACCGGGCCGCGGCTGGCGCTGGCTGAAGAAAACTAGCACGATCTGCGCTGTACAACCGATTATCGCTGGCGGCGGCCATCTTCTGGAGGCCGCGCGTGCGCAGATGGTAGTGCTCGGCTTCCCGGGGCTTCAGAAAAATGGCCGAGGGATGCCGCGCGTGCGCAGATGGAGATCGCAGCGGCCATTTTCCTGAAGCCGAGTTAGCATCTCGGCTTCAGGAAAACGGCCGCCGCGATCTCCATCTGCGCATGCGCGGCATCCCGCGGCCATTTTCCTGAAGCCCCGGGAAGCCGAGCACTACCATCTACGCACGCGCGGCCTCTGGAAGATGGCCGCCGCCAGCGATAATCCGTTGTATAGCGCAGATCGCGCTCTTTTTCTTCAGCTGCGCAGTGGATTCAGCTGTTGGGCATGCGCAAACCACTACGCCACCAACGGAAAGATGAGCAAGATCTGGAGGAGAAACAGCGATGTCAGCACGCCCATATGACCAGACCAGCGTGAGTGACAGCCCAAAACGGCGACTTTACAAAGGTATTTCGGCAGCATAGGTGGGGAATAAAGGCACAAAAAATACACTAATGTAAAGCACAGCTCTGCCCCTATTTAACGCTATTTTTATCTCATCTTGAAAAAATGGGGTGACAGGTTCACTTTAACGCTATTGACATGCGGGCCCGCGCCCGCACGTCAATAGTTAACAGCCGCCAGCCAATCTGAGGCTGGCAGCTGACGTCAGTCCCAGCGTGCATGTCGCCGGCGTCGCCAGTTAAACAGCATGCATGTCGCCAGTTAAACAATAAAGAGTTTTGTTTCTGTGTGTGTTGTCCTGACTATTTTTGGTAACCTTTGTGTGTATTGAGTGGGGGAGGCGCCAAACTCGGGAACAGCCCCGGGCGGCAAAAGCTCTAGCTACGCCTCTGTATAGAAGGAAAGAAAAAGGGAAGAAAGAAAAAGAAAAAAGGGAGAAAAATATCACTAGAACAATATGGTCCATATGGGTAATCTATATATCACAAATATGTCACAATAAGACCTCATACATTACACCAGTGAACAGAGTAAGAGGAAGTGTCCCCTAGTAGGAAAAAGGCCTTGTAGAAGAATATTCTAATCAAGTTGGCATCAAAAAAGAACCAAAAAATATAATTATAATTATTATAGCTGTTTTTCATTCTGACCCAAATGTCAGCTGACAGATCACCAGTGAGGGCCAAATTGTGGAGTTAAGCCCGTCATTTTACAAGCGCGCTTGGAGACAAAAAGACACATCACACATATCCTGTGAGCAAGTCACTTTTATCTGCAGTAATAGAGCAAGAAGCAATATTTTATACCATTTACACATAATGCATTTCAATGTAACTCATGTAGCCCCCACCATCACCCAGGGTCATACTTTATTTACCATAACCCAGAATAGGTTGTACTGACTCTTGAGAACATACATGATAAGAAGTACAGTCTCCTTGAAGAGGAGACCGTCAGACTACTGAGTCAACAGATTCTAGTAATTCTAACACTTAAAGGCAAAAGGCACTTAAAGGCAAGGTAGTTAAAGGCAAACTATTAACCCTTCTATATCATAATAATATTCATTATATAATGATGCATCAATTACATCAAATTCACATTAATAAGGGAGCGCCTCATACTCCCTATTCATACTATGGGGGTGAAGCGTTTGAAGTGTGAAAATCCAAAAGGCTTCCCTTTCTTTTAACTTCATGACTCTATTCCCACCCCGTCTTGGTGGAGGAATACTCTCCAAAACCTGAAATCTCAATTGAGATATTGAAGGTAGTTAAAGGCAAACTATTAACCCTTCTATATCAATTTCCCCCTTTTGTAAATGGTATAACCTCTGCTACGGTGTCAGCTGATGTCCACAAAGGAGCTACTGTCTCATGGGTCTAGTACCCACAAGGGGACTTCCTACCTGCTTCGCCCATCCACCCTCAGTGTGGACACTCAACTTCCCCATCAGCAGTGGCCATACGGGGCCTATGATACACTACAGAAGGTTCAGCCTTAGATTTTTTTTCTACACCTACATTATTCCATAGTTTAGGTAATATACAGTGGGGCAAAAAAGTATTTAGTCAGTTAGCAATAGTGCAAGTTCCACCACTTAAAAAGATGAGAGGCGTCTGTAATTTACATCATAGGTAGACCTCAACTATGGGAGACAAACTGAGAAAAAAAAATCCAGAAAATCACATTGTCTGTTTTTTTAACATTTTATTTGCATATTATGGTGGAAAATAAGTATTTGGTCAGAAACAAAATTTCATCTCAATACTTTGTAATATATCCTTTGTTGGCAATGACAGAGGTCAAACGTTTTCTGTAAGTCTTCACAAGATTGCCACACACTGTTGTTGGTATGTTGGCCCATTCCTCCATGCAGATCTCCTCTAGAGCAGTGATGTTTTTGGCTTTTCGCTTGGCAACACGGACTTTCAACTCCCTCCAAAGGTTTTCTATAGGGTTGAGATCTGGAGACTGGCTAGGCCACTCCAGGACCTTGAAATGCTTCTTACGAAGCCACTCCTTCGTTGCCCTGGCGGTGTGCTTTGGATCATTGTCATGTTGAAAGACCCAGCCACGTTTCATCTTCAATGCCCTTGCTGATGGAAGGAGGTTTGCACTCAAAATCTCACGATACATGGCCCCATTCATTCTTTCATGTACCCGGATCAGTCGTCCTGGCCCCTTTGCAGAGAAACAGCCCCAAAGCATGATGTTTCCACCACCTTGCTTTACAGTAGGTATGGTGTTTGATGGATGCAACTCAGTATTCTTTTTCCTCCAAACACGACAAGTTGTGTTTCTACCAAACAGTTCCAGTTTGGTTTCATCAGACCATAGGACATTCTCCCAAAACTCCTCTGGATCATCCAAATGCTCTCTAGCAAACTTCAGACGGGCCCGGACATGTACTGGCTTAAGCATTGGGACACGTCTGGCACTGCAGGATCTGAGTCCATGGTGGCGTAGTGTGTTACTTATGGTAGGCCTTGTTACATTGGTCCCAGCTCTCTGCAGTTCATTCAATAGGTCCCCCCGCGTGGTTCTGGGATTTTTGCTCACCGTTCTTGTGATCATTCTGACCCCACGGGGTGGGATTTTGCGTGGAGCCCCAGATCGAGGGAGATTATCAGTGGTCTTGTATGTCTTCCATTTTCTAATTATTGCTCCCACTGTTGATTTCTTCACTCCAAGCTGGTTGGCTATTGCAGATTCAGTCTTCCCAGCCTGGTGCAGGGCTACAATTTTGTTTCTGGTGTCCTTTGACAGCTCTTTGGTCTTCACCATAGTGGAGTTTGGAGTCAGACTGTTTGAGGGTGTGCACAGGTGTCTTTTTATACTGATAACAAGTTTAAACAGGTGCCATTACTACAGGTAATGAGTGGAGGAAAGAGGAGACTCTTAAAGAAGAAATTACAGGTCTGTGAGAGCCAGAAATCTTGATTGTTTGTTTCTGACCAAATACTTATTTTCCACCATAATATGCAAATAAATTGTTAAAAAAACAGACAATGTGATTTTCTGGATTTTTATTTCTCAGTTTGTCTCCCATAGTTGAGGTCTACCTATGATGTAAATTACAGACGCCTCTCATCTTTTTAAGTGGTGGAACTTGCACTATTGCTGACTGACTAAATACTTTTTTGCCCCACTGTATATATTAGCGCTTTTACGGCTACATAAAAGAATAAGTAAAGCAACAAAATTTGCATACAAGTCTGTAAAACACCGAAAATAATCCATCCCGCTAGGCCGCTAAGCCAATTGGCTGGAAAAAAAAGGAGTCTCTATATTGCATTAGTCTCATTAAGAGCCTTAAGAAACCACGAAAATCTGAGTCCAAGTCTCACTTGTGCATGCAGTGTGGTGTTAATACCTTCCTTGGGTCCTGGGGTAAGGCTAAGTACAGCATAGTCCTTGCAGATACTGGGCTGTGTGCACAGATCCAACAGTCCAGCAGTTTTTGTCCTTCCGCGTCTTTTATAAGAAAAGCAAGATGTTGAATAAGTTTGTTTATCCAGTGTCTCTGTAAGATGCAAACATCCTACCACAGCCAGCAAGGTGATTAGGACAACAGTCATTCTGCTGATGAAAAGATCTTTTTGCAGTGACTGGCAAGGATCCAGGTGGGCTTTCCCTCAAGTTTCCCTGAGGTGAATGTGGTCAGCTGGACTTTAAAACGGGCCGTCAAACCGTGGATCTAGTCTCCTTCTCACGTGTCTGTGTATGACCACCAATCACCTGGATTCAGCTGATATACGTCTGCACTGGCATTAGGATCTGGAATGGATGAAAACACATGTTTATGCACCACATTAAGTCTTTTCTGTAAGGCCTGGACATGGGCTGTCATAGCACCGTGTTGCTTTTGTAGCACCTGTGGGAAGTACAGACCAGCCTCTGGCAAACTACTAAACAGGACTTCAAAAGGACACAAGCCTGTCTTTCTATTTGGAGTGTGTGTGACTGAAAAGAGTGCAAGAGACAAACACTCTACCCCGCTCTTTCCTTTGTCTGCCATGGCCTTTGATTTTCCAGTTTAAGTGTCCCATTTAGTCTCATCACTTTCCCACTACTTTGTGGTCTGTATGGTGCATGATATGCTTGCTGTACTCCCAGGACCTGCATGACTTCCCTCATTATTTCTCCCGTGAAGTGTGTGTCCCTATCGCTGTCTATGGTTTCTAGGACACCATACCTGCAGATCAGTTTTTTTCATGAGTTTGTCTGCAGTCGCTTTAGTATTTGCACATTTTTCCAGATAGGCTTCCAGCCAACCAGAGAAGAGATCTACACATACTAGGACATTTTTCACACACGCCTACCTTGGGTAGCTGTATGTAGCCAGTCTGCAGTCTCTGAAACGGGTAGAGAGGCCTGGGTGTCGCTTTCTTAGGGATTTTTACTGTTTTACCTGGGTTGTGCTGTGCACAAATGAGGCATGACCGTACGAGCTTTGCGGCTGCGTAACTGAAACCAGGAGCGATCCAGAAGGCATCTTGTGTTGCTTGCACCATGATTGAGAGCAGGGATCTTGGTATATACGATTTATCCTGATTCTCCCATACTCTTTCTGAGTTCAGCTCAGCTCCCATTCTCCCAGTGTTCCTTCTCTGTTTGGGCAGCTGGAGGGATTTCAGGACATCTAGGCTCAGTGTGGCTGGAATACGCTGACTCCCCGCCACCATCCACTGCTCCCTAGGCTGCCTTGCTGCTACTTTAGCAGCCTCGTCCTTCCTTTTGTTGCCCTTTTCCTCCACAGAGTCACCGTCCGTGTGTGCTTTTTACCTTGACGATGCCAACCTGGACTGATAACGTCAATGCCTCCACTAATTGTTTCACCAGCTCTGCATTTTTAATGGGCTTACCGGCTGATGTAAGAAACGTTCTGCTTCTTCAGATAGGGCAATAATCATGGGATATTCCCCATGCACAATTTGAATCTGTGTAACTGTTAGCGACTTTACCTGCAGCAACTCTACACACCTCAGTGAGTGCCTTCAACTCTGCCTCCTGCACCGACATGTGAGGAGCGAGTGGTTCAGCTCGGATTACCTCATGTGAGGATACTACTGCATATCCAATGTAGAGTCGCCCTTTCTGGTGGTATCTGAAGCCATCTACAAAAATAAAAACACCTCAAAATATGCATTAGGAACAGGTTTTTTTTCTTCCCACGAACATATGTAAAACCCACTGTCTCCTGACTCATCAGTTCCTATGCAGTCATGTTCGTGCGTCATGTCAACGTCATGTCATGTTCTCTTTCCCACCTGCCAATGCTGTCACCAATTCCCCCTTTTCTGAATCCACAGGCAGATGAGTGGCTGGATTCAGAACATTACGTCTTTTGAGGGTGACATATTCAGGAATTAGTATTAGAGCACATTCAAGTCTGATCTGTCTGATCTGTCTATCCATGGGAGGCCCGGGTACAGGTATTTTGGTTGAACTTGTACGAGTATGGCATTAATGTCACGTGGGGAACAAATTGTCAAAAAGAAAAAGTCAGTGTGATCTCACATGCCTTTCAGTAATACAGCAGCTCTTACAGACACATGTAGAAGACCCTCTAATCACGGGGTCTAATTGTGCTAAGTAGTAAGCTATCGGTCTCTGTTTCTTTCCATGTTGCTGTTTCAGTACTGCGTTAGCATGTCCACCCTGCTCTGTGAAAAATAAGAAAAATGGCTGATCATAGTTTGGAATGTCTGACACAATGAGCAGCTTGAGAGAGTGGAAGGAGTCAATTGCTTCTTGAGTGAGATTGTAGGGTTCTGATGGCAAACAGTCATAGAGTGGGTGCATCATTTGTGAAGCAGACCTTATCCAAGGCCTACAGTAGGTCACCAAACCTAGAAAAGTGCGTAGATGCTGGTGTGACCTGGGTAAAGGGAGATTTGTATTGCCTGTTTTCTGTCTTCAGTCAGGTGTCTTGTACCTTCAGCAATACAATGTCCTAAAAATGTCACCTTTTGTTTGCAATACTGTAATTTGTCACGTGAGACTCTGCAACCCTTTTCTGCCAAAAAAAACACAGCAAGGAAACTGTAGCTTCCGGACATCTGGTCCGGGCAGCAGAGCAAGAGGTCATCCACGTGCTGTAATAGTACAATCTGTGGATGAGGTGGTTGCCACTGCTCAAGAATCCCTACCATCGCTGTTGAATAGATGGTTGTGGAGTTCTTTTCCCCTTTGTGGGAGGACCGTCCAACAGTATTGTTTACCTTCGTGAGTGAAAGACAAAAGATACTGACAGTCAGAGTGCAGTGGTTCAGAGAAGAATGCATTTGCCAAATCAATAACTGTGAAACATTTGGCCCTCACTGGTGATCTGTGACCGTACGGTGTGTGTATTAGGGACAGTTGAGGTCACACTCACTGTAACATCATTAATAGCTCGTTAGTCATGAACCATTCTGTAAGTGTCAGGGGAACCCTTGGGTCCTTTTTTTTCTTAATGGGATACAAAGGGGTGTTGCAGGTGGAATATCTCTGCACTAGAACCCCTGCCTTAACATACTCTTTAATATCCCTGCTCAGGGCCATTGATTTGACTAGACTTAAGGGGTATTGCCTTAACCAAAGAGGAGTGATTACTTCTCTTGATTTATCATGATAGGGGGAATGGGCAGCCGACCCATATCAGATTTTCCCCTTGCCCAAATGGTGTCTGGTACCTGACTCTTTTCCCTGTCCTCAGACATTCTGGTGTCAGGTGTTACTTTCTCTACTCTTGCCATATACACCATTTCTGCAATATTACACAAGTGTTTATATAAGTCACACATTAATGTCCAAATATTTATACCCGTATTTGATTGGGTAGAGTACCCCTTAAAAAAAAAACTAATTTTGATTCACAAAATGTTACCAAAAGAAAATTATATATATATAATTACGAAAGATACTGAGTCATAAAACGGGGGAGCACAATGCCATAGGCCACAGCAAAGCATAAGCTTATTCTAAGAAAGTAGCAGCCCTATATAAATCCATAACTAACAGTTCCAAATACAAAAAGAAGGGATTTGAAAAATGCCAAATATCAATGCCAGTTGCTTGCGATAAGGTATAAGAACTGGAAAAGACAAATAAACAGTGACTATAGTTTGAGCCAATATAATGAATGGCTAAAAAAACTATATATCATATGAAGACAACCTAGAAATACACAGTAACTATACCATCTTGTGTAAGGAAACGACTAAACTGGTAAATTAATGGAATTAAGTGTAACTATAATAGGGCATGATTTACCTGTGGTATAATGTGCACGTGGAAGACCCTGGCGTCCCTCTGCCACAAGTGTTTATATGAAAAGGGGACTTGTGACTGTAATACCCTCAGGAGAGTACTGTATAGTGCCTAGACAGCACTCAACTCTGCTCCGAGCAAATTCATAGGGGTATTGTTACTAACAATAAGTTTGTAAGCACCTTTTGGCTGTCTCGTGACTCTAGTCTTTTCTTGTTTAGTCATAGGGGCTTCAGTCGCTTGTCCCCCTACCCTCACGTATTCCACAGTCTCGTCAGTAATCATGTCTGGCAGTATCAAGTCTTTGTGTACTAGTCCCAGCTGCCCCAGTGTCTGTCAAGAATTCTGTCTATTTCCCTCCCAGCATTGGTATGGTGGTCCTCAAGGCAGGACCAGGTCCGGAGGGGACAATAACAGGGCACAAATTTGTCACTGGGTTGTCAGTTTCCTAGTCTGAATTGGTCTGAGTGTCCATTTTCTCCACAATTCCAGCACTTCACTGTTTCTAAGTCCTTAGGTCCCTTACTACGTCTCTACTGTTTTCCTTGTGCTCCAGCATACATGACACGTCGTCTTATTGTCCTAGTTTCTTCAACTCCTGAGCAATCTTCAGGAGGTCTTTGGATCTACATTTCTCCATTTAGGTCCGGCTGTCTGTACTGCGTCTCGTAAGCCTTTTGTCATACCGTAAATGAATGTATTTACCAATATTTTAAGATCAAGTGGGTTTACTGGACTGTACCCCATGTCTGCCCATTTCAGCTGTATTAATTACCATAACCCAGAATAGGTTGTACTGACTCTTGAGAACATACATGATAAGAAGTACAGTCTCCTTGAAGAGGAGACCGTCAGACTACTGAGTCAACAGATTCTAGTAATTCTAACACTTAAAGGCAAAAGGCACTTAAAGGCAAGGTAGTTAAAGGCAAACTATTAACCCTTCTATATCATAATAATATTCATTATATAATGATGCATCAATTACATCAAATTCACATTAATAAGGGAGCGCCTCATACTCCCTATTCATACTATGGGGGTGAAGCGTTTGAAGTGTGAAAATCCAAAAGGCTTCCCTTTCTTTTAACTTCATGACTCTATTCCCACCCCGTCTTGGTGGAGGAATACTCTCCAAAACCTGAAATCTCAATTGAGATATTGAATGTCCCGCTGATATAAAATGTGCGGGGATCGGTAACAGAGTGCGTCCACAGCGAATCATGGACTTATGCTGAGATATGCGGTCTCGGACATGCTGGATAGTTTCCCCAACATATCCGAGACTGCAGGGACATTTAACTAAATAGACGACATAGGTAGAATCGCATGTGAAGAAACCTTTAATTTGAAACAATTTACCAGACCGTGGATGTGAAAAAGTCTCTCCCTTGGTAACATTGGAGCACTGCGAGCAATGTAAGCAAGGGAACGTGCCCCTTCTTTGTGTAGTCAATGTAGCCTGTCTTAATTCCCTTCTAATTGTGCCAATATCAGCTTTCACTAAAATATTTTTAATGTTTTGTGGTCTCTTATAACATAATAAGGGAGGTATCGAGAATTCTTGAATGGTTGGATAGGCTTTGCCTAATAATGACCAGTGTTCTAAAATACAACCCTTAAAATAATTAGTGTAAGGATGATAAGTGGTTACAAAAGCTACTCTCTTTGCCCTCTGAGGACGATTTTTTGATTGTTCGGTGGCTCTATCGAGAACTGTAGATGGATAACCACGACAGACTAAGGTATATTTTTTCGGGAACAGACTTGCTATCGCTAGTGTGTATTACTGGATTACTGACTTAGGCTATTTCTTTCATTTTAGCATCAATTTGGTAGATACCATTAATGCATTAAATGACATTGTCAGGATCCAGGTATTTTACTATCTTCATATTACTTGACAGGATCAGTTTTTCCATTTTTTAAACATATAGTATACTCAGTATTAGTCCTTATGGGCTATATCTAATCTAGTTTCTTTTCTTTGGTCTTTGGGGCCTCTGCTTGATCTATATGGTGTGATTCATAACACTCGGATCTGTAAAACCCGTATTTTTACTTTTGTTAATGTTCTTTTTCACTCTCTTTGGTGACATTTTATTTCAGGGGTTTACACTATCATGTGGTACTTCACAAGATATGATGAACACAAATTGGATACATCATATTGTATGTTATGTTGTACATTAATGGCATATGATTATTTATTGTTTATCATAGACTTCCTTGAAAAAAGCAGGAAATTCCGAAACGTTGGAGATTGTCTGTTATAATATGACCGGTAGTGAATAAATCCATTATTTAAAAGCAAAGAAAATTGTGATTTTTTGAGTGCCAGAGGTTGTTTACAATATAGAGTCGTAAAAATTAAAAAAATAATTTTTTTCCCAAAAAAAGAGTTTTAGCCCCCAATTTTGTATTTTCCCAAGGGTATCTGGAGAAATTGGACCCCCAAAGTTGTTGTGCTATTTGTCCTGAGTACGCTGATACCCCATATGTGGGGGTAAACCACTGTTTGGGTGCACGGCAGAGCTCGGAAGGGAAGGAGCACCGTTTTACTTTTTCAACTCAGAATTTGATGGAATTGAGATTGGATGTCATGTTGCGTTTGCAGAGCCCTGGTGTGCCTAAACAGTGGAAACCACCCAATTCTAACTCCAACCCTAACTCCAACACACCCCTAGCCTTAATCCCAACCCTAACCACATCCTTAACCCCAACACACCCCTAACCCCAACACACCCCTAACCCAAATCTTAACCCTAACCACACCCCTAACCCGAAAACACCCCTAACCACAATCCCAACCCCAACACACCCCTAACTCCAACACACCCCTAACCATACACCTAACCCTGACACACCCCTAACCCAACCGTAAACATTATCCAAACCCTAACTCCAACTCTAGCCCCAACCCTAACTTTTGCCCCAACCCTAACTTTAGCCCCAAACCTAACCCTAATGGGAAAATGGAAATAAATACATTTTTTTATTTTATTATTTTTCCCTAAGATGGTGATAAAGGGTATTTGATTTACTATTTATAGCGGGTTCTTATAGTGGTTTTTATGTTCGGCAGCTGTCACAAACTAAAAGACGCTTTGTATTTCCAAAAATATTTTATGCGTTACCACATTCTGAGAGCTAAAATTTTTCCATATTTTGGTCCAGAGTCATGTAAGGTCTTGTTTTTTGTGGTACGAGTCGTCGTTTTTATTGGTACCATTTTCAGGCACATGACATTTTTTTATTGCTTTTTATTGAGGTTTTTGTTAGGCAGAATGAACAAAAAACAGCAATTCGTGAATTTCTTTCTGGGGGGCGTTTATACCGTTCCGCGTTTGATAAAATTGATAAAGCAGTTGTGTTCTTCGGGTCAGTATGATTACAGCGATACCTTATTTATGCTATTTTTTATGTTTTGGCGCTTTTATACAATAAAAACTATTTTATAGAAAAAATAATTATTTTTGCATCGCTTTATTCTGAGGGCTATAACTTATTTATATTTATGCTGATGATGCTGCATGGCAGCTTGTTTTTTGTCGGGACAAGATGATGTTTTCAGAGGTTCCATGTTTATTTGTATCTGTCTTTTTGAGCGCATGTTATTCCACTTTTTGTTCGGCGGTATGAAGATAAAGCATTGTTTTTGCCCTGTTTTTTTTTACGGTGTTCACTGAAGGGGTTAACTAGTCGGAGAGTTTTATAGGTCTGGTCGCTACGGACGCGGCAATACTAAATATGTGTACTTTTATTGTTTTTTTATTTATAGAAAGAAATTTATTTATTGGAACAATATATATTTTTTTTTTTATTTAGGATTTTTTTTTTTACACATGTAAATATTTTTTTTAAACTTTTTTACTTTGTCGCAGGGTGGAACATCATGGTATAGTGTCAGATCGCTGATCTGACACTTTGCACAGCACTGTGTCAGATCAGCGATCTGACAGGCAGTGCTGAAGGCTTACCGATGCCTTCTCTCAGCAGGCACTGGCAAGCCACCTCCCTGCAGGACCCGGAAGGCCCCACGTGGCCATCTTGGATCCAGGGCATGCAGGTAGGAGGATGGAGGAGACGCTCGGAACAACGCGATCACATCGCGTTGTTCCGAGGGTCTCAGGGAAGCACGTAGAGAGCCCCCTCCCTGTGCGATGCTGCCCTATGCCGCCTGAACACTGCAATCATGTTTGATCGCAGTGCTCCGGGGGTTAATGTGCCGGGAGTGGTCTGTGACCGCTCCTGGCACATAGTGCCAGATGTCAGCTGTGATAATCAGCTGACACCCTATCACGATCGGCCGCTCTCCCCTCGTGAGCGTGGCTGATCAGTGATGACATACTATCCCATCGGTGGTCATAGGGGCCCAGACCACCTAGACGTCTAATATCAGAAAGTGGTTAACATGGATTTTCATTGTTAGGACGAGACACCTAGGTAGTTATTTGTGTTTAACCTCTTCATGACCTTGGGATTTCTCGGTTTTCCATGTTCGTTTTTCGCTCCCCTCCTTCCCAGAGCCATAGCTTTTTTATTTTTCCATCAATATGGTCATGTGAGGGCTTATTTTTTGTGGGATGAGTTTTACTTTTGAATTACATCATTGGTTTTACCATGTCATGTATTAGAAAACGGGGAAAAAATTCCAAGTATGGTGAAATTGCAAAAAAAGTGCAATCCCACTCTTGTTTTTTGTTTGGCTATTTAGCTAGGTTCACTAAATGCTGCAACTGACCTGCCATTTTAATTCTCCAGGTCATTTCGAGTTCATAGACACTAAACATGTCTAGGTTCTTCTTTATCTAAGTGGAAAAAAAAAATTCCAAACATTGCTAAAAAAAAAATTGCACCATTTTCCGGTACCCATAGCGTCTCCACTTTTCATGATCTGGGGTCTGGTGAGGGCTTATTTTTTGCATGCTGAGCTGTCGTTTTTAATGATACCATTTTGGTGCAGATATGTTCTTTTGATTTCCTGTTATTGCATTTTAATGCAATGTCGCGGCAACCAAAAAAAAGTAATTCGGGCGTTTCTAATTTTTTTCTTGCTATGCCGTTTAGCGATCAGGTTAATCCTTTTTTTTATAGATTGGGCGATTCTGAAAGCGACGATACCAAATTTGTGTATTTTTTTATTGTTTTATTTTGAATGGGGCGAAAGGAGGATGATTTAAAGGGACTCTGTCACCTGAATTTGGCGGGACTGGTTTTGGGTCATATGGGCGGAGTTTTCGGGTGTTTGATTCACCCTTTCCTTACCCGCTGGCTGCATGCCGGCTGCAATATTGGATTGAAGTTCATTCTCTGTCCACCGTAGTACACGCCTGCGCAAAGCAAGATTGCCTTACACAGGCGTGTATATAATATCTTTATTATAAGGGGTCTCTTTCCTATTGCTATCAGATACCTGTCCCCTTCTTGCATATCCATGGTATATCACACACAATGCGCTGCGCTGAAACACTCGGGCGCATGCGCATTGTGGAGTTCTGGCAGAGACGTCTGCCGCACATTCCTTTCCGCTCTTACATGCGTCACTTCCGGTTCCGGTCCTCGGCGTTCGACGCTCATGTCCTGACCTAACATTAAGGTATTTAAACTTGCTTTGATGGCTTGCACATCACCCTTCCCCTGACGAAGCCGTCCTTGTAACGGCGATACGCGTGGGGTCTGTCCCCACTCTGATCCTAGCCTCCCCGCTTTCTGCCTTTCTTACGGCTCGGCTTTTGTCGCTCCATACGGCTGGTCCTGGTACCTCTCTATATGCCTTGGGTTCATAGCATTGCAGCTCCATGTGTTAGAGCGCTGGGTACATCCGCATTTGTGTTCTCACCTTCACCTGGCGCTGTTCCAGATAGGTGGCTATATTTCTTCGGGTACTGATCAGTTTCAGTCGCCGTGCTTACACCTTGGTATTAGGTCTGTTCCTTCACATATATTAGTTATTTTGCGGCAGTCTGTGCATATATAGGAGGCATTGCCATACGGGGCTACCTTTATTTGCTGTATTCTATGTATGGTTACCATATTGTCTTACCATTATATGCATTTTTCACAGGATACATGCCTCTGCCTGGCTATTAATATTTTGATGGATCATTGTGGGGATTTTTTGGTGTTTTCATCATTGGTTTTAAATGTTTTTATCTATGCATCAATAAAGTTTGCCTTTTGATATTTTTTGATCATATATTGTGGTGTGCAGTGTTTTGGAGTGATTCTTTTTCTTTTTTGTGCTTGGACTTACTTGGACTCATATACCTAAATCACAACATATACCTCATCATCGTCTTGTATGTCATGATAATTGTTTGATTTTGTATTTTATTCTCTGTTACTTCCATTAATTCCCCTTAATAATGATTACCGTATATACTCGAGTATAAGCCGACCCGAGTATATGCCGACCCCCCTTTTATTTGCCACAAAAACTGGGAAAACTTATTGACTCGAGTATAAGCCTAGGGCGGGAAATGCAGCAGCTACCGGTGTTATGACCTGGTGGTGAGGACAATAATGGACCTGGTGTTTAAGAGCACACGGAATGACCTGATAGTTACTAATAATACAGGACAAGCTCTGAGACGTGGGAACTCTGCTGACCGCAATCCCTAATCCTATCACACACACTAGAAATAGCCGTGGATTGCTCCCAATGCAACTCGACACAGCCTAAGGAACTAGCTAGCCCTAAAGATAGAAAAATAAAGCCTACCTTGCCTCAGAGAAATTCCCCAAAGGAACAGGCAGCCCCCCACATATAATGACTGTGAGTTAAGATGAAAATTACAAACACAGAGATGAAATAGATTTAGCAAAGTGAGGCCCGACTTACTGAACAGACAGAGGATAGGAAAGGTAACTTTGCGGTCAGCACAAAAAACTACAAAAAGACCACGCAGAGGGCGCAAAAAGACCCTCCGCACCGACTCACGGTGCGGAGGCGCTCCCTCTGCGTCCCAGAGCTTCCAGCAAGCAAGACAAAAATCAAAATAGCAAGCTGGACAGAAAAAATAGCAAACAGAGAAAAACAAGCAGGAACTTAGCTTCTGCTGGGAAGACAGGTCACGAGAACGATCCAGGAGCGAACTAGACCAATACTGGAACATTGACAGGTGGCATGGAGCAATGATCTAAGTGGAGTTAAATAGAGCAGCCAGCTAACGAATTAACCTCGTCACCTGTGGAAGGAACCTCAGAGGCCGCAGCCCCACTCACAACCACCAGAGAAAGCCCATGGACAGAACCAGCCGAAGTACCATTCATGACCACAGGAGGGAGCTTAACAACAGAATTCACAACAGTACCCCCCCTTGAGGAGGGGTCACCGAACCCTCACCAGAGCCCCCAGGCCGACCAGGACGAGCCAAATGAAAGGCACGAACCAGATCAGCAGCATGAACATCAGAGGCAAAGACCCAGGAATTATCTTCCTGACCATAACCCTTCCACTTGACCAGGTACTGGAGTTTCCATCTCGAAATACGAGAATCCAAAATCTTCTCCACCACATACTCCAACTCCCCCTCAACCAACACCGGGGCAGGAGGATCAACGGATGGAACCACAGGCGCCACGTATCTCCGCAACAACGACCTATGGAATACATTATGGATGGCAAAAGAAGCTGGAAGGGTCAAACGAAATGACACAGGATTGAGAACCTCAGAAATCTTATACGGACCAATGAAACGAGGCTTAAACTTAGGAGAGGAAACCTTCATAGGAACATAACAAGACGACAACCAAACCAAATCCCCAACACGAAGTCGGGGACCCACACAGCGCCGGCGATTAGCGAAACGTTGAGCCTTCTCCTGGGACAATGTCAAATTGTCCACCACATGAGTCCAAATCTGCTGCAACCTGTCCACCACAGTATCCACACCAGGACCGTCCGAAGGCTCAACCTGCCCTGAAGAGAAACGAGGATGGAAACCAGAATTGCAGAAAAACGGCGAACCCAAAGTAGGCGAGCCGGTCCGATTATTAAGGGCGAACTCAGCCAAAGGCAAAAAGGACACCCAATCATCCTGATCAGCAGAAACAAAGCATCTCAGATATGTTTCCAAAGTCTGATTAGTACGTTCGGTTTGGCCATTTGTCTGAGGATGGAAAGCTGAGGAAAAAGACAAATCAAGCCCATCCTAGCACAAAAGGATCGCCAAAACCTCGAAACAAACTGGGAACCTCTGTCCGAAACGATGTTCTCTGGAATGCCATGTAAACGAACCACATGCTGGAAAAACAACGGCACCAAATCAGAGGAGGAAGGCAATTTAGACAAGGGTACCAAATGGACCATCTTAGAGAAGCGATCACAAACCACCCAAATGACCGACATCTTTTGAGAGACAGGGAGATCCGAAATAAAATCCATAGAAATATGCGTCCAGGGCCTCTTCGGGACCGGCAAGGGCAAAAGCAACCCACTGGCACAAGAACAGCAGGGCTTAGCCTGAGCACAAGTCCCACATGACTGCACAAAAGAACGCACATCCCGCGACAAAGACGGCCACCAAAAGGATCTAGCCACCAAATCTCTGGTACCAAAGATTCCAGGATGACCAGCCAACACCGAACAATGAACCTCAGAGATAACTCTACTAGTCCATTTATCAGGGACAAACAGTTTCTCCGCTGGGCAACGGTCAGGTCTGTCAGCCTGAAATTTTTGCAGCACCCGCCGCAAATCAGGGGAGATGGCAGACAAATTTACCCCCTCTTTGAGAATACCCGCCGGCTCAGGAACACCCGGAGAGTCGGGCACAAAACTCCTTGACAGGGCATCAGCCTTCACATTCTTAGAGCCCGGAAGGTACGAAACCACAAAATCAAAACGGGAGAAAAACAGCGGCCAACGAGCCTGTCTAGGATTCAACCGTTTGGCAGACTCGAGATAAGTCAAATTCTTGTGATCCGTCAAGACCACCACACGATGCTTGGCTCCTTCAAGCCAATGACGCCACTCCTCGAATGCCCACTTCATGGCCAACAACTCTCGATTGCCAACATCATAATTGTGCTCAGCAGGCGAAAACTTTCTAGAAAAGAAGGCACATGGTTTTATCACTGAGCCATCAGAACTTCTTTGCGACAAAACAGCTCCTGCTCCAATCTCAGAAGCATCAACCTCGACCTGAAACGGGAGCAAAACATCTGGCTGGCACAACACAGGGGCAGAAGAAAAACGACGCTTCAACTCCTGAAAAGCTTCCACAGCCGCAGAAGACCAATTGACCACATCAGCACCCTTCTTGGTCAAATCAGTCAACGGTTTAGCAACACTAGAAAAATTACTGATGAAGCGACGATAAAAATTAGCAAAGCCCAGGAACTTTTGCAGACTCTTCACAGATGTCGGCTGAGTCCAATCATAAATGGCCTGGACTTTAACAGGGTCCATCTCGATAGTAGAAGGGGAAAAAATGAAACCCAAAAATGAAACTTTCTGAACTCCAAAGAGACACTTAGACCCCTTCACAAACAAAGAATTAGCACGAAGGACCTGGAACACCATTCTGACCTGCTTCACGTGAGACTCCCAATCATCCGAGAAGACCAAATATCATCCAAATATACAATCAGGAATTTATCCAGGTACTCTCGGAAGATGTCATGCATAAAGGACTGAAACACAGATGGAGCATTGGAAAGCCCGAATGGCATAACCAGGTACTCAAAATGGCCCTCGGGCGTATTAAATGCTGTTTTCCATTCATCGCCCTGTTTAATACGCACAACATTATACGCACCACGAAGATCTATCTTGGTGAACCAACTAGCCCCCTTAATCCGAGCAAATAAATCAGACAGCAGCGGCAAAGGGTACTGAAATTTGACTGTGATCTTATTAAGAAGGCGGTAATCAATACAAGGTCTCAAAGAACCATCCTTCTTGGCCACAAAAAAGAACCCTGCTCCCAATGGTGATGACGATGGGCGAATATGACCCTTCTCCAAGAATTCCTTTATATAACTCCGCATAGCGGCGTGTTCTGGCACAGATAAATTGAACAGTCGGCCCTTAGGAAACTTACTACCAGGAATCAAATTGATAGCACAATCGCAATCCCTATGAGGAGGTAGAGCACTGGCTTTGGGCTCATCAAATACATCCCGGTAATCCGACAAAAACTCCGAGACTTCAGAAGGGGTGGATGACGAAATAGACAAAAATGGAACATCACCATGTACCCCCTGACAACCCCAACTGGACACAGACATAGATTTCCAATCCAATACTGGATTATGGACCTGTAGCCGTGGCAACCCCAAAACGACCACATCATGCAGATTATGCAACACCAAAAAGCGAATATCCTCCTGGTGTGCAGGAGCCATGCACATGGTCAATTGGGTCCAGTACTGAGGCTTATTCTTGGCCAAAGGCGTAGCATCAATTCCTCTCAATGGAATAGGACACTGCAAGGGCTCCAAGAAAAAACCACAGCGCCTAGCAAACTCCAAGTCCATAAAATTCAGGGCAGCGCCTGAATCCACAAATGCCATAACAGAATAGGATGACAAAGAGCAAATCAGAGTAACGGACAAAAGAAATTTCGACTGTACCGTACCAATGGTGGCAGACCTAGCGAAACGCTTAGTGCGCTTAGGACAATCGGAGATAGCATGAGTGGAATCCCCACAGTAAAAACGCAGCCCATTCTGACGTCTGTGTTCTTGCCGTTCAGCTCTGGTCAAAGTCCTATCACATTGCATAGGCTCAGGCCTATGCTCAGAGAATACCGCCAAATGGTGCACAGCTTTGCGCTCACGTAAGCGTCGATCGATCTGAATGGCCAAAGACATAGACTCATTCAGACCAGCAGGCATGGGAAATCCCACCATGACATCCTTAAGGGCTTCAGAGAGGCCCTTTCTGAAAATTGCTGCCAGCGCACATTCATTCCACTGAGTGAGTACAGACCACTTCCTAAACTTCTGACAATATATCTCTACCTCATCCTGACCCTGACACAGAGCCAGCAAGATTTTCTGATCCACTGAATTTGGTTCATCATAAAGCAATCCAAGCGCCAGAAAAAACGCATCAACATCACGCAATCTCCTGGCGCAAGGGAAAATGCCCAGTCTTGAGGGTCGCCACGTAACAAAGAAATAATGATTTTCACTTGTTGAACAGGGTCACCTGAGGAGCGAGGTTTCAAAGCAAGAAACAATTTACAATTATTTTTGAAATTCAGAAACTTAGATCTATTCCCAAAAAACAAATCAGGAATTGGAATCCTAGGCTCTAACATCGGATTCTGAACCACAAAATCTAGAATGTTTTGTACCCTTGCAGTGAGATTATCCATACAAGAGAACAGACCTTGAATGTCCATATCTACACCTGTATCCTGAACCACCCAGAGGTAAAGGGGAAAAGAGAGACAAAACACACTGCAAAGAAAAAAAAATGGTCTCAGAACTTCTCTTATCCCTCTATTGAGATGCATTAGTACTTTGGGCCACCTGTACTGTTATGACCTGGTGGTGAGGACAATAATGGACCTGGTGGTTAAGAGCAGACGGAATGACCTGATAGTTACTAATAATACAGGACAAGCTCTGAGACGTGGGAACTCTGCTGACCGCAATCCCTAATCCTATCACACACACTAGAAATAGCCGTGGATTGCTCCTAACGCTCCCTATGCAACTCGACACAGCCTAAGGAACTTGCTAGCCCTAAAGATAGAAAAATAAAGCCTACCTTGCCTCAGAGAAATTCCCCAAAGGAACAGACAGCCCCCCACATATAATGACTGTGAGTTAAGATGAAAATTACAAACACAGAGATGAAATAGATTTAGCAAAGTGAGGCCCGACTTACTGAACAGACAGAGGAAAACTACAAAAAGACCACGCAGAGGGCGCAAAAAGACCCTCCGCACCGACTCACGGTGCGGAGGCGCTCCCTCTGCGTCCCAGAGCTTCCAGCAAGCAAGACAAAAATCAAAATAGCAAGCTAGACAGAAAAAATAGCAAACAGAGAAAAACAAGCAGGAACTTAGCTTCTGCTGGGAAGACAGGTCACAAGAACGATCCAGGAGCGAACTAGACCAATACTGGAACATTGACAGGTGGCATGGAGCAATGATCTAGGTGGAGTTAAATAGAGCAGCCAGCTAACAAATTAACCTCGTCACCTGTGGAAGGAACCTCAGAGGCCGCAGCCCCACTCACAACCACCAGAGGAAGCCCATGGACAGAACCAGCCGAAGTACCATTCATGACCACAGGAGGGAGCTTAACAACAGAATTCACAACATACCGGTGAATTTCAAAAATAAAAACAGATGCTCCATACCGTTCATTATTGCCCCATAAGATGCTCCATATAAAGCTGTGCCACATATAATGCTCTATATCGTTCATTATTGCCCCATAGATGCTCCATATAAAGCTGTGCCACATATAATGCTCTGCACCGTTCATTATGGCCCCATAGATGCTCCATATAAAGCTGTACCACATATAATGCTCTGCACCGTTCATTATTGCCCCATAGATGCTCCATATAAAGCTGTGCCACATATAATGCTCTGCACTGTTCATTATTGCCCCATAGATGCTCCTTATAAAGCTGTGCCCCATATATAATACTCTGCACCGTTCATTATTGCCCCATAGATGCTCCATAGAAAGCTGTGCCATATATAATGCTGCTGCTGCAATAAAAAAAAAATCACATACTCACCTCTCTTCGCTCAGGACGCCGGCGCTTTCAATATTTACCTGCTCCTTGTGCGGCTCTGTCTCCAGCACTGACGCTCAGCAGAGGGCGAGCACTGACTACATCACCGCGCCCTCTAACCTGAGTGTCACAGTTAGAGGACGCTGGAGATGGAGCCGCACCAGAACGAGGATCAGGTAAATATCGCGCAGCGCTCCCCTCCCCGTATACTTACCTGCTCCCGGTGCGGTCCCTGCTTCTTCCACCGCTGCATCTTCTACCTGTACTGAGCGATCACAGTTACTGATCATTACAGTCATGAATATGCGGTTCCACCTCTATGGGAGGTGGAGCCGCATATTCATGACTGTAATGAGCGGTACCATGTGACCGCTCAATACAGGAAGAATCTGCAGCGCTGGAAGAAGCAGGGACGTGAAAGGACCGTGCCAGCAGCAGGTAAGTATAACTAGACAGCCCCAGCCCCCCTCACCTGCTGACCCCCGGGTATGACTCGAGTATAAGCCGAGAGGGGGACTTTCAGCCCAAAAAAATGGGCTGAAAATCTCAGCTTATACTCGAGTATATACGGTAATATGGATAAAACAGCATCTTGTGTCATTGGCAATTACGGTAAGGAATGACAAGTAATGCTGCTATTAATGAATATAAGAACACAATGTGGCTATTGAAGCAAAATAATCTTCGTAATAATCTTATAATCCCCTTATAAATACAATCCTAAAATTTTTATCCTTGCAAAATCCTTAAAGCAAGCATGCTGGGAGCAATTACTTACCAGCAGGGGACTGAAGGAGAAATGTAAAGTGCATCCCCTTACTACCTCCAGATTGCTGTGTATAGAGCTGATGCTGCTTTCATTCATCTCCGGAAATTGATGCTCCGTGTGCATGTATATATATATATATATATATATATATATATATATATAGTACAGACCAAAAGTTTGGACACACCTTCTCATTTAACTTAGTGACGGAGCCAAATTTTTTAAATCTGACCAGTGTCACCTTATGTGTTAATAACTCTTGAATGCTTTAACAAATCACAGTGATTTTGAGATGTTTTTTGTGACACATTATGCTTTATGATAATGGTTTATTTAGGTCGATATGTTTTGTGTTTATTTATAAAAAAATATCAGAAATTTTAGAAAAATTTTAAAAAATTAGCAATTTTCAAACTTTGAATGATTATCCCTTTAATCCAGATAGTCATACCGCAACAAAACATTAATGAATAACATTTACCAAATGTCTGCTTTGCATCAGCACTAGTGTTGAGCATTCCGATACCGCAAGGATCGGGTATCGGCCGATATTTGCGGTATCGGAATTCCGATACCGAATTCCGATACTTCCCGCGTATCGGATACCGGAATCGAAAGTTCCCAGAATTCAAACTGAACGCAGCAGCCAATGAGGAATGATTGGAAGTGTGGGCACATCCTGTTTAGCATGGTGGGCATGTAAGTACTGGCAAGGCTTGGATTGGCTGCTGAAATGATGTCACTCTGCACTATAAAAAACGCTGCCGCCATTTTGCGCTCACTCTGCTGTGATTTCAGTTAGGGACAGGACGCTATGTTTTCTAACTGAGGGCCAGTCGAGCTAGCTAATTGCTTTATTTTCCTTTCCAAAGGCTAATTTAGCAAAACGCTGTGTGTTCTTCACTGTTCACCTTGCTCTTGCCTTGCAGCGCTGTTTTAACAGCATTCTGCAAGGTCTCTGTGTGTGTGTGTGTGTGTGCAGCTCACTCTGTAGTCTGTGTGCAGCCATACACCCGGTTGTATTCAGCTCAGGGGGGGTTCACACTGCCTCACACAGTTGTCCTTTTTTGCTCTTAGTGCAGCCTGCTGCACATTTTTTCTCAAATTTCCTATTAGTGTTTTTCCACCAGTCTCCAGCTCTATTGTGGAAAAACACTACATAGGATAACCTAGAGGGGGGTTTTTGGGCCTTGCAGCGCCGTTTACGGCTGTCTGCACGGTCTCCGTGTGAGCCCAGCTCGCCCTGTAGTCTGTGTGCAGCCATAGCCAGTTGGATTCAGCTCAGGGTTCGTTACTGGCTCATACCTTGAGAAAAATTTTACTTTTTTTCAAATAGTGCAGCCTGTTTAAAATTTGAAAAAAAAAAATTCCTATTAGTGTCTTTCCACTCGTATCCAGCTAAATAGTGGAAAAACACTATATAGGATAACCTAGAGGAGGGTTTTTTGGCCTTGCAGCGCCGTTTACGGCTGTCTGGACGGTCTCCGTGTGAGCCCAGCTCGCCCTGTAGTCTGTGTGCAGCCATAGCCGGTTGGATTCAGCTCAGGGTTCGTTACTGGCTCATACCTAGAGAAAAATTTTACTTTTTTTCAAATAGTGCAGCCTGTTTAAAATTTGAAAAACAAAAATTCCTATTAGTGTCTTTCCACTCGTATCCAGCTAAATAGTGGAAAAACACTATATAGGATAACCTAGAGGAGGTTTTTTTGGCCTTGCAGCGCCGTTTACGGCTGTCTGCACGGTCTCCGTGTGAGCCCAGCTCGCCCTGTAGTCTGTGTGCAGCCATAGCCGGTTGGATTCAGCTCAGGGTTCGTTACTGCCTCATACCTTGAGAAAAATTTTACTTTTTTTCAAATAGTGCAGCCTGTTTAAAATTTGAAAAAAAAAATTCCTATTAGTGTCTTTCCACTCGTATCCAGCTAAATAGTGGAAAAACACTATATAGGATAACCGAGAGGAGGGTTTTTTGGCCTTGCAGCGCCGTTTACGGCTGTCTGCACGGTCTCCGTGTGATTTAAACTAGCTCTGTAGCCCGATCTGCACCAAAAAAAAAGTTAAGTTCACCAAACACAACTTAACACTTGTGTAGGCCACATTTGAAAAATAATAAAGTTTAGTCCACAATTTACAACATTAGTGTTTCTTACACCTGTTAGGAGGAGCATTTCAGGAATAAGCACACTAAGGCCTTAGTACTTTTCTGCTTATCTTTATCTGTCAACCAAGATGAAGAGGGCAGGGAGTAAGGCACGTGGGCGTGGGCGCGGAGCAGGGAGAGGAGCAGGGAGAGGACGTGGTGATTCTGTGCCTGCTGCGGGCGCCGGTGACTCGTCGTCACTCAGTTTCAGCAGGGAACAGTCCTTCATGCGCAGCTTTGTCGGAGAGCGCCGTGCACCGCTGCTACGTGAAGACCAAATTGAAGCCGTTGTCGGGTGGATGGCAGCTAACGCCTCGGCATCGACTTCAGTTAGTGCCACATCCTCTCAGGCACAGAGCACTGGAGAGCAGCCATCTGTCTCTTCACCACCTGCCAAATTGGCCAGGCAGTCAGAGAGCCCAGGACAGGAGCCGTCTCTACTTCTGTTCTCTGAATCTCTTGGCTTGGAAACAGGGGGCCAGCCAAGCAGCATTGGAGAAATGGAAGAAGAGGCAGTGTGCAGTGATGCCCAAAAGCTTTATCTCTCTGACTCTGAAGAGGCAGGTGGGCCAGTGCCTCCGGTGACCACAGCGCAGTACGCATCTGATGATGAAACTCAGGTGCCGCTTTCTGATGCGTACTGTGCTGCCGAGACTACCCAGGAGGAGCAGTTGGTGGCAGAGGGTAGTGGAGATGATGAGGTCCTTGACCCATCGTGGCGTGAGGAACAGGAAGGTGGTGGGAGCAGCTCTGAGGAAGAGCTTCCCCTTACGGGCCAAAGAGGGAGAGGGAGGGGGAAGACTGCGGAGCCTGTAGCCTCCACTTTGGCACCCGTTAGGAGCCTGTCTCTTTCCAAAGCCAAAAAGGGCGCTCCCAAGACTTGCAGTGCCTGGTCCTTTTTTGACACAGTTGCAGATGACATTTGTTTTGTCAAATGCAAGCTGTGTCATCAGAAAGTAAAAAGAGGTAAAAGTGTCAGCAACCTCAATACCACAAATATGTGGAAACATGTGCGGAACAGGCACGCGGTGGAGTTACAGAAACACAGTGAAGACGTAGGCCAACCAACAGCGGCAGCTACCACCTCTTCATCTCGTGTTGCCTCTTCCTCCACTGTTGTCCAGAGACCTAGTGTAATTCCACCCACAGCACCACCTTCCCAGTCATCCTCACACTCCCAGTCTACTCTACAGCCATCGGTAGTCCAGGCATGGGAGAAAAGGCGGGCATTCTCGGCCAACCACCCCCAAGCACAGGCTCTGAATGCAGGCATTGCCAAACTGTTGTCCCTGGAAATGCTCTCGTTCAGGCTGGTGGAGACTGACAGCTTCCGTGACTTGATGGCATTGGCAGTCCCACAGTACAAGGTGCCCAGCCGCTTTTACTTCAGCAGGCAGGCTGTCCCTGCCCTGCACAGGCATGTTGAGGCAAACATAAAACATGCGCTACTGAACGCCGTCAGTAGCAAGGTCCACCTCACCACCGATGCGTGTCCTGCCCACTCCAAGGATTGCAGGAATCCAGTCTGTGCGCATCGACTCCTCCTCTTACACCAGTTCCTCTGATTCCTCTCTGCAGGATCCGTCACAGTCCACCTCCACATGGACCCGTGAACGTTTACCTATGACCGACATGAGCACAGCCGTGGCCAAACGTCAGCAGGCCGTCTTGAAACTAGTTTCATTGGGGCATCGAAGCCACACAGCGCAGGAGCTCTGGAATGCCATCAAGCAGGAGAGCGATGTGTGGTTACTGCCAGCGAATCTCCAGCCAGGCATGGTAGTGTGTGACAATGGCCGAAATCTGGTGGCAGCTTTGGCCCTTGGCAACCTCACTCACATCCCATGTCTGGCACATGTGCTCAATTTGGTTGTGCAGAGTTTTCTGAGGGACTATCCGGATCTTGATGCCCTGCTGCACAAGGTCCGCCTAGAGTGTGCTCACTTGCGGCGTTCCAGCTTGGCCATATCCCGCATTGCTGCTCTGCAGAGCCGATTCCGCCTTCCGGAACACCGCATCATATGTGACCTACCTACCCGGTGGAATTCCACGTTACATATGTTGGAGCGGTTGTGTGAGCAGCAGCAAGCAGTTATGGAGTACCAGCTGCATCAGGCGCAAAGAAGTCGCAGTCAGCGCCGATCAGACTTCACAACCACAGAGTGGGCCACTATGAAGGACGTCTGCCAGGTTTTGCGTCCTTTTGATTATTCCACGCGGATGGCAAGTGCAGATGATGCACTAGTCAGCATGACTATCCCCCTTATCTGCCTGCTTCAGCAAACTTTGCAAGGGTTAAGGGATGATGTGGTGGAAGAGGTGGAGGATGAGGAGTCACCTTTTCCATCAGCTTCTGGAGAGTCAGCGCCACGTGGTTCCTCACAAAGGGGTACGCAGGGGCCAATTTGTGAGGAGGATGAGGAGGAGTCAATGGAGGAGGAAGAGCTCCGTCCAGAGGAGGGAGCGACACAATTGTCCAGTGGTCAGTGTGTACAGCGAGGGTGGGGTGATGACGAGCGGGCAGAGATCATGTCTCAAGCAGGGGACAGCGTTTCTGGGCCAGTTGGCACTCTGCAGCACATGGTGGATTTCATGCTGCAGTGCCTGAAAAACGACCGCCGCATCGACCACATTCTCAACATGCCTGATTATTGGGTGTTCACCCTCCTCGATCCTCGCTACCGGGACAACGTCCAAAACCTCATCCCTGCGTTGACCCGGGAGCGTAAATTGCGGGAGTACCACGACACACTGGTGAATTCCATCATCTTCTCCTGTCCAACTGAGAGGAGTGCTGCTAGTGCTTTACAAAGCAGCTCAGTGCGTCGAGGCAGTGGGGGAGGCTCTGCCCAAAGAGGGAGCAGAAGCAGTGCCTCTGCCCAAGGCAAGCCCAGTATGGCACAACTCTGGCACACTTTTGTGTGCCCGCCCCAAATGTCTACACCATCACCGGCGGCTCCAGTCAGCAGGAGGCAACGGTTCCGTCAGATGGTGACAGACTACATGGCTTGCCCTCTTACTGTACTCCCAGACGGCTCTTCCCCATTCAAGTTTTGGGTCTCTAAGCTGGATACATGGCCAGAGCTAAGCCAGTATGCATTGGAGGTGCTGGCTTGCCCTGCGGCTAGTGTCTTATCGGAACGTGTCTTTAGTGCCGCAGGTGGTGTACTAACAGACCGTCGCATGCGACTATCCTCCGATAATGTTGACCGGCTTACTTTCCTGAAAATGAACCAGGCCTGGATCTCGCAGGAATTTGCCACTCCTCTGCCTGATTAAGTAATTGGGTGTCATCCAGGTCTCCTGCTGTGTTCATCTTTCTACCACCTGAACTGCTATTCCTGGGCTCCAACACCGCCAGTTGCGGCTCAGAAGTGCAGGCTGCACAGTAAAAACATACGACCCAGTGTTATTGGGTTTCAGTAACGTCAGCTGATCCCCAGCTGTGTAGCCGGCAATGGGTCCTGCGACCGCCACGCAGGCACAACAACCTAAATGTAAGGGAACCTGTCCCCCCCACCCCCCCCGTCGTTTGTTACTGAAAGAGCCATCTTGTGCAGCAGTAATGCTGCACAAGGAAAAGGTAGCTCTTTTTTTTTAGCTCTTTGCACACGCAGAACTTAACACTTATAAAATGTGTTCACTGATACCGTTATACCGTCCCGGAGCTGGGACTTTCCTTCGTAATGTGACGCAGCACAGCCGTCATTCTTACCCCCTTGGTGCCATGCGCTGCCTCCTCAGCGTTGTTTTAAGCTGTCACGGAGCCTGCGCTGTTCTGTTATCCCTTGGGCATGCCCTATTTGCGCTGCCTGTCTTCTGACATAATTTGGTGTCAGGCTGGCTGCGCCTGTGCGGCCGCGCTGCCCGAGATCCCGCCTCGCAGTGTCTTCTGATTGAGTCATACTGCGGGCCTGGGATCCATGGGCATGCGCAGTGCATATCTTCCCCTCGGGCTCTCGCTCATTTCCCTCCGCCTTCTTTAGACTGTGCGCCGTCAGCTGATCCCTAGCATGCCACGGCCGTGACACCGCACAGTCTGAAGAAGAGGGAAGGAGGGGAGTGAGAGTCGAGGTTATGCACTGTGCATGCCCATGGTTCCAAGGCCCGCAGTGGGATTACGTTAGACGAGACTGCGAGGTGGGATCTGGAGCAGCGTGGACGCACAGGCACTGACAGCCTGACACCAAATTATGTCAGAAGACAGGCAGCGCTAATTGGGCATGGCCAAGGGCTAACAGAACAGCGCAGGCTCCATGACAGCTTAAAACAACGCTGAGGAGGCAGCGCACGGCATCAAGGGGATAGGAATGACAGCTGTGCTGTGTCCCATTACGAAGGAAATTCGCACCTCCGGAACGGTTTAACGGTATAAAGGGACACATTTTTAGTGTTTACTTCGGTGTTTGCAAGGAGCATAATTAAAAGAGCAACCTTTTCCTTTTGCATCCTTAGTGCTGCACAAGATGGCTCTTTCAGCTACAAACGTCTTGGGGGGGGGAGTTAAAGGTTTCCTTTCAACTTGCTCCAATCAGGCTTCGGCCTACACTCTGTTCCTCTGCTCCTCCTGCTGTCCCTGGGCTCTAACACCGCCAGTTGGTGCCTGGAAGTGCTGTGTGCACAGTCAACAGTCGCTCCTCTGTTATTGGGGTTCAGTAACGTCAGCTGATCCCCAGCTGTGTGTGCGGCAATACCTCCAATCTGCTCCTCCTGCTGTCCCTGGGCTCTAACACCGCCAGTTGGTGCCTGGAAGTGCTGTGTGCACAGTCAACAGTCGCTCCTCTGTTATTGGGGTTCAGTAACGTCAGCTGATCCCCAGCTGTGTGTGCGGCAATACCTCCAATCTGCTCCTCCTGCTGTCCCTGGGCTCTAACACCGCCAGTTGGTGCCTGGAAGTGCTGTGTGCACAGTCAACAGTCGCTCCTCTGTTATTGGGGTTCAGTAACGTCAGCTGATCCCCAGCTGTGTATCCGGCAACGTGTCATGCGACCGCCACGCTGGCACAACTAAAATGTAAGGGGACCTGTCCCCCCCCCCCCTAGGCGTTTGTTACTGAAAGAGCCACCATGTGCAGCACTAATACTGCACAAGGGAAAGGTCGCTCTTGAAATTATGCTCCTTGCAAACGCTGAACTACACACTCATGTAATGTGTCCCCTCACACCATCCAACCGTCCCGGAGGTGGGACTTTCCTTTGTAATGTGACGCAGCACAGCCGTCATTGCTACCCCCTTGGCACCGTGCGCTGCCTCTTTAGCGTTGTTTGATTCCGTCATGGACCCTGCGCTGTTATGTTATCCCTTGGCCATGCACAGTTTGCGCTGCCCGTCCTCTGACATCATTTGTTGTCGTCCTGGCTGCGCCTGTGCGTCCACGCTGCCCGAAATCACACCTCGCAGTGTCGTCTAATGTGATCCCACAGTGGGCCTGGTATCCATGGCCATGCGCAGTGCATATACTAGCCTCTCACTCCCCTTCTTCATGCTTCTTCAGACTAGGCGGCGTCAGCTGATCCCTAATAGCATGCCACGGCCGTGACGCCGCACAGTCTGAAGAAGCAGGAAGGAGGTGAGTGAGAGGCGATGATATGCACTGCGCATGCCCATGGATCCCTGGCCCGCAGTGGGACTACATTAGATGACACTGCAAGGTTGGATCTCGGGCAGCTTGGACGCACAGGCACTGCCAGCCTGACACCTACATGATGTCAGAAGACGGGCACCGCTAACTGTGCATGGCCAAGGGATAACATTACAGCGCGGGCTCCGTGACAGAACCAAACAACGTTGAGGAGGTGGCGCCCGGCACCAAGGGGGTTGGAATGACGGCTGTGCTGTGTCACATTACAAAGGAAAGTCCCACTTCCGGGATGGTTTGACGGTGTGAGGGGACACATTATATGAGTGTGTACTTCAGCGTTTGCAAGGAGCATAATTTTCGGAGCCACCATTTTCCATGTGCAGTATTACTGCTGTACAAGATGGCTCTTTCAGCAACAAATGCCTGGGGGGGGGGTTAAAGGTTCCCTTTCAACTTGCTCCACTGCAGGCTTCGGCCTACACTCTGCTCCTCTTTGATTCCCTGGGTTTCAACACTGTCAGTTGCCACCTGGAAGTGTTGTCTACACAGAAAAAACACTAGGTGATGTGTCAGTGGGGTTCAGCACCGCCAGCTGTTCCCCTGCTGTGTAGTCGGCAACGTGTCCAGCACAAGCCACGCTGCCACAACAGAACAAAAGCTGCCACCAGTGCAGGCTTCGGCCTACACTCTGCTCCTCTCCTCCTCCTGCTGACCCTGGGCTCAAACACCGCTAGTTTTTGCCCGGAAGTGCTAGCTGCACAGAGAAAAACACCAGCCAATGTGTTAGTGGGGTTCAGCAACGCCAGCTGTTCCCCTGCTGTGTAGCCGGCAACGTGACCTGCAAACGCCACGCAGGCACATGAACTGAAATTAAAGGGAACCTGGCCCCACCCCCCCAGGTGTTTCTATGTATAACAGCCACCTAGTACAGCAGTACTGCTGCATTTGTACAAGGTGGCTGACTTTTTCTCCTTGCCCACGTGGAACTCAACACGTACAAAATGTGTCTCATTGAGACCATTCCACTGTCCCTGAGGTGTGACTTTCCTTTCTAATGATACGCAGCACCCCCCTTGGTAGCGTTTCCCGTCTTTTGTCATCATGGTTAGCTGGCTGCGCCTGTGCATCCGCCCTGCTAGAAACAACGCCCCTCGTTGTCATATTTATTTTGTCAGCGAGGGTGTGGTTTATGGGCACGAGCAGTGCATATGTTCGCCTGTCTTAACTCATCTCCTTCCGCCTTCTTCAGACTGTGCGGCCTCCTGGCCGTGGTAGGCGATAAGGGATCAGCTGAGGCCGCCCAGTCTGGAGCAGGTGTAAGGACATGTGTAAGCGGCAAACCTATTTACTGCACAAGGCCACGAATCCCAGCCACGCAGTGTGATTTTTTGAAAACACACTGTGGGTCTGGGATTCATGTCCATCGCTAACCGCAACGGCCGAAATGAAATGAGGTCAGAAGACAGGAAGCGCTCACAGCGCATGGCCAAGGGATCACAATAGTGCAGACTCCTGTACAGCAAATAACAACGCTCAGGAATCTGCGCCCAGTACCTAGGTGCAAATTTTGACACCTGTGCTGCGTCTCCTTAAAAAGACAAGTCACGCCTCCACAACTGTTTGACAGTATAATGGGCTAAATAGTGTACGTGTTTTAGTCAGCGTGTGCAAGGAGCAAAACAAATAGAGCAACCTTTTACTTGTGCAGCATTAATGCTGCACAAGGTGTGGCTCTTGTACCTTGCAACACCTGAGGGGGGTTAAAGGTAACCTTTGAAATTGGTTCAACTAGGCTTCGGCCTACACTCTGCTCCTCTCCTGCTGACCCTAGGCTCAAACACCGCTAGTTTTTGCCCGGAACTGCTAGCTGCACAGAGAAAAACACCAGTCAATGTGTTAGTGAGGTTCAGCACCGCCAGCTGTTCCCCTGCTGTGTAGTCGGCATCGTGTCCAGCACAAGCCACGCTGGCACAACTGACCAAAAGCTGCCACCAGTGCAGGCTTCGGCCTACACTCTGCTCCTCTCCTCCTCCTGCTGACCCTGGGCTCAAACACCGCCAGTTTCTGCCCGGAAGTGCTAGCTGCACAGAGAAAAACACCAGCCAATGTGTTAGTGGGGTTCAGCACCGCCAGCTGTTCCCCCGCTGTGTAGCCGGCATCATGTCCAGCACAAGCCACGCTGGCACAACTGACCAAAAGCTGCCACCAGTGCAGGCTTCGGCCTACACATTGCTCCTCTCCTCCTCCTGCTGACCCTGGGCTCTAACACCGCCAGTTTTTGCCCGGACATGCGAGCTGCACAGAGAAAAACACCAGTCAATGTGTCAGTGGGGTTCAGCACCGCCAGCTGTTCCCCTGCTGTGTAGCTGGCAACGTGACCTGCAAACGCCACGCAGGCACATGAACTGAAATTGAAGGGAGCCTGCCCCCCACCCCCAGGTGTTTCTATGTAAAACAGCCACCTTGTACAGCAGTACTGCTGCATTTGTACAAGGTGGCTGACTTTTTCTCCTTGCCCACGTGGAACTCAACACGTACAAAATGTGTCTCATTGAGACCATTCCACTGTCCCTGAGGTGTGACTTTCCTTTCTAATGATACGCAGCACCACCCTTGTTAGCGCTGCCCGTCTTTTGACATCATTGGTTAGCTGGCTGCGCCTGTGCGTCTGCCCTGCTCGAAACAACGCCCCTCGGTGTCTTATTTTTTTGAACAGCGAGGGTGTGATTGATGGGCATGTGCAGTGCATATGTTTGCCTGTGTTCACTCATCTCCTTCCGCCTTCTTCAGACTGGGTGTCCTCATGGCCGCGGCAGGCGATAAGGGATCAGATGAGGCCGCCCAGTCTGAAGCAGGTGTAAGGACATTTGTGAGCGTCAAACATATTTACTGAACAAGGCCACGAATCCCAGCCACGCAGTGTGATTTTTTGAAAACACACTGTGGGTCTGGGATTCATGTCCATCGCTAACCGTAACGGCCGACATTAAATGAGGTCAGAAGACAGGAAGCGCTCACAGCGCATGGCCAAGGGATCCCAATAGCGCAGACTCCTGTACAGCAAATAACAACGCTCAGGAATCTGCGCACAGCAGCTAGGTGTAAATTTTGACACCTGTGCTGCATCTCCTTAAAAAGACTAGTAGTCACGCCTCCACTACTGTTTGACAGTATAATGGGCTAAATAGTGTACGTGTTTTATTCAGCGTGTGCAAGGAGCAAAATTAAATAGAGCAACCTTTGACTTGTGCATCATTAATGCTGTTCAAGGTGTGGCTCTTGTACCTTGCAACACCTGAGGGGGGGTTAAAGGTAACCTTTGAAATTGGTTAAACTAGGCTTCGGCCTACACTCTGCTCCTCTACTCCTCCTGCTGACCCTGGGCTCAAACACCGCTAGTTTCTGCCCGGAACTGCTAGCTGCACAGAGAAAAACACCAGTCAATGTGTTCGTGGGGTTCAGCACCGCCAGCTGTTCCCCTGCTGTGTAGTTGGCATCGTGTCCAGCACAAGCCACGCTGGCACAACCGACCAAAAGCTGCCACCAGTGCAGGCTTCGGCCTACACTCTGCTCCTCTCCTCCTCCTGCTGACCCCGGGCTCAAACACCGCCAGTTTCTGCCCGGACATGCTAGCTGCACAGAGAGAAACACCAGCCAATGTGTTAGTGGGGTTCAGCACCGCCAGCTGTTCCCCTGCTGTGTAGTCGGCATCGTGTCCAGCACAAGCCACGCTGGCACAACTGACCAAAAGCTGCCACCAGTGCAGGCTTCGGCCTACACTTTGCTCCTCTCCTCCTCCTGCTGACCCTGGGCTCAAACAACGCCAGTTTCTGCCCGGACATGCTAGCTGCACAGAGAAAAACACCAGCCAATGTGTTAGTGGGGTTCAGCACCGCCAGCTGTTCCCCTGCTGTGTAGCTGGCAACGTGTCCTGCAAACGCCACGCAGGCACATGAACTGAAATTGAAGGGAGCCTGCCCCCCCACCCCCCCAGGTGTTTCTATGTATAACAGCCACCTTGTACAGCAGTACTGCTGCATTTGTACAAGGTGGCTGACTTTTTCTCCTTGCACACGTGGAACTCAACAAGTACAAAATGTGTCTCATTACAGACCATTACAATGTCCCTGAGGTGTGACTTTACTTTTTAATGACATGCAGCACCCCCATTGTTAGCGCTGCCCGTCTCCTGACATCATTGGTTGGCTGGCTGTGCCTGTGTGTCCCCCCTGCCCGACACAACGCCCCCCGTTGTCTCATATATTTTGACTGCGAGGGTGTGATTGATGGGCACGAGCAGTGCATATGTTCCCCTGTCTTCACTCCCCTCCTTCCGCCTTCTTCTGACTGTGCGGCCTCATGGCCTCGGCATGCGATAAGGGATCAGCTGAGGCCGCCCAGTCTGAAGCAGGTGTAAGGACATGTGTGAGCGGCGAACATATTTACTGCACAAGGCCACGAATCCCAGCACCGCAGTGTGACTTTAGGAAAAGCCACTGTGGGTCTGGGATTTATGGCCATCGTTAACCGCACCGGCCAACATGAAATGAGGTCATGAGACGGCCTGCACTAACAGGGTATTGCCAAGGGATAACACAAGAACGCAGTTTCCTGTACTGCAAATAACAACGGTAAGGAATCTGCGCACAGCACCTAGGTGTAAATTTGTACACCTGTGCTGCGTCTCCTTAAAAAGACTAGTAGTCACGCCTCCACTACTGTTTGACAGTATAATGGGCTAAATAGTGTACGTGTTTTATTCAGCGTGTGCAAGGAGCAAAATTAAATAGAGCAACCTTTGACTTGTGCATCATTAATGCTGTTCAAGGTGTGGCTCTTGTACCTTGCAACACCTGAGGGGGGGGTTAAAGGTAACCTTTGAAATTGGTTCAACTAGGCTTCGGCCTACACTCTGCTCCTCTACTCCTCCTGCTGACCCTGGGCTCAAACACCGCTAGTTTTTGCCCGGAAATGCTAGCTGCACAGAGAAAAACACCAGTCAATGTGTTAGTGGGGTTCAGCAACGCCACTGTTCCCCTGCTGTGTAGTCGGCAACGTGTCCAGCACAAGCCACGCTGGCACAACAGAACAAAAGCTGCCACCAGTGCAGGCTTCGGCCTACACTTTGCTCCTCTCCTCCTCCTGCTGACCCTGGGCTCAAACAACGCCAGTTTCTGCCCGGACATGCTAGCTGCACAGAGAAAAACACCAGCCAATGTGTTAGTGGGGTTCAGCACCGCCAGCTGTTCCCCTGCTGTGTAGTCGGCATCGTGTCCAGCACAAGCCACGCTGGCACAACTGACCAAAAGCTGCCACCAGTGCAGGCTTCGGCCTACACTTTGCTCCTCTCCTCCTCCTGCTGACCCTGGGCTCAAACAACGCCAGTTTCTGCCCGGACATGCTAGCTGCACAGAGAAAAACACCAGCCAATGTGTTAGTGGGGTTCAGCACCGCCAGCTGTTCCCCTGCTGTGTAGCTGGCAACGTGTCCTGCAAACGCCACGCAGGCACATGAACTGAAATTGAAGGGAGCCTGCCCCCCACCCCCAGGTGTTTCTATGTATAACAGCCACCTTGTACAGCAGTACTGCTGCATTTGTACAGGGTGGCTGACTTTTTGTCCTTGCCCACGTGGAACTCAAAACGTACAAAATGTGTCTCATTGAGACCATTCCACTGTCCCTGAGGTGTGACTTTCCTTTCTAATGATACGCAGCACCCCCCTTGGTAGCGCTTCCCGTCTTCTGACATCATTGGTTGGCTTGTTGCGCCTGTGCGTCCGCCCTACCTGAAACAATGCTCCTCGTTGTCTTATTTTGACTGCGAGGGTGTGATTGATGGGCACGAGCAGTGCATATCTTCACCTGTCTTAACTCATCTCCTTCTGCCTTCTTCAGACTGTGCAGCCTCATGGCCGCGGCATGCGAGAAGGGATCAGCAGAGGCCGCCCAGTCTGAAGCAGGTGTAAGGACGTGTGTGAGCGGCCAAAATATTTACTGCTCAAGGCCACGAATCACAGCACCGCAGTGTGACTTTATGAAAAGGCACTGTGGGTCTGGGATTTATGGCCATCGTTAACCGCACCGGCCAACATGAAATGAGGTCATAAGACGGGCAGCTCTAACAGGGCATTGCCAAGGGATAACACAAGAGCGCAGACTCCTGTACAGCAAATAACAACGCTCAGGAAGCTGCGCCAAGCACCAAGGCGTTATTTGGGACACCTGTGCTGCGTCTCCTTAAAAAGCCAAGTCACGCATCCACTACAGTTTGACTGTAGAATGGGCTAAATTGTGTACGTCTTTCATTCAGCGTGTGCAAGTAGACAAATTAATAGAGCAACCTTTCACTTGTGCAGCATTAATACTGCACAAGGTGTGTCTCTTGTACTTTGTAACACCTGAGGGGGGGTTAAAGGTTTCCTTTGAAATTGGTTCAAATAGGCTTCGGCCTACACTCTGCTCCTCTCCTCCTCCTCCTGCTTCAACACGGGCTCTAACATCGCTAGTTTTTGACCGCAAGTGCTAGCTGCACAGAGAAAAACACACGCCATTGTGTTAGTGGGGTTCAGCAACGCCAGCTGTTCCCCCAGTGTGTAGCCGGCAAAGTGTCCTTCAAACGCAACGCAGACACAAAGCTGCCTCCAGTGCAGGCTTCGGCCTACACTCTGCTCCCCCTGCTTACCCTTAGCTCCAACACCGCTAGTTGGGGCTCTAGGAAGACAATCTTTAATAGGCAACGCATCTGGGTTCCAGCACCGCCAGCTGGTTCTCGGCAGTGTTCTTGTCACAGGTACTCCCTCGTGCCAAGCCTGGTTTCAGCACCGTCAGCTGTTTCCGGGTTGTGTCAAGCTCACTGAGACGCCTATGCTTGCCCCGTCGTGGTGCGGTCGGGTTAGCCAACTCCAGGGTGCCTCCAGTTTAGGAGCTTCCTATGTGGGCTGCGTGAACTGGTAGTCAAGGCTGGTTCTGTAGTGCCAGTAGGCCCAGCTCCCCCTGTAGGACTGTTGGGGTTCAGTAACTGCGGCTGCCTCGCGGCCTAGCTGTTCTCTCCTCTCCTGTGGGCCTTGGGGTCCACCACCTGGTTCCAGCACCGTCAGCTGGTTCCAGGCCGAGCCTTTGGCTTAGGTGCCTCCTCCTGGGTATCCGAGTTCCGCCAACGTCAGGCGGTCCTTGGTAGTGCTTTTAAGCGCGGGCACCTACAGCTTAGTAACCGGGTTCCAGCACCGCCAGCTGGTCCTCGGTCGTGCCATTGGCTCTTGCACACTGGGGCAACGCATCTGGGTTCCAGCACCACCAGCTGGTTCTCGGCAGTGTTCTTGTCACAGGTACTCCCTCGTGCCAAGCCTGGTTTCAGCACCGTCAGCTGTTTCCGGGTTGTGTCAAGCTCGCTGAGACGCCTATGCTTGCCCCGTCGTGGTGCGGTCGGGTTAGCCAACTCCAGGGTGCCTCCAGTTTAGGAGCTTCCTATGTGGGCTGCGTGAACTGGTAGTCAAGGCTGGTTCTGTAGTGCCAGTAGGCCCAGCTCCCCCTGTAGGACTGTTGGGGTTCGGTAACTGCGGCTGCCTCGCGGCCTAGCTGTTCTCTCCTCTCCTGTGGGCCTTGGGGTCCACCACCTGGTTCCAGCACCGTCAGCTGGTTCCAGGCCGAGCCTTTGGCTTAGGTGCCTCCTCCTGGGTATCCGAGTTCCGCCAACGTCAGGCGGTCCTTGGTAGTGCTTTTAAGCGCGGGCACCTACAGCTTAGTAACCGGGTTCCAGCACCGCCAGCTGGTCCTCGGTCGTGCCATTGGCTCTTGCACACTGGGGCAACGCATCTGGGTTCCAGCACCGCCAGCTGGTTCTCAGCAGTGTTCTTGTCACAGGTACTCCCTCGTGCCAAGCCTGGTTTCAGCACCGTCAGCTGTTTCCGGGTTGTGTCAAGCTCGCTGAGACGCCTATGCTTGCCCCGTCGTGGTGCGGTCGGGTTAGCCAACTCCAGGGTGCCTCCAGTTTAGGAGCTTCCTATGTGGGCTGCGTGAACTGGTAGTCAAGGCTGGTTCTGTAGTGCCAGTAGGCCCAGCTCCCCCTGTAGGACTGTTGGGGTTCGGTAACTGCGGCTGCCTCGCGGCCTAGCTGTTCTCTCCTCTCCTGTGGGCCTTGGGGTCCACCACCTGGTTCCAGCACCGTCAGCTGGTTCCGGGCCGAGCCTTTGGCTTAGGTGCCTCCTCCTGGGTATCCGAGTTCCGCCAACGTCAGGCGGTCCTTGGTAGTGCTTTTAAGCGCGGGCACCTACAGCTTAGTAACCGGGTTCCAGCACCGCCAGCTGGTCCTCGGTCGTGCCATTGACTCTTGCACACTGGGGCAACGCATCTGGGTTCCAGCACCGCCAGCTGGTTCTCGGCAGTGTTCTTGTCACAGGTACTCCCTCGTGCCAAGCCTGGTTTCAGCACCGTCAGCTGTTTCCGGGTTGTGTCAAGCTCGCTGAGACGCCTATGCTTGCCCCGTCGTGGTGCGGTCGGGTTAGCCAACTCCAGGGTGCCTCCAGTTTAGGAGCTTCCTATGTGGGCTGCGTGAACTGGTAGTCAAGGCTGGTTCTGTAGTGCCAGTAGGCCCAGCTCCCCCTGTAGGACTGTTGGGGTTCGGTAACTGCGGCTGCCTCGCGGCCTAGCTGTTCTCTCCTCTCCTGTGGGCCTTGGGGTCCACCACCTGGTTCCAGCACCGTCAGCTGTTCCAGGCCGAGCCTTTGGCTTAGGTGCCTCCTCCTGGGTATCCGAGTTCCGCCAACGTCAGGCGGTCCTTGGTAGTGCTTTTAAGCGCGGGCACCTACAGCTTAGTAACCGGGTTCCAGCACCGCCAGCTGGTCCTCGGTCGTGCCATTGGCTCTTGCACACTGGGGCAACGCATCTGGGTTCCAGCACCGCCAGCTGGTTCTCGGCAGTGTTCTTGTCACAGGTACTCCCTCGTGCCAAGCCTGGTTTCAGCACCGTCAGCTGTTTCCGGGTTGTGTCAAGCTCACTGAGACGCCTATGCTTGCCCCGTCGTGGTGCGGTCGGGTTAGCCAACTCCAGGGTGCCTCCAGTTTAGGAGCTTCCTATGTGGGCTGCGTGAACTGGTAGTCAAGGCTGGTTCTGTAATGCCAGTAGGCCCAGCTCCCCCTGTAGGACTGTTGGGGTTCGGTAACTGCGGCTGCCTCGCGGCCTAGCTGTTCTCTCCTCTCCTGTGGGCCTTGGGGTCCACCACCTGGTTCCAGCACCGTCAGCTGGTTCCAGGCCGAGCCTTTGGCTTAGGTGCCTCCTCCTGGGTATCCGAGTTCCGCCAACGTCAGGCGGTCCTTGGTAGTGCTTTTAAGCGCGGGCACCTACAGCTTAGTAACCGGGTTCCAGCACCGCCAGCTGGTCCTCGGTCGTGCCATTGGCTCTTGCACACTGGGGCAACGCATCTGGGTTCCAGCACCGCCAGCTGGTTCTCGGCAGTGTTCTTGTCACAGGTACTCCCTCGTGCCAAGCCTGGTTTCAGCACCGTCAGCTGTTTCCGGGTTGTGTCAAGCTCGCTGAGACGCCTATGCTTGCCCCGTCGTGGTGCGGTCGGGTTAGCCAACTCCAGGGTGCCTCCAGTTTAGGAGCTTCCTATGTGGGCTGCGTGAACTGGTAGTCAAGGCTTTTTCTGTAGTGCCAGTAGGCCCAGCTCCCCCTGTAGGACTGTTGGGGTTCGGTAACTGCGGCTGCCTCGCGGCCTAGCTGTTCTCTCCTCTCCTGTGGGCCTTGGGGTCCACCACCTGGTTCCAGCACCGTCAGCTGGTTCCGGGCCGAGCCTTTGGCTTAGGTGCCTCCTCCTGGGTATCCGAGTTCCGCCAACGTCAGGCGGTCCTTGGTAGTGCTTTTAAGCGTGGGCACCTACAGCTTAGTAACCGGGTTCCAGCACCGCCAGCTGGTCCTCGGTCGTGCCATTGGCTCTTGCACACTGGGGCAACGCATCTGGGTTCCAGCACCGCCAGCTGGTTCTCGGCAGTGTTCTTGTCACAGGTACTCCCTCGTGCCAAGCCTGGTTTCAGCACCGTCAGCTGTTTCCGGGTTGTGTCAAGCTCACTGAGACGCCTATGCTTGCCCTGTCGTGGTGCGGTCGGGTTAGCCAACTCCAGGGTGCCTCCAGTTTAGGAGCTTCCTATGTGGGCTGCGTGAACTGGTAGTCAAGGCTGGTTCTGTAGTGCCAGTAGGCCCAGCTCCCCCTGTAGGACTGTTGGGGTTTGGTAACTGCAGCTGCCTCGCGGCCTAGCTGTTCTCTCCTCTCCTGTGGGCCTTCGGGTCCACCACCTGGTTCCAGCACCGTCAGCTGGTTCTCGGCAGTGTCTTTTGCTCTTGTACCTTCTGCTCCCCATCTTGGTTCCAGTACCGTCAGCTGGTTCCGGGCAGAGCCTTTGGCTTAGGTGCCTCCTTCTGGGTATCCAAGTTCCACCAACGTCAGGTGGTCCTTGGTCGTGCTTTCAGGCACGGGTACCTCCTGCTTAGTAACCGGGTTCCAGTAACGTCAGCTGGTCCTCGGTAGTTCCATTGGCTCTTGGACCTTCGGCTACCCATCCGGGTTCCAGTACCGTCAGCTGGTTCTCGGCAGTGTCTTTTGCTCTTGTACCTTCTGCTCCCCATCCTGGTTCCAGTAACGTCAGCTGGTTCCGGGCAGAGCCTTTGGCTTAGGTGCCTCCTTCTGGGTATCCGAGTTCCGCCAATGCCAGGCGGTCCTTGGTAGTGCTTTTTAGCACGGGTACCTCCTGCTTAGTAACCGGGTTCCAGTAACGTCAGCTGGTCCTCGGTAGTTCCATAGGCTCTTGAACCTTCGGGTAGCCATCCGAGTTCCAGTTCCATCAGCTGGTTCTTGGCATTTTCTCAGCCTTCTTGTACCTTCTGCTACATTTCCAAGTTTAAGACCCTAAAGTCGACGACCCGGAAGACCACCCCGATGACGACGACCCGGAAGACCACCCCGATGACGACGACGACGACCCGGAAGACCACCCCGATGACGACGGCGGAGACGACGACGGCTGAGACGACGACGGCGGAGATGACGACACTGGAGACGACGACCCTGGAGACGACGACATGGAAGACCGAGAAGCAGAAGAACAAGAGGCTGCAGAACAAAGAGCAGAAGAACATTAAGCATAAGACTTAATATCAGAGCAAAAGATATTATCTAAATTATATGCAGAAGAAGACTAAGCAGTGTATGGGGGTGAGTCCGTTCCTCCTCGTGGTGCCCCTGGATAAAGCCTGATGCTGCAGGCCAAACTGAACGCGGACAAATGTAACTTTTGTGACTGGCAGAACGGAAGGTGTAATCTTCCAACTTTTATAGATAACAACTACGGGAATGCCTGTCACAAATGAGAATATGATGAAGAAGTAGAATAGGAAGAATAATAACAGTGGAATAAAAAGAATATGTAGAATAGGAAGAATAATAATAGTTGAATAAAATGAATATGAAGAATGTAATAAAAAAAAAAATAGGTAGAAGATGAAGAAGAAGATGAATAAGGTGAAGAAGAAGTTGATGTCAAAGATGCTGATGATGATGAAGATGAAAGTGTGGGAAAAGTAAAAAAAAAAAAGAAAAAAAAGAAGGGGAAGGGCGTGGAATAGTGAAACATCAATATCTGACAAAATAAAAAAAAATTTACATACTCAATATCTTTTTCACTCCGAACGTCTTTAAAAAAAAACAAAACATGCTATTCTATTTGATTGGGCTAAACCTCATTGCCTTTAATGTCTCCGCCGCCTCCCACAATACATCCTACATTATTCTTAGTTGTTTTCCTTGATGTAGAATGAACCTACAAGGAAAGAAAGGGTTTATTTTAATTCCAATATTTTGGTCCCATTGACTTGCATTGGGATCGGGTATCGGTATCGGCGATATCCGATATTTTTTGAATATCGGCCGATCCCAACCGATACCGATACTTTCCGATATCGGAAGGTATCGCTCAACACTAATCAGCACCATTTATAAAATGTTCTTTTATTTTGTTTGTATTTTATGAGGTTTAAAATTGTAACAGTAATTTTTCATTTTTTCAAGGAAATGTACAACATGTATTTTTTTAGGGACCTACCCATGTTTGATGTGCCTTTAGGGGTCCCATAAATTGGGAAACCTCCAAAAGTTATACCATTTTAAAAACAGCAACCCATGACATATTAAAAACTGCTGTCAGGTAGTTTATTAACCCTTCAAGTGATTTTCAGGAATTAATGCAAAGTGGCATGACAGAAATGAAAATGTGTATTTTACCACCTAAGTGCCTCTAACTTCTGAACAGGTTACAACAGCCGTCAGACTCTAAGGCCACTATTTGGTCATGAATTGCCATAGCAAACACCAGGACCACAAAATCATGATCTGAGGGCACTAATTGGGATAAAGAGGAAGCCCTCACACTCTGTTAACCATTTATATGATGTAGTCACTATTGACTGCAGCATCTAAGGGGTTAAAGGGAACCTGTCACCCCGGTTTTTCAGTACGAGATAAAAATACTGTTAAATAGGGCCTGAGCTGTGCGTTACTATAGTGTATTTTGTGTACCCTGATTCCACCCCTAAGCTGCGAAATAACTTACCAAAGTCGCCGTTTTCGCCTGTCAAGATGGAGATCGCGGCGGCCATTTTCCTGAAGCCGGGTTCGCATCTCAACTTCAGGAAAATGGCCGCCGCGATCTCCATCTGCGCACGCGCGGCATCCCGCGGCCATTTTCCTGAAGCCCCGGGCAGCAGAGGACTCCATATGCGCACGCGCGGCCTCAGGAAGATGGCCGCTCCCATAGATCACCAGGCAAATAGCGCCGATCGCGCGTTTTTTTCTTCTCCTGCCCAGTGGATTCAGAAGATGGGCACGCGCAAACCACTACGCCACCAATGGAAATATATGCAAGATCTGGGGGAAGATACAGCATTGTCGCCACACCCATCTGACCTGACCAGCCTGATTGACAGGCGAAAACGGAGACTTTGGTAAGTTATTTCGGCAGCTTAGGGGTGGAATCAGGGTACACAAAGTACACTATAGTAACGCACAGCTCAGGCCCTATTTAACAGTATTTTTATCTCGTACTGAAAAATCGGGGTGACAGGTTCCCTTTAAACAGATGTGGACTGTGCAAACACTGATCGTGGCTTATGCAGCAAGTTGTCAGCTATAGTGTACAGCCGACAGCTGCTGGATTGTCAACTGTATGGGGATGCTATTCTGTTATATCTCAGGTCAGTTAAAAGACGCATTGGCTGTCATTAAGGGGGTTAAAGATTTTTCTGTATTTTCATGACTGAAAATTGTACATTCACACTGAAGGCATCAAAACTAATGAATCAATGAACACATGTGGAATTATATACTTAACAAAAAAGTGTGAAACAACTGAAATTATGTCTCATATTCTAGGTTCTTCAAAGTAGCCACCTTTTGCTTTGATGACTGCTTTGCACACTCTTGGCATTCTCTTGATGAGCTTTACAGGTGTGCCCCGTCAGGTTTATTAAGTGGGATTTCTTGCCTTATAAATGGTGTTGGGACCATCAGTTGTGTTGGGCAGAAGTCTCGTGGATACACAGCTGATAGTCCTACTGAATAGACTGTTACAATTTGTATTATGGCAAGAAAAAAGCAGCAAAGTAAAGAAAAACGAGTGGCCATCATCACTTTAAGAAATGTAGGTCAGTCAGGCAGAAAAATTGTGAAAACTTTGAAAGTGTCCCCAAGTGCAGTTGCAAAAACCATCAAGCGCTACAAAGAAACTGACTCACATGAGGACTGCCCCAGGAAAGGAAGACCAAGAGTCACCTCTGCTTCCGAGTCACCAGCCTCAGAAATCGCAGGTTAACAGCAGCTCAGATTAGAGACCAGGTCAATGCCACACCACAGAGTTCTAGCAGCAGACACATCTCTACAACAACTGTTAAGAGGAGACTTTGTGCAGCAGGCCTTCATGGTAAAATAGCTGCTAGGAAACCACTGCTAAGGACAGGCAAAAAGCAGAAGAGACTTGTTTGGGCTTAAGAACAGAAGGAATGGACATTAGACCAGTGGAAATCTGTGCTTTGGTCTGATGAGTCCAAATTTGAGATCTTTGGTTCCAACCACCGTGACTTTGTGCAACGCAGAAAAGGTGAACGGATGGACTCTACATGCCTGGTTCCCACCGTGAAGCATGGAGGAGGAGGAGGTGTGATGGTGTGGGGGTGCATCTCTGGTGCTCAGCCACAGTGATCTTGGGGTTCTCCTTTACCTTTCTCAGCAAGGCTCTTCTCCCTCAATTGCCTTGTTAACTTCACAGAGGATCACAGCTCACTAACAGAGCAGATAGCATACAGTGGTCTTACAGTCAGCATCAGCACACAAACAACTCCTCTCCAGAGGTGCCGAAATTCTAGTGGCTATACGCCAGCCCTAAATTCACACACACGAACTCCTCTCTGGAGGTGCCGGAATTCTAGTGGCTATGCAGCCGACCCTGAGCACATGCAGACACAGGCCACTAGGTAGCTAAGCTCACAAATATAGGTTGATACTAGCGCATGGCCGTGCAGCCATGCAAACCTTTTATAGAGAAAGCTCTCCAGGACCTTCCTTGTGGTCCAATAGGAACTGCTTCAGGACCTGAGCATGTGACCCCCGACCTCCAATGAGAGGTCGTCCCTTGGGCATGCTCAGTAGCGGAAAAGCAGGCCTTAGTCCCAGGAGCATCTGCTCGCCGCAGAACAGTGCTGGTTACAATGGCTGAGCCTGGAAGATCAGCAGTAACCAAGCGTACAGTATCTGTCTGAGCCAGATGCTGGGAACGATGTCTCCGCTGAGCAGGCACCACTGCGGCTGAATATAGAATGGGAGACTGCAGCGGAGGGGGTTAGAGATTCCCCCTGTGCAGCGGCGGGAACTTGACAACTAACACTGACGTTTCTGGATTGTGAGTCATAGGGAAAGCAAAATAATTGTCAAAGGATTTATGGGAAGAGGTAGTCGTACTGTATAAAACAGGAAGGGATACAAAAAGATAGCCAAGGAATTGATAATGCCAGTCAGCAACGTTCAAGCTGTGATTAACAAATGGAAAATCAGGGGCTCTGTAAAAACAAAACCACGTTCAGGAAGACTAACAAAAATGTCATCTACAACTGCCAGGAAAATTGTTTGGGATGCAAAGAAAAACCCACAAATAACATCAGCTGAAATACAGGACTCTCTGAAAACTAGCAGCATGGCTGTTTCAAAATGCACAATAAGGAGGCACTTGAAGAAAAATGGGCTATATGGTTGAGTCATCAGAAGAAAGCCATTACTGCGCAAATGCCACAAAGAATCTCACCTACAATACACAAAACAGCACAGACCAAAAACAAAGAACGCACATATATCACTGCACAGCTGATAAATCCAAATCACCGACCAAACAGTGCATCACCAAGCAGGAAAAAATGGGCTGAACGTATCCTCCACACCAAAAGGATCAGGGGTGCCGCTTCCAGAAACATATGCAGAGTCCAAAAGTAGGAAAATAAGAAAAAATAGGAGCGCGCTTACCCTGGTGTGGTACGCATCACTTTATTGAAACATAGAAAGTGGACAGCAGGGAGGGGCAGGATCGGCCATGGACAATGGCCGTTTCGTGCTTACTGGCACTTCAACGGGTCCTAATGGTGAGTGAGCTGGAGGAGTATTATATGGACCGGATCTAGTCTCAAACTCCTCCCCTCCAATGCTCAAACAAATATAATGTGAAAATTAAAAACAACATATAATTAAAAACAGTAGACGTAGAACACAATCTAGAAAACTGAATACACAATTGGAAACAGACAGACTAATATTTACAAAAATACAGACATGTCGACCTTTTCATTAAAACCAGATGGTCCTGCCGCGTTAGCGCGCAGAATCCACCTGGCTTCTCTACGCAACAACAGACGACACAGATCTCCTCCTCCCTCTGGCAGCGAGACACGCTCTAAACCTGCAAACCTCAAAGATTGAACATCTCCCGCATGGTGAGTCCGAACATGATCTATCAACCTCGGGGCACCCTTCCCTGTTTTTATAGAATTAAAATGCTCTCTAATGCGAATAAACAAGGGGCGGATGGTTTTGCCGATGTAGAAACCTCGGCAGGGGCAAAAAAGAATATATACGACATGAGAGGTTTTACAAGATATAAAGTCTCGTACCGTATGTTGTATATGGCCCACCCTCACTTGATCTCCTGTATGGTGATATTTGCAAAAGTTGCAACTCCCGCATTTGTAATTACCTGTGGGTGCGCTATCAGTAAGCCAATTATTTCTATCGGTCCTGAAAAGGTTCCGGACTATAATATCTCTGATGTTTTTACTCCGACGACTAGCAAAAAGGGGGCCTCTTTCTACCACTTCTTTAAGATCGCTGTCCTGACTCAGGATCTGCCAATTTTTACGTATGACTGATCTAATGTGATTGTCAAGCGGTCCGAATTTGAAACTAAAGACAAACTTTTTTTCGGGTTTTTTCCCCAAGGACATAGAAACATTGGTAGCCTTTGCTTTTTCATAAGCGGCATCCAACACTGAAGGGGGATATCCTCGTTTTTTAAAACGATTAATTAATTCCACTGACTGCCACTCAAATCCTTCAGACTCATTATTGATTCTTTTAACCCTAAGAATTTGACTAAAAGGAAGGGACCGTTTCACATAGGAGGGATGGGCACTATTAAAGTGTAATAGTGAATTAGACGCAGATGGTTTACGATATACCTCTGTGGACAGACCTCTTTCGCTAGTGTACAATTTGACATCTAAAAACACCAAATTGGTGCCTCCGAATTGCGAGGTGAACCGCATATTCATGGTGTTGGATGTCCCCAGGTGCTCAACAAAATCGTTGAAAACATCCTGGGGTCCATCCCACACCATGAATATGTCATCGACATATCTAGCATAAAGCTTGATATGCCGAAGAAAAGGGTTACTTGAGGAATAAATGTAATCCTCTTCAAACCTGGCAAGAAAGAGGTTGGCCAGGGTACATGCGACGGGGGTACCCATCGCGGTACCCACCGCCTGCAAGTACCACTGGCCATCGAACTGAAAAGCATTATGCTCAAGAATGAATGAAAGTCCCTCACAAATAAAATCAACCGTGTCCTGTCCAGTAGGCGTATTTTGTAAAATACGTCTGATTGTCTCCACTCCCAATGTTTGTGGTATGCGGGTGTACAGGCTTTCGATATCTATCGATGTTAAAGAATAAGAATCATGCCATTCAAAATCCTTCAGAATTTGTAAAAAAGCTCTCGTGTCTTTTATGTAGGAGGGAACATCCGACAAAAGGGGGCGTAATAGCCAGTCAATGTATGAAGAAAGCGGCTCAGTCAGGGAGCCCACCCCTGACACAATAGGACGGCCTGGGGGGGCTACAACCGACTTATGTAATTTAGGTATATGATACCAATGGGGACGCTTTGGGAATTTAGGAAAAAGCTTCTCAGCTTGTTTAGATGAAAA